>NC_136073.1:202073885-202546385 GCF_964261635.1 Lissotriton helveticus
GATGTAGCTTGCCCAGTCCATGACACAAAACAGGTGACGGATGCTCAAAAACATATTTCTACTCAGGATAAACCTGTTCTGGTCTGGGTGTACCATATTCGGAACAAAGGGAGTCAGCCTGTTCGCCATTACCTTATCTAATACCTTGGAGTCAAGGTTGAGTAAACAGAGGGGTGCTAAGAGGCCACCTCAAGTGGATCCCACACAGGTTTCTGTAGCACTGCAAGCCAGTTGCTTTTTGCAATAGAATGTTTCAAAAATGATCCCGCTTCTTCGATTTTGTGATAGGCAAACCACTTTTGCTTGAAAGGTTGAACCTATGTCTCTAGATATTAAAGAAAGACACCATTGTTCCAATATGGTGCAAAGTTGGTGGGCTGCTAGCAGAGATTGAGGAGTGGCTTCTAACAGTCATGTAACAATAGCTCCCGCAGCCCCGTGGTGTGCCACCAGTTCCAGGAGGTCCCTCTGGCACTGTGCACTGGCGACAGGAACCTGGCTTGAGAGCTCCTGACTAGGGGGCCGATTATGACTCAGGTCCGTCCGCCACCATAGAGTAGGAGGGACCGTCCGCAGGGGCTGCGGCGTCCAGATTAGGATGTGACCGCCAGGGTGGCGGTCACATCCTCACTCTTTAACATTGCGGTGGGTGCAGCTTCAAGCTGCACCCGCCGCAATGTTAAAAATGCATGCACGGCATTTGCGTGCACAAAGCAGCAGGCACCGCGCGGTGCCTGCCGCTTTGTCCATGCAAATGCAGGGGGGTACCATAGGTACCCCGCATGTGCACCCCCCACCCCCCTTCACCAAGGGGGCCCACAACGGGCCCCGAAGTCAATGTCCGTATGCTTTTCCACGGCGGAAAAGCCACCGTGGAAAAGCATATGATTTCCGCTATCCTAATATGGCTGGCGGTGTCCGATAGACACCGCCAGCCATGTTAGAGCTTTTCCGCCGCGGTCGGAAGGCGACCGTGGCGGAAAAGCTGCATAACGATTTTGAGACCCACCGCCAAATTAGAATGGCGGTGGGTCTTTTGTGCCTCTGCAGCGGTTTTCCCACATCCTCCGGGCCGGCGGTGGCTTCCGCCGGCCCGGAGGATGCGGGAAAACCGCGATCCTAATCGAGCCCTTGGTCTGGACCACCGGGGCCCTCTCCTTGTACTTTGGGGGGGGGGCTCAAGATTCATAATGCCACTGCTTCTATCATTCAATTAAAGAAGTAATTTCCTTCACCCCTGACTATTAGTTTACAGCATTCTGGTGGATTGTGGGGCCCTGTCAGAGGAAGCCTACTATCTCCAGCTGGAAAGTTCTTTATCATGGCATTTATACCATAAGCATTTTATGGTGTTTCTAGATACAAGTCTACGTTGAGTGTTCCAATCATGGGGATTTTAATACCAGTACTTTTTGTGCCTGTCACATTTTTCCCTAAAAGCTCTTTAAATCCGGCCCTGTGCTTTTTGTAACCTACAGGCCAGGGAGCCAGAATGGAAACCGACATGGAGGCACATTTGTCCAAATTGAAATACAATGCCTATGAATGAATACAGCAGATTGCTTACCATTCATATTTCTGCACATGCTGGTTTCAAGGTAATGAAATCTTGCAATAATCTGGTTTGAGTTTGTTCTCTGTGCCAAAAAATTACTTGCGCCTGCAGGGCATGATCATGTGTGGCAGCCACACCGCATGCAGACAACTATACCGATCCCACATCAGAGAGCGCCTGTCAATCAAAGCTGGCACACCAGTGAACTTGTATGATATGGAAACCTTTAGCTTTGGCGGTCAGAGCACAATTCCGTAAGGAGTACTCCCCCAGAGGGGCGCATGCATGGCATGACTTCTGCCACTCAATTGAAGGAGAGCTCAGAGGCAGTAACGAAGAATTCACTTGTGCCTATTTTTTCTAATATTGATTTTTTTTGTTTAAACAGGCTTCTCATGTAATCCTTGAACAGCAATTTTGCACAACAAACTTTATAGTCAAGGTTCCTTGTTACATGTATTTTGCACGGGCCAACTCTGTCTAAGGGTCATTTACAATTTGTCGCAATGAAGGAACTGCCTTCGAAGCCTCTGTTCGCCAACCCCGTCAAACTTGCAGTCCCTGTCTCACTTATTGGTGGGGTTACCTCTGGCATTCCAGCAACAGAGGGGCATATTCTTAATGAAGTGGCGGTAAGAGGTGTTAGTCCTGCGATGGCGCTAAGTTTCACGACTTAGCGCCAACGCAGGCACCCTTGCGCCAGATTGCAAGGGTGACTGTGTGCAGGGGAGGGTTGCTCATGTACAGGAAGGTGCCCCTTCCTACACATGAACATTCCTGAAATACCATTTTGCTTTTTCCTTGTGTGTTGCACAAAGCAGCACACATGGAAAAACCAATAAATGAAGCATTTCTCCTCGTTTCCCCAACTTAAGACCAGGATTTTTCTGGTTTTATGTTCCGCGCTGCTACCTATTATCGCCGCCCTTGATAATAGGTGGCAGCGTGGATCACAATGGGTGTTGCGGTGGAAGGCCCACCGCAACACCCACTGCACGCCCCTTTCAAGCTAAATTTAGCATGAAAGGGGCCCTATTCTCAAGGCAGTGTTAAACCACTTAACATGGCTTAAAGCCAGGTTAAGTTGATTAACACTGCCTTGAGACTAAGGCGCTGACCCTATCGCCACAGGAACGTCAGAAAAAGTGACGTTCCCGTGGCTATAGGGGCTTGAGAATGTGCCCCAGTCTCAGTATTTGTAAAGCTGTTCTGAAGGCTCTCTCATCTCATGGCCACCGGGCTCAGTGGCGTAGCGTGGGTTGCTAGCTCCCCCGGCAAGCAAGTATTATTTTCACTTTTCTTTAAAAGTTTTGCGTGCCAAAGGATGCTCTTTAAAATATTGAGCCCGGATCCACCTTGCAAGCGTGGAAAAAATGAGAACCCTGACACAGAGTTATAAAACTCACTGACTCATTTTGTTCTGCAGATAGAAATCCCTGTTTGCAAGAGTCTTTCTGCAGATTGAAAAAACATGCCTAGCTGGCTGCCATGACTCGACATGCATATTTTGCCAAAATTCAGGGGTAGGAGCATTCCAATAAAATAATCCCTGGCAAGCAAGTGTGATCTCCTAATCTGGTGGGCAGTTTGGTTTCTCTCCCCTCCGCTGCCCCCACTCCTCTGCTGAGTATAGTGGTCTTTAGCTACCATTCCTTCCAGAAACATCTTTTCCCCATGGGAACAGTGTACTCCCAGTACCCCTGGACATTTTTGGTGTTCACAGATTTCCGAGCCAACTGCTACCACTGGCCGACGTGCTGTTTCGTTCCACCGAGCATTTCGCCGGTGGGCTGAAGCCCCTGGAGGCCGGTTTTCATGGGCAGTGGGCCTCTCTTGGGGCCTCTGTCTTTTTCCCTAGCTCCTTGAGGGGAGTTGCAGCAGGCATGGGAAGGCTTCAAGCGAAAAAGCGAGATATGGAGGAAGAAGGTTGAGAGAAAGTGATCAGAGAGGGAGAAGAGAGAGAGGAGAGAGAGAATTGATGAATGGAAAGAGAGAGAGAGGGAGGAGGAAGGTTGAGAGAGAGGGATCAGAGAGGGAGAAAGAAGAGAGAGGAGAGAGAGAATGGATGGATGGAAAGAGAGAGAGGGAGGAGGAAGGTTGAGAGAGAGGGATCAGAGAGGTAGAAAGAAGAGAGAGGAGAGAGAGAGAAAGAATAGATGGATGGAAAGAGAGAGACTGCATGAATGCAAAGAACGGGGGTTGCAAGGAGAGAAATGGAGCAGGGTTGGGTTGAGCGTTTCTGCCAGGGCTGCTTTTGCTTCCCCAGTCTGGCCCTTACTACTATTTGCTTTCGTCAACACGTGTCAAATCAATATTAATAATAGATGTGAATCTATCATTCATAGATTTACACTTTTTTGCAAATAAGGTCCAGTAGCACTAATTTATTCACACATCCTTTGACCTCTGCATTCTATTGCACCCGGTATAACATGGCAACTGAAGCAAGGAGGAAAGTGGCGCTGTACCAAATGACAACAAGATAAATATATTGAATTAAATGCATTTCATAGGCCATTATTGGGAATATTGTGCTGTTTTTGGTAATGCAGACAATGCTTGGGGTTGAACGCCAGCTATGTACATGCTTGTTCTGCGTCTTCAGCCCTGTACTTTACCTAATGAAATGCAGTGAAACTCAACTCAGACAAGACAGAAGTCCTCATCCTGGGAGACAGTCACCCATGTCCTCATCAGCAACTGACGCTACTATGGCAACTCACTCTACCCATAAATTTCTCTGAAGACTCCAGAATGTCTAGAATGCCACAGCAAGAGTAATACTCAACATCCCCCATTGCCGCCACATCATCCAACACCTCCACTACCTCCACTGGCTCTTGGTCGACAGAAGAGTAACCTTCTAACTCCTCATCCACACATACAAGACCATTCACAATGCTGGACCCGCATACCTGAATCACTGCCTCACATTCCACGTACCCAACAGACACCTCCGCTCCACCCAGCTTTCCCTGGCTACCATCCCACGAATCCGCAAGACCAGACCTGGAGGAATGTCCTTCTCCAACCTCGCCTCCAAGACAGGGAACACCCTGCCCATCCGCCTCAGGAAATCACCCTCGCTGACGCAATGCAGGAAGGACCTCAAAACCTTTCTCTTCGGATGAACTCAGCACGTAGATTGATCCACTGCCCCTCCCCCCCACACACAGCACCTTGAGACCTTCCCAGCTGAGTAGCAGTGCTTTATAAACCCTGATTGATTGATTGATTGATTGAAGCAGTCTCAAAAACCTGGAGAATAAGAAAAGGTCTTAAGGTTTTACAAATTTAGCTTAATTTTAGAAACGGGCTACCATAATGTTGCAGATCCCGTTTAAACATTTGGCAGATAGAGTTAGGTTGATTACTAAAAACAATGTTAAAGCTGGCTTCTCTTTTTAATTATAATATTTAACATTAATTGGCCTGCAATCCAGACAAGATAGTGGAAGAACAATTATGAAACCACTAAGTATTCTTCAAATGGTATGTTTCCTGATATAGGAACTGGTAATAACAGTGATCTAAAATAAACATGGAAGACATGATTGCAAGCACACAGACTCGAGCCTCTGTCTTTGTACTGTGATTCTCACATGCACTTTCACCTGTAACCCTTTGGCTACTGAACCTTTTGTAACAGCATACAAGGCAATGGTAAAGCCAATGCTAATTGCATAATATATATCTTTAGCTCATGTAAATGATTACCTTTAAATCACATTTAACTGACTTTTACCGACGGTTCTGTCAACAGTCTCCTATCATTTCGTTTGAATTTAGCGAACATGTTAAATAGAAACAACCATATATGGAATTATTGTTGTTTTTCTTGGTCATAGGCAGAAACGGAAACAACAAATTCAGTCAGGAGCATACACCCCTGACTTTCATTCTTTTGAAACACATTTTAAGGATTTTGAAAAAAATCGACACAACCATGCTGTCGATGAACAAAAACATTAATAAAAAGTGTTAATATACATATAAACTACACATTAAAGTTTTATTTAAGAGAATGCTCTCTGCTTTATTGTAATATGAGCGTCAACAAGTGTTATTTTATCCTTTTATTTATTTGCCACTGTACGCGGGAGTCTATACATTTATTTTCGGTGATGATTTTCGTTTGAAATGTGACATTGTTCTCATAAAACATGGCAAACATTTAAATAGTTCAATTGGCCTCTTGGTTTGGAGTGCACTACATAGTGAGAACAGATCAAAATAAAATAATATATTTGAAATAAAACACTATTATGTAAAATAAGATACAAAAATACAAGTTTGCCTCAGTACATTCTAGTCAGTCCTGAGACTTCACCACAGAAGAAACAAATGTACATACTCTAGGGACATGACTTTCAGGTAGCCCTGGGGCCCGGAAGTGATTACTCCTGCCACTCAGTAGAAAAAGGTGCCACCCTACCTCTTAGTGGACCCAGTCCATCCAGGAAAAAAGAAACTTAAGTTGAATACTGGGTACTATGCCCTATAATCCCTTCATTTCTTCTTGCTTTCAAGGTGATGCGTGGAAGCAATATATAACATATATAAATATGAAGAACTTCATACCAGAAAGTATCAAAGCAAGCACTGAGGAATAATTCTTCGGCCACCTTATCATGCCTTTCAAACTATAAAGTCTTAATTTCCGTGTCAAAAGCAGCACAGCAGTCCCAAGAATGAGTTTAATGGCACAAATGTATTCCTGAAACACTCATTGAGGACACCTCACACTGTATTTCAGCTCATACTGCTGAGCCTCCTGACAGGTGCCCCCCGAGCCTAGGGGAGGGGCGCCCTTAGAAGCACCACATGACTGGGTCTCCTCCGGGGCCGAAAAGGGGGCTGGATGAAGTGATGTAATCGGGATGCCCTGGAAAGATATTTAAGCCCGCGCCCTGGGATCTTCAGCCTCTTTGTTCCCTTGGACCTCCGAAAATCTGCAGGGGCGCATCGTCGACCACCCACCCACCTGGCAACAGAGCGAGGGTGGAGCACTGACATTTAACAACACAAGGGCATGCACACCAATGGTGGTTCAGCGACTGGAGGGCCCCAGGAGGGGGTAGGATCCACGAGTGCAGAGGGTAGGCGGAAGGGGGGACTGACCTTCTGGTGGTCCTGGACTCTTCTGCCCTAACCCACAATGTATGGACTGAGTTGAACCGTGCGGTGAGTAGGCGGCTGCCTGACCCCACTAAAATCCTTTTGTGACTCCCCTGAGGCTGTTTACTCGATTTCTGAGCAGTGTGGGATACTATTATCTTTAAAACCCTTGCAGTGTTTTTATATGTTTTAAAATGATTTGCGATTTTATAAACATTTAATTCTGCCACTCGTTATGTTTTAAAAATGAAGTACGATTTTATAAACATTTGACCTTGCTATTTGCACATACACTGTTACCTCTTGCTCCCGCCTCGTTCCCCGCAGCTGTGTGCTGTTTGAGTGGAGGGCGTGGAGACCGGCACCAGAACGCCCAGGGCGTTGCCGGCAGCACATGGGGCGGAGCTGATCTTGAACTCCGCTTCCCTATATATCACATGTGTTACCGTACGCGCAGCGGGCGCGCCGATGGCGCGCCTAAGGCGCACCTAAGGCAAGCCCGTCTGCGCCCGTCCGCGCCTGTACCGCGCCCAGCGCCGGTCACTATGCCCAAGTCGATCTGGCAGAACGCCGCAGTTGGTCCAGAGAAAGCCTTTTAGCCCTCAGACCCCTTTTAGCCGATAACCACATACGGTATAACCCTGCTCTAGCCAAGCAACGGTATACATGCTCAAACTGTCAATTCTCCCTCCGCGCAGCTCCACGTTATACTTATAGGGACGCCAGAGAGAGTTGCTCTCCCACTCCCCCGCCGCAGGTTGTAAAGTCCTGTTTAATCAATTGCCGCTCCTTATCTAAACACGCTAGCGACATTTGGCTTTCCTTTTCAACTAATGCCTGGGACCTGATGTTCCTCACCGAAACGTGGACTAAAGACGTTTCGCACCCGGATATTGCCCTTGCAGTCCCTCCTGACTTTCAATTTGTTGGACTGAATAGATCTGGACCTACAGCAGGGGGTGGAATAGCTATTATTCTTAGATCCCATTGGAAAATAGCATCTAGAAAATTAGACAATCTGGGACCCATAGAAGCAATGTACTTCAGTATCTCGGAGGAAGCTCGCTTGATCTGTGCAGGGGTACTTATCTATAACCCTCCCAGCACCCCTCCTACTCATATTTCAGATCTACTTACGATCTTAGCTGACCTCTCTTTAAAACACCCTCACTTCACTGTCCTGGGGGATTTTAATGTACATGCCGATGACAGCAATTGCGCAAAGGTGTGCTCCCTGATAGAAACCATGGAGGGTATCAATCTCTGCCAGAAAGTCGTGGGTCCTACACATATGGCCGGTCACACGCTGGACCTTATCTTTTCGAATCTTCCTTGTCTCTCCACACTGACCCCTCTCCCCGTGACCTGGTCGGACCACTGTATTATTCCTTTTAACCTTAGTTTTCCACCTATGGCAACCACGGTCTGTAGGATGGAGAGGACGGGAAGAAAGTGGTTTAAAGTTACTTTGGAGGAGTTCGAACCTGCTTTAGCCAAACTTAATTGGCATCCCTCTACAAACATTAATGAGGATGTTGCCAAACTGAATCAATTCTTGACTGCGGCCATTGAAAACATCGCCCCCCTCACTGTCCTCTCCTCAGCCAGAACTTAACCATCTGCCCCCTGGTTCTCCCAGCTGTTGAGGGAAGAAAAAAGTAAATGCAAAAGACTTGAACGCCTTTGGCGTCGTTCTTATAACCCAGCCGCCAAAATAATATACAGAGGGGCATTGAAAATTTTTCACAAACTCAAGCAAACAACTATGAGGGACTATTTTGCCGACAAAATCAAATCTGCAGACAATTCGGCCAAGGTACTTTTTCAAGTTGTGAAAGACTTCACCAATCCCGCAGCCCTTCTGCATAAAACAGAATCCTGCCAAGAACTCTGCGACAAACTGTCTAATTACTTTCATGAGAAAATTGCCCTCATCTATGCTTCATTCAATGTAGCAAATAACCCAGACACAGCGGGCCGACCCCCCAGTGATCTTACGCCCAAGGTCACGAGGCTTGGGGCGTTCAAACCTATCACCTTTGACTCAGCAATGAATAAACTTCAACTATGCAAATCTGGCTCACCCTTAGACCCCATGCCTGCTCAAGTCTTTTCTACAGTTGCTCCTGCGATTGTACAGCCCCTCCTATCGATATGGAATTCCTCACTCGTCTCAGGCCAGTTTCCGGAGACCTGGAAGCAGGCAAGTCTGATTCCTCTTTTAAAAAAACCTGATGCAGACCCTGCTGTGCTCAGCAACTACCGCCCGATATCTCTGCTACCTAAACCGGCCAAAATTTTGGAAAAAATTGTGCAAGAACAACTTTCGGACTTTGTTGAAAGCAATGGCCTGCTACATGACTCACAATCCGGCGTTAGGACCGGTTATAGCACGGAGACGGCCCTTTTGGAGGTGGCGGAGATCGTGCAGGAGACTGTGGACAGGGGAGAGGTAGCCATGCTTGTGCTCCTCGACCTGTCCGCAGCCTTTGACACGGTCTCCCACACCATCCTCCTGAGCAGACTCCGAGAGATGGGAATCGGGGGCTCCCCTCTGGCCTGGATTTCCTCCTTTCTTACAGATCGCACACAACAAGTCTGGTGCCGACCTTTTTGGTCTAAGGACAGGAAACCTCTAGGCTGTGGGGTGCCCCAAGGTTCTGCCCTCAGCCCCCTTTTCTTTAACATTTACGTCGCACCCCTGGCAAAGGTGATTGAATCTCTGGGGGTCAGAGTGATATCTTACGCTGACGATACGCAGCTTATTGTCTCCCTTAGAGATAACTCGCTTTCTGGCTCTGAAAATTTTAAAACCTGTCTCTCCAATATTGTGGCCTGGATGACCTCTAACACGCTAAAACTGAATACGGATAAAACGGAGGTGTTGTTTTTTAATCAAACTGTTCCCATGTCGCCCGCCGCTTGGTGGCCTAAGGAACTCAACCCCTCTCCCGTAAAAGTGGCCCGCAATCTTGGAGTCCAGTTTGATAATGATTTATCTTTTAAAACACAGATCCAGAAAGTTACTTCGGCATGTTTCGGGAAACTCCATATGATAAAAAAAATGTCCCCCTTCCTCCCCACTGAAGCACTGAAGACAGTGACACATGCCCTGATCACCTCGCATCTGGATTATGCGAACTGCCTGTATGTGGGGTTACCGGCGTACCTCCTCCACAGGCTGCAGATTGTGCAGAACGCCGCTGCTAGGCTGATCTGCAAAGTCCCCTATCGACACTCGATCTCCCCCCATTTAAGGAAAGTGCATTGGCTCCCGATTACGGCCTGTGTCAAATTTAAGGCCCTGGTCCTAGCCTTCAGGGCACTCAACGGAAAAGGCCCAAAATACCTGAGACATAGACTAAAACCAGTCCAATATTCCCTTAATCTCAGGTCTAACCATCTTCGCCTTCTGCTCACCCCTAGATTCCGCTTAGTAAGAAAGGGCGGCAGAGCGTTTGCAGTGGTAGTGTCAAAACTCTGGGACTCCCTACCCATCAGTCTTCGGCTCATTGACATCGAGTCTCAATTCAGGGGCAAACTGAAAACCTTTTTATTTTCGGGTCAATAAATTCCCTCTCCCCTTGATCTGCATTCCTTAGCGCCGGGACACCCCCGTTGGGGGTAGCTGTGCGCTTAATAAATGTCTTAATAATAATAATAATAATAATAATAATAATAATAACCGTGGGGATGCTGCCTGAGTGCAGGTACTCCAGTGGGCGGGCCTGTGTGCCATACAGGACCCTGGTTTCACGTAGTGCAACTGTTCGCTGTAGCGCGTTGGGGCCTGCTGGCAGAATGTGCGCAGCGGAGTGGGGGCGTGGTGGGCCGAGACGGCCCAGTTCAAGTCTATGGCCAAGTTCGAATAATGTGATGCATACTTTCTTTACTGCCTTTGACAGGTCAAGGCCACTAAAATGTATGGCCAAGCTCAAGTGTAATCTGCCTCATTGCCTTGCAGCCTTCGTCATGTTGATGCCGCTAAAAATGATGCTGTAATAATTTCATATCCAAAAAGGACACTGTTACTCTCATGTTGGTCACTGGTGAATTACCTGATTTGTGAATAAAAAGGCTACGCCATGAACAACACGCTCTGATTCTAAGAGTTCTTGGGCAATTGGGAGGAGTGAATGTCGCGTTGAGCGCGTACTATTCTGCTGCACCTGTCACAGTTCAGCAACACATTAAAGACTATGGGCCTTATTTATGAAGGCCTTGCGCCACTGGTATGTCACTTTTTCCCATTTTAAAAGTAACGCACCGGTAATGCAACACCTTCATAAATAAGGCCCTGTGCTACTTCAATGAAGAACTTGGGTAGGAGATGTATGGTTTGTGTATGAACATTTTCCTTTTAACATGGCACCCCCATTTTTTCAGAATTGTATTTCTAGTTTTTAGGCTCTGCACACCTGGGCGAGGCCGTCTGCTGTGTATATGCTGTGACAGCATAAAACATGTACATTTTGGCTAATCCCTGAATGGCATATTTAACTTTTTTGCATGCCCATTGTATATGGTGTAGTAAGTGCACCTAAAGCATGAAAATATAACTGCCACATGTGGACTGCAGCACCTATTGTACCATTGTAGCCTAACTGCTTCAAAAAGATTGCTTATCCCTGCAGCCTGGCATTTCAAAATTACTCCTATGCCAGTGGAAAAGCCTTTATTTAAATATAAATAGGTTACTCCGATGTTGTCCTTGCAGAGGCATGGTAGGGTGCATAGTTTTAAAAGCTGAACATCCAAATCCTCACTAATCCCCCTTAAGGGCAACACTGACACCAATTCCTGGAATAAATCTATCTCAATGGGACGACTCAGGTTTAAATGTATGGGACTTTATGTCTCAATGGAACCTTGCTTAACCTGGAGCCTTAATATCGCTCTGCTTATGGCAGGGTCGAGACATGATCTCCAACTATGGGCACAACTGCCACTTCATAACCTAGGTAGATAGCCTTATTTAAAGTGACGAGCCTACCCTGCTTTATATACATCCTGAAATATTCCTATTGGCAGTCCCATTGAAATGACTTTGCAGTCTAAGTGCTCTGAGATACTCCTAGCCCTTGAAATATGTTCCCACTCAACATATAACAAAGCCTTAGGCATGGCGGATTTATGCCTCTACTAATGGGCATCCAAGCTTATTCTAATAAATGACTGTTTATGCCGGGTGGTGTAATGACCTGGCCTATCACACTTAATAGTCCCTGCTTGGCCTAGATCAGGTGATCTTTGGAAGCCCCATCCCTCAATAACTCCCAGAACCCACTAGGGTGGAGTTCCTTGTTTGGCATTCAGCACAGCATGTGATTTGCTGGGATAGGAAAATGGCATTGCAAACTCCACAGTGGGCGGTAACATGCCTACAACACCCACCACAACGAAAGGGATGTAAACTAGAGATGGGTACAACTCGCAGAATTTTAACTTCTTGGAGTTACATAAAAAGTCTGTAAGATTCAGTGGAGTTCCACCAATGGGCTGCAATATGCACATTGTGCTGTTCGCTCTGTGATTAGCAGTAGTAGCGCTTTCCACACTGAAAAATGTGTGTGAACTGCACCATACAGTGCACAAGAGCATACGGCCATTTGAGTTGATTTTGCTGCAGATGAAGTGGAAAATCTATGTGAGAAGCAGCCCTCTGATCATGACCGTGACAATGCCCACAACCTCTCATAACCTCCCACATTAGAAAATCATTCTTGCCGAAAGTTGTCCTAGCAACTGAAAATCGCATTAGGAGATGCCACATCTCACTAATGCTCATCAGCTCAAATTTCTGGAGCTTTGTGAAAGAAATTTTTTTTCCATGCGACAATTGGAGGAATTTGGCCAGAACTCTACGTGGCAAGAGTAATGCATTTTCTCCCAAATAGTGCTAATTCTACAAGCAAAACAACATTTTCCATCTGGGCCTAATTTTAACTATGGAGTAAGTTCAGCATTACTAACCTGGGAGATTTCTGGCAGGGCTCTTGCAAGAAATCATTCCAGGACCCACAATCCCACTTTAAACTTTCTAAAACCCAATTCCATAAATACTTGTAATTACATCATACATTAGCGAGTCACCAGGTGGCATTGCACCCCTGAAATATAATGCCCTGGAAGCTAAACTCCTTATGGGGGCAGTTGGGAATGGAGGGATTTCCCAACTTTACTGATCCCTAATAATCAAAGTTGTAGACAATTTCCCCAGTCTCTGACAGAAATGGGAAAACTTGTTGGGTCATTAGGTGATGATGACTTGAGGGATGCCCATATGGTGCCCCACTCTATTGCCATTTTTTGCTGTCTCTGACTAATGCAGTTCAAATTTCTACATGTCACATACCTTACCTCCTGTTAACTTTGGCTCGCCCACAAGGCATCAAATTCCGAACTATTTTAGATGTCCTCACCAAGTTGTGGTCTTCTTCCATATGATATGGACAGCCCCATAACATCTGAGTATTGGACTACCATTGCGAAAGTGCTTATGAAAATCTTAGCAATTCACATAACACTAACTCATAAAGTAGCGCTCTTAGGTATTCTGTATGACTTGTGGAGTACAAGAGCTGAACAAACTTTGGTGAGACGGGTCACAGTTCCAGCTAAAAAAGATATCGCTCACTGCTGAAGATCTCAACAAGCACACAAACTATCAATGTGGTGCAAAGCTAAAATAGAGAAACTGATATACTTAGCCAGAGGGTGCCTGTGTAAACATGGGAAAGTTTGGAAGTGACATGGGAAAGTGTGGCAGTGATGGTGGTAATACTACGGACTACTGTAATATTTGGTCACAAACAAGACTGATATGGCTGTGCGCAGAAGTTGATGCCCTATGCCAACGGAATCCTGTAAACACCTGAAAAGTAAGGTAAGCTCCAGGTGAGAACAGTACACCGGGGAAAGGGGAAGTGAAGAAAATAAAAGATGGCTTCCTTGGGATCCCTCAAGACAACTACTTTAATCCTGCTTGCTTCTGATACCTTCCATGTTCAGTGTTTGCAGTGTACGTAAAAAACATATAGTATGTGTTGTAGTACTCGTCTGGCAAAGGCATAGAATGATAGATACATAGATTGGAACAATAAGTAAGCATTCTTACCAAATACTTCACACTTGCCCAATAGTATCTATTAGCTGGGACCTAGTGGAGTAGTGTGGCTCACTGGTTTGAGGCGGCAGGCCCGAGAGCAGAAGTCAGCCTGGGACCAGGGTTCAATTCCCGACGCGGCAGGGTCGTGGACCTTGGTCAGCGGACTCGATAATTCTCGCTTCGGTGCTTACTCTAATCAGGGGTTCCACTCGGCAACTCTGGGCATTAGCTTGCCTAATCTCCACAACGGCCCCACCAATTCCGGGGATGCCTGGCTCCACCTTGGGGACTCCCAGCAAGGGACCATCCCACAGGGAAAGCCAGGACGGGTTCCCCAGAGTTATACAGCGCCGGGACGCCCCGTTGCTGGGGCAGCTGTGCGCTTTACAAGTATACTACATTTACATTTATTTACATTTGTTTATACAGTGTGCTCCTAAGGTAAGTGAACATACAATGCAGGTTAAAAGTATGTAATAATCAAGTACTATTAAGACATTAAGGAAGTACATATAATAACTTTATGAACCAAAGGTAAGGTTAAAAAATTACCCACAACATGGAGAGGAATTATAGAATTCCCTTCAATACGTAACAAAAGATCAAATATATAGCCATAAAATAGTAATGTTCCAAGATTTGTAAAACAATTGTATACAAAATAACAATCTTTTTTTTTCATTGTTGTAGGTATGGGAAAAACATATTATAACTGTCTTTTCCTTCCTTTTCAGAGAAAGTATTAACCAGCAGTACAAATCAAAAATGTACAGTATTGGATAGTAAGTAGAGATATCCAACAATATGTTGTAACATTCACCGTACCAACATTAGAACACTCAGCTGTTGGTGACCCTCCTATACCCCTTATGTCATTGCAGGTTCCAAAGGAGCAGGTTGCCAGGATCGGAAAAGCGCCCAAAGGCCAGCTATCACTTGATGCAAAAACTACCAAATGATGAGGATTCAACACCTCAGCTACTGGGAGACAACAGGAATGTGGCATTAGGGAAAAACAAAACCAGGTAGGTTTCTATGTGGAAAATACAATTGCAGTTGAAAAGGGACTACTGGGCGCAGCTTTTATGGTGCCGCACCCGAGGAGTCCAGGTGCGACCAGCGCAAACTTTTAGGGGTACGCAGAAACACAGAGACCAGGACCAACGAACAGAGCTGATCCAGCCAAGTCATAACTCTGCAGGGCTTATGAAACCGGTACGTCCTGCTTTGCCTTTCTCTGCAGCAGAAAATCCATTTCCATGGGTCTTTGGTGAGAAGGTATCTTGCATCGTCGAACTCAGCATGGATACAACCTGCAGCCTTGCCCGGCTAGAGAATTCAGAAAAAGAAAAAGAGACTAAGGGCCTCATGTACCAAGAATCAAAATCACTATTCATTGTGGTTCGCAATCTAACTTACCTCTTTAATATACATGTTTTCCAAATCATTAAATGGGCTTAGTACATTTGAAAAAAGAGTTTTAGTGTTTGTATTCCCTCTGATATAATGAATCTGGGAGTTTACCAACAGTAAAACCCTTTGTGCATGAGGCCCAAAGTCTGAACATAGAAATCTTGACCCAGTGGAAGCGCAAAAAGTATCTGGCCAAAGAGCAACCCCGGTCAGCGAACTCTGCTCCGCCAGAGGAGTTTGCGGAGTTTTGCCAAGTCCGCGCTCCATGGGGAACGCAGAGTTCAGACAAAACTCTGACTCCGTGGCGGAGTGCAGTTAGCCCCTTAGCCCCTGTGCCACAGCCCAAACTAAGAAAAAAAACACTTACCTGCTCATTGGCATACCCGGGCTGCCCTCCTCCTTGCCACTGTCCTCATCCTTGATGCCAATCCATACGTTTTACGTCTTGCGTGGACTTCAAAACGAAGGGTTTTGTGACCCGTGACGAGGAGGCGGTGAGGAGCAGACTCCACGGCAAGGAGCGCGGAAGCTCGGAAATGCCAGAGAGCAGTTAAGTGCTTTTTTGTTTTTTTTAAATTGGGGTGGGACTGGAGTGGAGTGGAGTTCCACTGAGTTTTTTTAACTCCGTAGAACTCCATGGAGTGCCACTCCGCATACTCCGCACCCTTACCAAAGAGCAGACATTAGTGTGTCTAAAAGTTGAACTTTTCCTGGACTGAGCTTTCCTGCTAAAACCAATGGCTTCAACAGGACTCTGCCCAATGGCTATTTGGCTTTGAGAGGCCCACTTGGACACAGCCTGCAGCCTTGCCTCACTGGAAGATTGAGACGTCAATGTCAGAGACTTAGGGCCAGATGTAGGAAGGCTATTACCGGTCGGTAATGGCCGAAATCGGCCGTTACCGACCGGGAATAGGCTTTTCCTATGTAGGTGGCAAATTTACTGATTCTGTAAATACTGAATCGGTATTTACCAATTCGGTATTTACAGAATCATCATTTACCGATTCGGTATTTACCAAATCGGTAAATGAAATGTAGGAAGCACTTTGAAGAGTGCTTCTGTGCTTACAGGATTCGTTATTTACCACCAACTATTAGCTGGTGGTAAATAACGAATACCTCAGTAAATGCAAATCTGTGCATTTACACCTGTGCCATGTGACAGACATACATGCCCCTAGGGTATGTATGTGTGCCACATGTGCACACAAGCACTATTCAGGGGTGCAACAGGATGTCAGAGTGACACCCTGCTACCCTTGACTCTTTCCCTATTTTACCGAATCGGTAATTATCGATTCGGTAATTGACATTCATTCCTATGGGCCTCCAGGCCCATAGGAATGAATGGCAATCACCGAATCGGTAATTACCGATTAGGTAATTACCGAATATTAACGATTCGGTAATTTTTACAGATTTTTTATCTACATAGCATTTACCGATTTGAAAATACCGAATCGGTAAGATTCGGTATTTTCGAATCGGTAAATTTAAATTACCTACATCTAGCCCTTAAGTGCCTGATCTAGATCTCGGCAGTAAAAGTGCTGGCGTTGCTTTTTCATCGGGTTCCCCATCTGCCTACTAGGCAATCTGCCCGCTCTATTTAGGTGCTGTAGTGTCCATGGACGAAAAACCATCAGAGTGATGCCGACTGCACCAGGTATGTTCACCCATGTCAATGGCGCAATAGTCAAAAGAGGCTGTTGGAGGGAGTAAAGCCTCTTTTTCCGCCGAGCCAAGCATGATGTGGGTTTCCATCGATGTGACTGTGGCAGGAAACCTCCATATCTGAGTTGGCTGATTAGAAGGGATGTAAGGCAGAAACACACCTTTTTTTTAAGTCCGCACTTCCTTTTCTGACATGCAGCCAATCTTGCAAGTCCTGCCCCTGCTGCTGCTGCTTGACCATTAAGCAAATCAACCCTGTTGTGTCCGGAATCGGCGGTAAGCTCCTCTGTTACCTGTTATCTTTTGACTTGTCTGGTAACATTTGCTGTGGACTTTTCTCTTACAAGCAATAGCATACCAATGTGCAATACATATGTGTGTAATGTTGACATTTAAGAAATGTATTGAAATTCACCTGTATGATTACATTGTAGCTCAGAATTTGGTGCAAGCTATCCAAAAATGTAAAAGTGACCATACAGATGTGTTTAAAGAAATTGTGTAAATTGTCATATTAAAAACAAATGCATTGCACATCATTAGGATAAGTGAAATGTAACATAATGTAGAAATTACACTAGACAAGGTGTAATGTTTACTTTTTAAAATACCTGTAAAATCAATGTTAGTCCCAAACTTGAATCTGTTAACGTATGAAACATTTCCCTATGTCTAGTGCATAATCTGTTTTTTATCAAATTTCAATTGTCACATTTTTATTAAGGTGTTTTGCATATCTATTTATTCTTATCACTTATCAAGTTGAAATAAACACACCAGAATTAACACTTTAAAAAAAAAATCTATTTGTTTGTGCAAGTGTTCATTATCATGATGAATCCTTGCACCTAAATTTAAATAACCATCACATATCATTTTAAGCAGTGTATGCACTTAAAAAAGTAGACAAAAAAATCAGTTGTATTTCCTGACATAATAGTAAATACAAACATATACTTCCCATTTTAGTAACATACATTTCTAGGAATCAAACAATTGCAAATGAAAATTAATGCCAGGACAAACTTGGTGAAATTAAAATATTGGTTTACTCACCAAATGAGAAACTTCTCTCATCATGAAATGTTCATATAGTAAACATGAAGATCAAAAACGTTAATTAGTTATAGTCACAATACAAATGGACGATATGTCTGATATATGCATGCTGTGCTGCCCTCAAATTCAAGGCCCTATAATGTTATTCATGTCTGTTTGATGCACAGTCTGTTTATCCAATCCAATCCAATCCAAAAATTCTTTATTTCGGCCATATAGACCATAAAAGATACATACAAGACATAACATACATTTAAAATACATTTTAAAATACATAGTATACAAAAGCTCTCTCATCCAGCGAGGAAGAAATTATAATAACGTTAAAAAAAATTCAGGGGGCTTTTTTCTTTCTGATCAGCCACATTGCCATTAGAAATTTGGATACAGCAAACACAATGTGGCCCAAGGTGCTGGTTTTCATGATTCTGTATGCCTGCGCATACTCTCTGAACCCTAGGTTCCTACAAAGCGGCGCTATCCAATAATTTCTGGGCCTTTGGTATGCAGGGCACACAAACAAGATGTGGAGGTCATCTTCCTCATAAGTGTTACAGCAGGGACATATTTTACCACCCCCATTGGTCCACTTGCAGGTAAATGAGTTGATGGGAAGTGTGCCAAGCCTCCATTGGACAAACAATTTCCTCGCCAGGATGGGGAAAATAAAATCCATAAAAGGTTCAAAGACATAAGAATTTTTGGATTCCAAGAATCGTTTGGTTAAGGTGCCGCTGTTTTGACCCATCAAGTTTGCGAGGGACCTGTCTTTGTAGATTTGGGACAGGGCTCTGCGCGAGATCGTTTGACAACCACGCGCAGGGTCCTCCCATAGCTCACGGAGATTCATGGGAAACAGTTCATTTTTCACAAAGGTGAGCCAGGGGATTTTGCCCATACAGTTCAAGCTCATGACATGGGCAAGATCCTCCCTATAGTGGTGAAGTTCACTTGTGGACCACAGCCTGTGCCAGAACTTCACTGGCTTTGACACAAGCTCCTCTGCAATAGGAGGGAGACCCATGTCCATCCTTAATGGCTGAAGTGGCGTAGCTTGTGGGAGAGCTAATAAGCGCCTTAAAAAACTATTTTCAACTATTGGAAGGTCCCTACCAGCTTTGTACCCTCATAACTCACTGCCATACATGGCCGCTGCCTTGGCCTGGGTCCTGTAAGTTTCAAGGGCCGGTCTTATGGGCTTGAAAGAGGAAGTATTAGCCACCTTCAGGATTGCGCCCGACAATTGGGACAATTTAACCCTTGATCGTACTATCTGGCGGTCCCAAGATAGGTTTTCCTCCAATGTTACCCCCAGATATATGAAGGTGGAGACCCTCTCAAGGCTAACAGTACCCAGGGTGGGATTAGGCCTGGTTTTAATTGGTGGATTAAAAATCATGTACTTAGTCTTCTCTGTGTTCACCTCCAGACCGTGCTGGCGACAGAAAAGACCAAACCCATCCAGGATCCTCTGAATCCCCATGGGGGATTTGGAAAGCAGGAGGGTGTCATCGGCAAACATAATTGCCGGAACCCTCCTGCCTGCCAGGTGTGGGGCGTCGTTGTCCTTGACGTTTTCCAGATGTGAAATGACATTGTTAATGTATAAACAAAACAGGGTCGGTGCCAGGACACAACCCTGCCTCACCCCCCGACGGACAGGGAACCTGGACGAAAGATTGTCGTCTCTCCCACACCTGACCTGCGCATAGTTGTTCTGATGCAGCCTGGCTATGATGTTAAGTAACTGGGGGGGTACTCCTAGTTTTTCCAACACCTCCCATAGTTTCCTGCGCGGGACTAGGTCAAAGGCTGACCTCAGGTCCACGAAGACAATGTACAATCTACCCCCCTCGATCCTCACCGTCTTCCAGTAGAGGAGTACGAGACGGAAGATCTGGTCCATGGTCGACGTGTTTTTCCTGAAGCCAGCTTGCAAGGGGCTCATGATGTCATTGTCCTCTACCCAGTCTAATAGATGGTTCAGGATAAGGCACGCAAATAGCTTTTGGGGGACATCTATAAGGCTAATTGGCCTATAGTTGGCCGGGCTCAGGGGAGACCCTTTCTTATGTATCGGCACTATTTCAGCCCCTAACCAAGAGGAAGGGACCGCCATACCTCCTAGTATAGCGTTAAAAAGGATAAGAAGGTACGGACCCCAGATATCAGGATGGTGTCTGAAGAGATCCCCGGGTAGCTTGTCCAGCCCTGGTGCCTTCCCCAGCGCTAAGCGCTCCAGTGCAATCACCACCTCGCCTAAAGTAAATTCCAGGACCATGTCCTGGGGGCAGGGGGACTCCACCGCCGACCCTTCGGGCCATAAAGTGGTTTCTTGATAGAGAGCTCCGAAGTGGGCCTCCCAAACAGAGGGGGCGATGTTAGGTTCCACTGCAGGTATGAGGTCCCCCGTTCCGTTATTTACCAGGGCCCAGAATTTTCTAGAGTCTTTAGTTTTGAGGGCTTCAGTCAGATCATGCCAGTGGTTCCAATCCCACTCTGCCCTAGCATTGGCCAGTGCTGACTTATACTCCCTCCTAAGAACTGCTACCCTCGCCTTACCGCTACCCTCTTTAATAGCGGAGATTAGCTCAGTTTTAATTTTCCTGCAGGCAGAAGTGTACCAAGATGGGGTACAAGTCTTCTTCCTTCTTGACTGTGCCACCGGATTGAAGACCTCTGCAAGGACCCTCACTAGGTCCTGGTGAATGCCGGATAGTCTCTCATTAAAATCAAAGGGTCTTGGTTGGTTTATGAGAGTGTCCACCTCCTGGAACCATGGGAGTGCTAAGCCATATAACTTGTTTATGGCATCTTCTTTATCAATCAGCTTCCCCCATTTCACCCGACGCCTGTTTGTAGTGAGGAGAATATCCCCCTGGTCAACTCCAAAGTCAGTGGTTGACAACCCTGCTGCAGGGGCTGGATGCTGGATCTCCAATAACAGAGAATTGTGGTCACTGTCTGTCCTCGGGAGGACTCTAAAATCTTGGACTTTAGACCACAGGGAAATGTCTATTAATATGTATTCCAACCTTGACTCGTGGCCCTTTTTGTTAAATGTGCACTGCGAGGGAGTGTCAGAGGGGGTACGTCCATTGCACGCCCTCAGTGCAAAGTTCAGGGTGAGGGACGTAAGTTGTACTGCCAGCGGGGACCAAGCTTTGGGGTGAGGTGAGGATGAAGGTGGAACTCCCCAATGGTCATCCTCAGCAGTGAAAGCACCCTCCATTAGGCCTTCCAGGGGTTCAAAATGGCAGTTAAAGTCCCCTCCCACCACTAGTTTGAGATCACCTGACAATTGACCTAAAAAGGAGGACAATTCATCTAGGGTGGGGGATTCTTTGCCCACAGCAACTGGACGTGAATAGACGTTGACAATTGCCCATGTTCTTCTGCCGGGCCATCTAAGCATCACACACTGGATGTCCTGTGAGAGTGTGACCATACTTTCCACCTGACACCCAATGTGACTCGCCACCCAGATTGCTAGACCTCCCGAGGGTCTCCCCCTCCCATTCCACTTTGCTGGGATTTCAAAGATGTCAAAGCCCCTCCTAGTCTGTGGTTCCCTTGCCCACGTCTCCTGGAAAAGGAGGATATCACTACCATTTACCAGGAGATCCCACTCCGGTGTGCCTGCCTTGCTTGTGATGCCTGCCACATTCCAGGAGAGAATTCTCAGCCCTAGGCCTTGTGGTTGCAAGTCTACCCCACTTGAAACGGGCGGGGTAGCAACTGTAGGATCGTCAGAATCACACAGGCCACTTCTAGTGGTCGGGATGGATAGTACAGCCAGCTCCACTGGTTGCGTATTAGAGGCAATCAGTGTGCTTGATGATACTTCTGCTTGACCCAAGATACTTCCCAAGGAGGTCCCTCCCCCTTTGTCAATGACCTGAATCCTTTTACCAGTTGCGTGAGCAGAAGTGACTTCCCCCCTGACTGGAACCACAAGGGCAGATTTTTCTGAATGCTGTAAAGTGTCTCCCATTTGTGGTCAATCTACTTGGTCCAGGCAAGAGAATCTATTCTGATGGATGAAATTGCCATGAGCGGGAAGTGTATTATGCTTGGGCCTGTAACGTGAACCGTCTACTGCAAAGCCCACTCTAGTCCAGCACTGATCCCTCCCCACAACTGGATTACAAACATTTGGATAAAAGTGTGAGAGGGACACTAGTTCAATGTTGGACTTGTCAGGCCTTACCAGCCAGTTGCAAATGTATGGGGCAACTAATGGACTTTTAAAGCTGACTATAATACAGTCCCCTGCCCTGTTCTTGGAGGTAACTCCAATCCATGGGATCCTTCTGACCATCAATACATCACCTTTAATATTAGGAGGGAGGGGCCTATTAATGTTAAGCCAGTTAATTACCTTATTCCGAAGTGAGTCCTGTGGCTCTCTAGTGTCACCAGTGAGCTCAGGAACTCCCACCATAATTGCTGTGTATGGCACTGCCTCAGGGGGCAGATTGATCGCCCTTCGCCTGATGTTAGGGTTAGTGGGCCGACCAATCTGTCCGTTGGCAGCACTCCCCTCACCCGTTGGTAGGGGTGGAGCGTGTTGCTTGGATCTTCTTGGAGCGGGTACAGGGGGCCTGGACATTTGTGCGGAGGGCATTAGAGGGGCAGGGCTACCTGTGCTACTGTGTTGTAATCCAGACTGGGCCTGGGTGCTTATTCCAACAGTAGGAAGTCTGTTTCCCACTGATTCCCGGGGAACCGTCTGTACTTTTGAACCCAATCCCAGACTAGGGCTACTACTATTATGTGAGGTTTCTAGAGCCATGAGTCTAGCTTCTATGGAGTCTAATTTAACAGACAAGGGATTCAATAGGTTCTTAAGGATGTCCGTGAATGAACTGATTAGGGTATCTACAATATTAGGAGGGGTCCCCCCAAAAATAAACGGCCCAGAGCACACTGGTAGAGCTGTGGCTACTGTCAAGCCAGATTGATCGGGCCCCATTCCCAGAGAAATGACCTCAGAAGAGGCCGAGATATCCGTACTGTCATCCAGTGATAACTTGGTTGTATCCACTTTGGCCCTTTTTGCCCCTCTTGACTCCCTTGACCTTTTCCTTTTCGGGGGATGGTCCCCTCTGCTGCTTGCGGGTTCTGTTAAGGCTACAACTTGGACCCCATCCAGCGACTCAGATGTTTCCGCACAGATCACATTGGGAGAAGGCTCCACCACCCCAGATAGGCGCAGAGACTCACTATCCCTCTGGGAGTTTGACGGGGTCCTGAGATGTTGTAGGACTGACTCAATAGTCTGGTCAATGCTGTCCAAGAGTGACAAGTGGGTAGCGTCGAGGGGTAGTGGGGTACTAGCATCAGTTAGGGGGGAATCCAAGGAGCCTACTACCACATTGTCTATGCTCACCTCAAGGAGGGTGTCTGGGACTGTTTGGACTTTGTTGGCCACAACACTGGCCTTAGGAAAGAATTTTTCCAAAGTGCTCGAACACTGTTGGTGAGCCTTGCTCCTGGATGCTCTGGTAGACATGGCAGAAGTAACACACAGGACCGCTGGGTAATGCTAAAGAGGGGTACTTGGATGAGGCACGACGTCAGAGGGGAGGCCCGGTCCGGTCTCAGCCGGCCTCGAACGGCCTAAAACGGCCCGCTCTTTGCCCGCTCTTCACCCCGCGCGCGTCCCGCGATGCGCGCAACCAGGGGCACTTAAATGTAACAAGGGGGCGTGGCACTGGGAGGGGGCGCGGCACGGGCGGGAAGAGGAACCAGCTGGTGATGTTTGGAGGAATGCTGGTCCTCGCAGTCCCGCTCGCCGCGCCTCTCACCTCCTCTGCGGCCGAAAACGCCAAAGACACCGGACTATCCGCCCAAGGGTCCTGAGCAAGGTAGGGATCTTCGTATGCTACTCCAGTAGCGTGCAGGCAGGATTCCCAGGCAGCAAGTCACTCTTGAGCGGCGCCCGCGAAGCGGGGGCCGCGAGAGGTAAAGTACACCCAGGCAGGGGGCGTGGCACTGGGAGGGGGCGCGGCACGGGCGGGAAGAGGAACCAGCTGGTGATGTTTGGAGGAATGCTGGTCCTCGCAGTCCCGCTCGCCGCGCCTCTCACCTCCTCTGCGGCCGAAAACGCCAAAGACACCGGACTATCCACCCAAGGGTCCTGAGCAAGGTAGGGATCTTCGTATGCTACTCCAGTAGCGTGCAGGCAGGATTCCCAGGCAGCAAGTCACTCTCGAGCGGCACCCCTGTTTATGTATTGCACTGGTTTTTACATGCAATAAAATATGTTTTAAAAAAACGTTAATTAGCTGCATTGTTGTGCTGTGCTGAAGCACCAAACTTGCCTCCTAGAAAACTGCGAAGGGTATCCTCGTCAGGAAGGGTCATATAGTGGGCACAGAGCAGGCACCTCATGGTCTTCCTTGTGAGCAGTAGGTTTGGGAGGTGTGGGAGGGCTGGGTTTAGGAGAGGTGGGAGGGCTGGGTTTGGTAGGGGTGGGATTGAGAGAATGGGAGGAGTGGGTTCGGGTTTCTTAGGGGTGGGTTTGTGTTTGGAAGGGGTGGTTTTGCATTTGGAAGGGGTGAAGGTCGGAGCAGAAATAAAAGCAGAACTAGGATAAAGGGTAGGAGGGATGGGAGAGGATTAGGTTTTGGAGGTAGAGGGAGCTGGAGTGGGTGATGTGTGTGCATCTATCTGTTGTGCAGTTGCATGTGGGTCTAGTTTATGTTTTGTACATTTTGCTGTGTTTTTTGGCAGGTGTATGTTGGTCAGGTGAATGTCTGCGTTTGTGTTTGGTAGATGTTGTTTTGCATGAATGTGTGTGCTTGGATGCGTGTGCTGTTGAGGTAGTTGGTGTGGTTGTGGTGCTTGTGGATGTGGATGTGGTTCTTCTTGTTGGTGTGGTGACTCAATTTTTAATTTAAAAAAAAACCATGATATTTATCTGTAATTGGATGAATAGCAATCATTTCAAAATAAATCCAGACAAGACCGAACTTGTCTTAGTCGGTTGCTCTCAAAACCCATAGAATAAAATATTTTGGACTGCTGTGTTGGGTACGCACCCCATACCTTCTACCTAAGTGAAGAGCCTCGAAGTTATGATCAACAACAATCTTTCTAGGAATCCCCAGGTTGGATCTGTACTTGTATCCACCTGTTTATTCCAGCTCCGGCAGATCAGGAAAATGAGCAGATTCCTTACCTCTGAAGCTCTCGTTCAGGTTGTTTTCTCACTAGTCATTTCCCATATTGACTATGCAAATTCTCTCTACTTGGGCTCCCGGAATATCACACAAAAAGATTGCAACTGGTGCAGAACCAGGCAGTCAGACTGATTTACCAATTGCCTAGATAGGGCCATATCACTCCCTAAATGAAGAAACTGCAAAGGCTACCAGTAAAACAACATAGTGCACACAAGATTGGGTGTCTCATCTTTAAATCCTTGCATGGCACCTGCCATTCATCTCTACTTGCACCCAGAGGTATATTCCTGCTCGGAATTTGAGGTCATCCCACCTCAACCTCCTTTTTATTCCCACTTTTAAGAAGAAGAGGTTAGGCGGAGCTAGATTCTCTGTTCTGGCCCCTCGTTTTTGGAATAAACTCCCTCCAAATATTAGATCTACCTCGTGCTATTTTCAATTCAGAAAACTCTAAAAAAAAAACATGGCTGTTCTCCCAAGCATATTATTTAATCAGCTAGCTACATGCTATTCCCTATATTCATATTAACCCCTTCGATGCTCATGACGAGCTCAGCTCGTCATGCAGTACACTGGTCGTGTGCTCATGGCGAGCTGAGCTCGTCATGAGAAATGCAGTAAATGAAAAGTCAGCACAGAGGGGGAATTGCCTTAGCACTGAAGGTGTTAAAGGTAAAAGCAGCCTGCAAGGGATTTGGTTTTCTACAATCTTTTTGTTGTTCAAGAATAAATCATGGAGTTAGTCCAACCGGAACAAACATCAAAAGTGACATTAGACAACATCAAAAAATTATAGCTGAACATAAACAGACTCACCTGTCTGCCTGCTATCTCTCACGAGGATCTAGCTAAATTCTGTAGAAAGGTGAAATCCGGTGCCCCTTCAGATCCCATGAGACCAGCTCACTTCCTAGAGGCTCTGGACTTCTTTCTTCCTTCTCTGGCCATGCTCCTTAATCTTTCCTTCTCATCGGCTACGGTACCTACATGTTGGAAACAGGCATGGGTCACTCCCATTATCAAAAAACCCACCCTGGACCCCACAAAGCCGGAGAACTACAGGCCCATCTCACTGCTCCCCTGGGTGTCTAAACTAGCAGAAGCCCATGCTAATACCGTACTATCAGACCACATGGCCCAAAATAACATCTTGGACCCCTCCCAACACGGGTTCAGGCCGGGGCACAGTACAGAGTCCGCCCTTTTATCCACCACCGAACACCTCCGGAGGATACTGGATGCCGGTCAAAGTGCTGCGCTGATACTACTCGATCTCAGCGCAGCCTTTGACACGGTCTCCCATAATATCCTACTGAGTCGCCTGGAAAACATTGGGATCAGTGATCTAGCCCTTGAATGGTTCCGCTCGTTCTGGACGAACAGATCCTTCCGTGTCTCAGCACCCCCGTTCACCTCCCAATCTCACTCTATCGGCCAAGGGGTTCCGCAGGGCTCTGCCCTCAGTCCATCCCTTTTTAATCTGTATATGCAGCCCCTTGCGGTAGTGGCCAAAGAATGGGACCTCACGCTGGTGTCGTACGCCGACGACACACAGCTAGTAATCCCCCTCACTGAGGCTCCCTCATCCTCTGCCACAAGATTTAGGGATGGACTGGCTGCAATCGCCCAGTGGATGACGGCTAACTGCTTACAATTGAACGCAGGGAAAACCGAGGTGCTGCTCCTGGGTAAGAACCCCAGTTGTTGGAATGACCAATGGTGGCCCCCCCTGCTGGGCCCCGTCCCTCCTTCTAAATCTCAGGTTAAAAACCTAGGAGTATGGTTGGACTCTTCGCTGAACTACCAAACTCACACCAAAAGAGTAGCAGCGACATGCATCGGGCTGCTGAGAAGCCTCAATTCCATTCTAGGCTTCTTTGACCCCAAAACACGTCAGCTCATAGTCCAATCCACCATCCTCTCCCGGTTGGACTATGCTAGCGTCCTATTGCTAGGCGCTAACAAAGCCGAGACAACCAGACTTCAGCGAATTCAGAATTCAGCGGCTAGGGCAATAGTCGGCCTTCCCAGAAGATGCTCTGCTAGAGCCACCATACATAAACTCCACTGGCTCCCTGTGGAAGCCCGTATTCAATTTAAGGCCCTCACCACTGCTTTCAAAATCCTCAAAACTGATGGCCCCGAATTCCTTCGTCCGCTCCTAACACCCTACACCCCCCCTACGCAATCTTCGCTCCATGGGTCAACATTTAGTAGTGGTCCCCCGCACGAAACTCTGCCGTATCGGGGGTCGCTCCTTCAGATTATTGGGAGCAAAACTCTGGAACTCCCTTCCCCTGAACATCCGCCGCCTTGACAACTTGTCCACTTTTCGCAAAGCAATAAAAACTCACCTGTTCCCTCTACTGTAAGCTTCTGCTCTCCCTACCCCCCTCCAAGCAGGTTGTGCTATGGTTCTTAGCGCCGGGATGCCCCGTTGCTGGGGCAGCAGTCGCGCTCAACAAACCCATAACATAACATAACAACATAACATAAAAACACATGGGAGAATATAGTTATTTGAAAAATATGTCTTATTTTATATTTAGATTTGAATTTGTAGTGCAAATAAGTAAAAAACAATCAGTGGCTTGTCATGAAAAGAAGTCAAATCAAATTAGCCTAACAATGCATGAATACACATCTATTCCAATTAAATCATAAGCATACAAATCTCCTAATGAGAATGTATAATGCTCCAGAGTTACGAAATTTCTGAGGAATAGAAGATGGGGTCGACGTTTCGGTCTGTTCGGCTGTAGACCATCTTCAGGACGAGTAGAGTTGAGTAGAGTTGTGGCTGAGAGAAAAGACTCTTGAAAGAAATGATATACAGCCAAGTACCATATACTGAAATAATGGTTACTGCTGCTAATTTGTAGAAACTGGCAAGGACAGCTTAGTACCATATACTAAATTAATGGTTACTGCTGCAGATGATATACTGTAGTATAGGAGTATCAGTTTCCTGTACTTAATATTTGGAACACAGTCAATGTACGTACAAATGATTGGCTGAGAAATGCTCTTCAATCATGCACAATCTTAATCCAGATACAGTGTGTCGAGTGGAAATCAGACAGCGTCAGCGTCAAGAAACCATATGATGTACATGCGCTTAACAAGTAATTTTAACATAACATAATAGCCAAGCCAACATGAGTACAAAGGTAATACAGGAGATATGTCTGAGATCAATGTCTCCTCTATGGCGGACCAACTATTGATATCAGTCAATGGTTAACAATGTCAGTGGTTCAGTGGTGTGAGAACAAGTACTGTGGACATTAGTGTGTCACACATGGCAGTAAAATCTATGTTGATCAAAGTTAATGAAGCAACACAGAAAGAAGTATGTGGAAAGGCCATGTGTGGCATGCCATATCAGTGTAGGCCCCAGATATATGTAAATGTCAATAGTGGAAAACATTGTGACACCAATAGTAAAAAGATATGAACACATATGTCTTAGCAAAGTAACAGTCTACATTCACACATGCACATAGCTTGACCGCAACATTGACTGATGTAATTAATGTGATGGCTCACTTGTTCTGATTCCAGAAACTTACTAAGTCTAACACAGTGCAGCCAAACATGTCATACATCATTCGCCGATACAGAATAAATTTCAACCTGGACAAGGCACCGCAGCATACTCAGGTTAACAATCCCAATATACAATAGCACATTTCTGAGCCATAAACTGTCACTTCACACATGTAGTGAGTATACAAAACATTGAGTAATCAGGAACATCTTTAAATACCCATCGCAGTATTCAGCTAGAAAACCTGAAAGTCAGGATGTAGAAGTGTACAATGTATCAGGCCTTGCTCAACATAACCTATCACACATGTAACTGGAAGAGACATGAGTAAACCTATGGCCAATTATACAAGTAATACATTTTGTGATTTAAAGTGAGAAATTTGTTTGAGTCATGCAGTAAACAAAATACACATGGGCATAAATGTAACTGGAACAGACAGCAAATGCATTGACATTTGTATTTATTTTTTAACTCTTAGCTGAGTCAAGTCAAGTCAAGTCAGAATTTATATAGCGCACTACATACCCAGAGGGTCTCAAGGCGCTTGAGGAGGGGGGGGTTACTTATCGAATATCCATGTTTTAAGCTGTTTTCTGAAGGCTAGGTGGTTTTGAGTGAGGCGGAGGTGTATGGGAAGGGAATTCCAGGTTTTGGCCGCTAAGTAGGAGAAGGATCTTCCCCCCATGGTGGCTTTTTGGATGCGCGGGACGGCGGCGAGGGCTTGGTTGGACGACCGCAGCTGGCGGGTGGGGGTGTAAAAGGAAAGGCGCGTGTTGAGGCAATCCGGTCCAAGTTCGTAGAGGGCTTTGTGTGCGTGGGTGAGGAGACGGAACGTTATCCTTTTGTTGACGGGGAGCCAGTGCAGGTCTTTCAGGTGACCGGAAATGTGGTCTTTGCGAGGGATGTCTAGTATGAGTCTGGCTGAAGCATTTTGGATGCGTTGGAGTTTTTTCTGCAGTTTTGCGGTGGTACCGGCGTAAAGGGTGTTTCCGTAGTCAAGACGGTTAGTAATCAGTGCGTGGGTGACCGTTTTTCTTCTTTCGGTGGGGATCCAGCGAAATGTTTTTTTGAGCATGCGTAGGATGTTGAAGCATGATGATGAGACGGCGTTGACTTGTCTGGTCATCGAGAGTGAGGAGTCCAGGATGATGCCCAGGTTCCGTGCGTGGTCAGTCGGTATGGGGGCTTTTCCTAGGGCCGTTGGCCACCATGAGTCGTCCCAGGCGGAGGGGGATGTACCTAAGATGAGGACTTCCGTTTTGTCCGAGTTCAGTTTAAGACGGCTTTGTTTCATCCACTCGGCTACTTCTTTCATCCCTTTGTGTAGGTTGGTTTTGGCGGTGATTGGGTCTTTGGTGAGTGAGAGGATCAGTTGAGTGTCATCAGCATATGAGATGATGTTGAGGTTGTGTTGACGTGCGATGGTAGCGAGGGGGCTCATGTAAACGTTGAAGAGGGTGGGGCTGAGTGATGATCCTTGTGGTCCGCCGCAGATGGCTGCGGAGGCCTCTGATTTAAAAGGGGGGAGGCGGACTCTCTGAGTTCTTCCAGCGAGGAACGAGATGATCCAGTCCAATGCTTTTCCTTGAACTCCGATGTTTCTGAGGCGTTGTATCAGGGTGCTATAGCAGACTGTGTCGAAGGCTGCAGAGAGGTCAAGGAGGATGAGGGCGACTGTGTCTCCGTTGTCCAGTAGAGTTCGGATGTCGTCTGTTGCTGCGATGAGGGCGGTCTCGGTGCTGTGTTTGGCTCGGAAGCCAGACTGTGAGGAGTCGAGTTATTTGTTGGTTTCGAGGAAGGCGGCGAGTTGATTGTTGATGGCTTTCTCAATGACTTTGGCAGGGAATGGGAGGAGCGAGATGGGGCGGTAGTTTTTGAGTTCGGTGGGGTCAGCTGTGGGTTTCTTCAGAAGGGCGCTGAGTTCGGCGTGTTTCCAGCTTTCTGGGAATGTGGCGGAGTTGAGGGAGCAGTTGATGACGTCTCGGAGATGGGGTGCGATAATGGAGTCTGCTTTGTTGAAGATGTGATGGGGGCATGGGTCTGTAGGGGATCCTGAATGGATGGAGTTCATCAGGTGAATGGTGTCTTCTGTGGTGATTGGGTTCCAGTCAAAAAGGTTATTCGGAAGAGGCACAGGTTCGGAGGTGAGAGGGGTGGACTGGTTTACGGGTTGGTTGTCAAAGCTGTTATTAATGTCGGCGATTTTGTCATGGAAGAATGAGGCGAGGAAGTCGCAGAGGACTTGAGAGGGGGTGATGTCGTTGGAGCTGGCGGTAGGGTTGGTGAATTCTTTGATGATGTTGAAAAGTTCCTTGCTGTTGCGAGCGTTGTTGTCTAGTCGGTCTTTGAGTGCTGATTTCTTGGCTGTCCGGATTAGTTGGTGGTGTTTGCGGGTGGCGTTTTTGAAGGCGGCTAGGGTGGTAATGTTTGGGTCTTTTTTCCAAGTTTTCTCAAGGGAGCGACAGAGCTTCTTGGATTTCTTAAGGTCATCGTTAAACCAGGGGGCGTTCTTGCTTCCTTGCTTGATTTGATGTTTTTTCAGGGGTGCTAGTTTGTCAGCGGTTTGGGTTAGCCATTGTGTGAGGTTGATAGCGGCTTGGTTAGGGTTCGTTGAATAGGCAGGGGGTTTTTAAAGAAGCGATGAGGAGATCTGGTCGATGGTGATTTTGTTCCAATTTCTTCGCAAAGTTGGTTGAGGGTGGTTGTGGGTCGTGGTCTTGTTGTAAATGAAGTGGACGCAGCTGAGCAAGTGGACGCAGCTGAGCAAGTATATGGTCTCCAGCCATGGGTCATGACCCCTTTAGCTCATCCCAAGATTGATGCAGACAAATACTACAATCAGGCACTGACCCAGCCCAGTACCATTGTTGAGAGAAGCTTTGGAGTGCTGAAGTCCTGGTTTATATACTTGGACATGTCAGAGGTGGAGAGTGCTATACTCCCCCCTACGGGCTGCTACAGCATAACAGTTTGTGCAATTCTCCACAATATCTGTGTCTGGACAAATGTCCTGTGGGACGTGGTCCATGATAAGCAGGACCCAATGGAGGATGAGGATGGCTGAGAAATACAAAATACAGCTGCTGGAAATAGGTGACGCATCCACATTGTGCAAAAAATATTCACTTGGATTACATGTACTTTGAAAGACAAAATGTTGAGAAAAAAATAGGAAGGTTCAAAATGGAGAAAAAAAGCGTGCATCCATTATATGCATTGGCATGTATGTCACAGTACCAGTAAAAAAATAACTCACCACACTCGTCAACTAGAAGTAGATCTCAAAATGTAACTATCATGTCATCATTCTGTTGACCAACATTGTGCCATGCCTCATATTAATCATTTGCACACATGTAGAGGTGCTATGTGAAGCAGTGGACTTCATCAAAGGGACAGGCCAGCCATTCCACATTTCAAGATCCAAATTGATCATTACTCCCCCTTGCACTTGGGCAGTGGAAAGCTACACACCTAGCAGTCTTGTTGTGCTGTGCAACAGAAAAGTGTACAACATATGGTACTCTGTGAAGGTAGGAATACTATCCACAAACTACCATACCTGAGAATAACTGCACATTGCAGTGCGCCTCTCCAATGTGTTCCCATGCTGATATTGGCATTTTGCTGGAACTAATATTGTTGCAGATACCATCAGAGATCACGAGTGACATTTGCTTTGGACAAAGGTCATACAAACATTAAAAAGCAGTCACTTGTAAAGAACGCATACATGCATGTGTGGCTTACCACAAAACAAAGCTCACGTGAAGTATTTCCTGACAATAAAGTCACATATACCTCATCATTGTACAGTTGATAAAAGACTATCTTGCCATGCATTGCTCTGCAATGCAAGGAGCACCAAAGGCCTTTAAAAAAGGACCATGATCAGATGGCATTGTACAGTGTGTAAATGGCTAGAGCACTATGAAATTGGATAGGTTACATGCAAACAGTTTCAATTCCGACCAGCAGATTATGAATTAGTTGTTGGAAATGAAACCGCCCAGTCATTCCGGCTGGATTCCAATTGGCTCAAGGAGCCAGTCGGCCAGTCTGAACCAACTTGAAATCCCAAAGGGCGGGCTTTACCCCCCTTGGGACTACGATGCACGGTTTCTGGCATGGTTTCCATGTCAACCTGTCTGACAAGGAAACCATGTCGTAAAACGTGTTTGGGGGCCCACAGCTGGGCCCCATTGTGTGTGCGGCATCCAGTTGGGGGCAGAGGGTGCACCTATGGTGCCCCCCTGTTGATCCCTGCACCCTGCAATGGGGTGCAGGGATGTAGCACACATCCCATTTCCCTATGGGGGCATGTATTATGGCTGGTTTATGGCCTTAACGCATACTTCCATAGGGAAATGCAGGAATGCAACCTAACAGTGTTCGGTTGCATCCTAATTAAGAGGTCGTGACCGCATAACGGAGGTCGGTATGTCCCAGAACTGAGACAGTGCCGACATCGTAATTAGGCCCACGGTGTCGGACACAAAGCCCAGACATCAGATATGTCTGTACCACAACATTCCATGGTTGAAGTTGTCTAGTTCAGTGTGTTAAATGAATTTTGGACAACATTAGCATGTGTTATATTGACCTAAACGCATACCTATCATATCTACCCAGGTAAATGTCAAATGGCAAATGTAGGAAGCACTTTGAAGAGTGCTTCTGTGCTTACAGGGTTCGTTATTTACCACCAACTATTAGCTGGTGGTAAATAACGAATACCTCTGTAAATGCAAATCTGTGCATTTACACCTGTGCCATGTGACAGACATACATGCCCCTAGGGTATGTATGTGTGCCACATGTGCACACAAGCACTATTCAGGGGTGCAACAGGATGTCAGAGTGACACCCTGCCACCCTTGACTCTTTCCCTATTTTACCGAATCGGTAATTACCGATTCGGTAATTGACATTCATTCCTATGGGCCTCCAGGCCCATAGGAATGAATGGCAATTACCAAATCGGTAATTACCGATTAGGTAATTACCGAATATTAACGATTCGGTAATTTTTACAGATTTTTTATCTACATAGCATTTACCGATTTGAAAATACCGAATCGGTAAGATTCGGTATTTTCGAATCGGTAAATTTAAATTACCTACATCTAGCCCTTAAGTGCCTGATCTAGATCTCGGCAGTAAAAGTGCTGGCGTTGCTTTTTCATCGGGTTCCCCATCTGCCTACTAGGTAATCTGCCCGCTCTATTTAGGTGCTGTAGTGTCCATGGACGAAAAACCATCAGAGTGATGCCGACTGCACCAGGTATGTTCACCCATGTCAATGGCGCAATAGTCAAAAGAGGCTGTTGGAGGGAGTAAAGCCTCTTTTTCCGCCGAGCCAAGCATGATGTGGGTTTCCATCGATGTGACTGTGGCAGGAAACCTCCATATCTGAGTTGGCTGATTAGAAGGGATGTAAGGCAGAAACACACCTTTTTTTTAAGTCCGCACTTCCTTTTCTGACATGCAGCCAATCTTGCAAGTCCTGCCCCTGCTGCTGCTGCTTGACCATTAAGCAAATCAACCCTGTTGTGTCCGGAATCGGCGGTAAGCTCCTCTGTTACCTGTTATCTTTTGACTTGTCTGGTAACATTTGCTGTGGACTTTTCTCTTACAAGCAATAGCATACCAATGTGCAATACATATGTGTGTAATGTTGACATTTAAGAAATGTATTGAAATTCACCTGTATGATTACATTGTAGCTCAGAATTTGGTGCAAGCTATCCAAAAATGTAAAAGTGACCATACAGATGTGTTTAAAGAAATTGTGTAAATTGTCATATTAAAAACAAATGCATTGCACATCATTAGGATAAGTGAAATGTAACATAATGTAGAAATTACACTAGACAAGGTGTAATGTTTACTTTTTAAAATACCTGTAAAATCAATGTTAGTCCCAAACTTGAATCTGTTAACGTATGAAACATTTCCCTATGTCTAGTGCATAATCTGTTTTTTATCAAATTTCAATTGTCACATTTTTATTAAGGTGTTTTGCATATCTATTTATTCTTATCACTTATCAAGTTGAAATAAACACACCAGAATTAACACTTTAAAAAAAAAATCTATTTGTTTGTGCAAGTGTTCATTATCATGATGAATCCTTGCACCTAAATTTAAATAACCATCACATATCATTTTAAGCAGTGTATGCACTTAAAAAAGTAGACAAAAAAATCAGTTGTATTTCCTGACATAATGGTAAATACAAACATATACTTCCCATTTTAGTAACATACATTTCTAGGAATCAAACAATTGCAAATGAAAATTAATGCCAGGACAAACTTGGTGAAATTAAAATATTGGTTTACTCACCAAATGAGAAACTTCTCTCATCATGAAATGTTCATATAGTAAACATGAAGATCATAAACGTTAATTAGTTATAGTCACAATACAAATGGACGATATGTCTGATATATGCATGCTGTGCTGCCCTCAAATTCAAGGCCCTATAATGTTATTCATGTCTGTTTGATGCACAGTCTGTTTATACAATCCAATCCAATCCAAAAATTCTTTATTTCGGCCATATAGACCATAAAAGATACATACAAGACATAACATACATTTAAAATACATTTTAAAATACATAGTATACAAAAGCTCTCTCATCCAGCGAGGAAGAAATTATAATAACGTTAAAAAAAATTCAGGGGGCTTTTTTCTTTCTGATCAGCCACATTGCCATTAGAAATTTGGATACAGCAAACACAATGTGGCCCAAGGTGCTGGTTTTCATGATTCTGTATGCCTGCGCATACTCTCTGAACCCTAGGTTCCTACAAAGCGGCGCTATCCAATAATTTCTGGGCCTTTGGTATGCAGGGCACACAAACAAGATGTGGAGGTCATCTTCCTCATAAGTGTTACAGCAGGGACATATTTTACCACCCCCATTGGTCCACTTGCAGGTAAATGAGTTGATGGGAAGTGTGCCAAGCCTCCATTGGACAAACAACTTCCTCGCCAGGATGGGGAAAATAAAATCCATAAAAGGTTCAAAGACATAAGAATTTTTGGATTCCAAGAATCGTTTGGTTAAGGTGCCGCTGTTTTGACCCATCAAGTTTGCGAGGGACCTGTCTTTGTAGATTTGGGACAGGGCTTTGCGCGAGATCGTTTGACAACCACGCGCAGGGTCCTCCCATAGCTCACGGAGATTCATGGGAAACAGTTCATTTTTCACAAAGGTGAGCCAGGGGATTTTGCCCATACAGTTCAAGCTCATGACATGGGCAAGATCCTCCCTATAGTGGTGAAGTTCACTTGTGGACCACAGCCTGTGCCAGAACTTCACTGGCTTTGACACAAGCTCCTCTGCAATAGGAGGGAGACCCATGTCCATCCTTAATGGCTGAAGTGGCGTAGCTTGTGGGAGAGCTAATAAGCGCCTTAAAAAACTATTTTCAACTATTGGAAGGTCCCTACCATCTTTGTACCCTCATAACTCACTGCCATACATGGCCGCTGCCTTGGCCTGGGTCCTGTAAGTTTCAAGGGCCGGTCTATGGGCTTGAAAGAGGAAGTATTAGCCACCTTCAGGATTGCGCCCGACAATTGGGACAATTTAACCCTTGATCGTACTATCTGGCGGTCCCAAGATAGGTTTTCCTCCAATGTTACCCCCAGATATATGAAGGTGGAGACCCTCTCAAGGCTAACAGTACCCAGGGTGGGATTAGGCCTGGTTTTAATTGGTGGATTAAAAATCATGTACTTAGTCTTCTCTGTGTTCACCTCCAGACCGTGCTGGCGACAGAAAAGACCAAACCCATCCAGGATCCTCTGAATCCCCATGGGGGATTTGGAAAGCAGGAGGGTGTCATCGGCAAACATAATTGCCGGAACCCTCCTGCCTGCCAGGTGTGGGGCGTCGTTGTCCTTGACGTTTTCCAGATGTGAAATGACATTGTTAATGTATAAACAAAACAGGGTCGGTGCCAGGACACAAACCTGCCTCACCCCCCGATGGACAGGGAACCTGGACGAAAGATTGCCGTCTCTCCCACACCTGACCTGCGCATAGTTGTTCTGATGCAGCCTGGCTATGATGTTAAGTAACTGGGGGGGTACTCCTAGCTTTTCCAACACCTCCCATAGTTTCCTGCGCGGGACTAGGTCAAAGGCTGACCTCAGGTCCACGAAGACAATGTACAATCTACCCCCCTCGATCCTCACCGTCTTCCAGTAGAGGAGTACGAGACGGAAGATCTGGTCCATGGTCGACGTGTTTTTCCTGAAGCCAGCTTGCAAGGGGCTCATGATGTCATTGTCCTCTACCCAGTCTAATAGATGGTTCAGGATAAGGCACGCAAATAGCTTTTGGGGGACATCTATAAGGCTAATTGGCCTATAGTTGGCCGGGCTCAGGGGAGACCCTTTCTTATGTATCGGCACTATTTCAGCCCCTAACCAAGAGGAAGGGACCGCCATACCTCCTAGTATAGCGTTAAAAAGGATAAGAAGGTACGGACCCCAGATATCAGGATGGTGTCTGAAGAGATCCCCGGGTAGCTTGTCCAGCCCTGGTGCCTTCCCCAGCGCTAAGCGCTCCAGTGCAATCACCACCTCGCCTAAAGTAAATTCCAGGACCATGTCCTGGGGGCAGGGGGACTCCACCGCCGACCCTTCGGGCCATAAAGTGGTTTCTTGATAGAGAGCTCCGAAGTGGGCCTCCCAAACAGAGGGGGCGATGTTAGGTTCCACTGCAGGTATGAGGTCCCCCGTTCCGTTATTTACCAGGGCCCAGAATTTTCTAGAGTCTTTAGTTTTGAGGGCTTCAGTCAGATCATGCCAGTGGTTCCAATCCCACTCTGCCCTAGCATTGGCCAGTGCTGACTTATACTCCCTCCTAAGAACTGCTACCCTCGCCTTACCGCTACCCTCTTTAATAGCGGAGATTAGCTCAGTTTTAATTTTCCTGCAGGCAGAAGTGTACCAAGATGGGGTACAAGTCTTCTTCCTTCTTGACTGTGCCACCGGATTGAAGACCTCTGCAAGGACCCTCACTAGGTCCTGGTGAATGCCGGATAGTCTCTCATTAAAATCAAAGGGTCTTGGTTGGTTTATGAGAGTGTCCACCTCCTGGAACCATGGGAGTGCTAAGCCATATAACTTGTTTATGGCATCTTCTTTATCAATCAGCTTCCCCCATTTCACCCGACGCCTGTTTGTAGTGAGGAGAATATCCCCCTGGTCAACTCCAAAGTCAGTGGTTGACAACCCTGCTGCAGGGGCTGGATGCTGGATCTCCAATAACAGAGAATTGTGGTCACTGTCTGTCCTCGGGAGGACTCTAAAATCTTGGACTTTAGACCACAGGGAAATGTCTATTAATATGTAGTCCAACCTTGACTCGTGGCCCTTTTTGTTAAATGTGCACTGCGAGGGAGTGTCAGAGGGGGTACGTCCATTGCACGCCCTCAGTGCAAAGTTCAGGGTGAGGGACGTAAGTTGTACTGCCAGCGGGGACCAAGCTTTGGGGTGAGGTGAGGATGAAGGTGGAACTCCCCAATGGTCATCCTCAGCAGTGAAAGCACCCTCCATTAGGCCTTCCAGGGGTTCAAAATGGCAGTTAAAGTCCCCTCCCACCACTAGTTTGAGATCACCTGACAATTGACCTAAAAAGGAGGACAATTCATCTAGGGTGGGGGATTCTTTGCCCACAGCAACTGGACGTGAATAGACGTTGACAATTGCCCATGTTCTTCTGCCGGGCCATCTAAGCATCACACACTGGATGTCCTGTGAGAGTGTGACCATACTTTCCACCTGACACCCAATGTGACTCGCCACCCAGATTGCTAGACCTCCCGAGGGTCTCCCCCTCCCATTCCACTTTGCTGGGATTTCAAAGATGTCAAAGCCCCTCCTAGTCTGTGGTTCCCTTGCCCACGTCTCCTGGAAAAGGAGGATATCACTACCATTTACCAGGAGATCCCACTCCGGTGTGCCTGCCTTGCTTGTGATGCCTGCCACATTCCAGGAGAGAATTCTCAGCCCTAGGCCTTGTGGTTGCAAGTCTACCCCACTTGAAACGGGCGGGGTAGCAACTGTAGGATCGTCAGAATCACACAGGCCACTTCTAGTGGTCGGGATGGATAGTACAGCCAGCTCCACTGGTTGCGTATTAGAGGCAATCAGTGTGCTTGATGATACTTCTGCTTGACAAAAGATACTTCCCAAGGAGGTCCCTCCCCCTTTGTCAATGACCTGAATCCTTTTACCAGTTGCGTGAGCAGAAGTGACTTCCCCCCTGACTGGAACCACAAGGGCAGATTTTTCTGAATGCTGTAAAGTGTCTCCCATTTGTGGTCAATCTACTTGGTCCAGGCAAGAGAATCTATTCTGATGGATGAAATTGCCATGAGCGGGAAGTGTATTATGCTTGGGCCTGTAACGTGAACCGTCTACTGCAAAGCCCACTCTAGTCCAGCACTGATCCCTCCCCACAACTGGATTACAAACATTTGGATAAAAGTGTGAGAGGGACACTAGTTCAATGTTGGACTTGTCAGGCCTTACCAGCCAGTTGCAAATGTATGGGGCAACTAATGGACTTTTAAAGCTGACTATAATACAGTCCCCTGCCCTGTTCTTGGAGGTAACTCCAATCCATGGGATCCTTCTGACCATCAATACATCACCTTTAATATTAGGAGGGAGGGGCCTATTAATGTTAAGCCAGTTAATTACCTTATTCCGAAGTGAGTCCTGTGGCTCTCTAGTGTCACCAGTGAGCTCAGGAACTCCCACCATAATTGCTGTGTATGGCACTGCCTCAGGGGGCAGATTGATCGCCCTTCGCCTGATGTTAGGGTTAGTGGGCCGACCAATCTGTCCGTTGGCAGCACTCCCCTCACCCGTTGGTAGGGGTGGAGCGTGTTGCTTGGATCTTCTTGGAGCGGGTACAGGGGGCCTGGACATTTGTGCGGAGGGCATTAGAGGGGCAGGGCTACCTGTGCTACTGTGTTGTAATCCAGACTGGGCCTGGGTGCTTATTCCAACAGTAGGAAGTCTGTTTCCCACTGATTCCCGGGGAACCGTCTGTACTTTTGAACCCAATCATAGACTAGGGCTACTACTATTATGTGAGGTTTCTAGAGCCATGAGTCTAGCTTCTATGGAGTCCAATTTAACAGACAAGGGATTCAATAGGTTCTTAAGGATGTCCGTGAATGAACTGATTAGGGTATCTACAATATTAGGAGGGGTCCCCCCAAAAATAAACGGCCCAGAGCACACTGGTAGAGCTGTGGCTACTGTCAAGCCAGATTGATCGGGCCCCATTCCCGGAGAAATGACCTCAGAAGAGGCCGAGATATCCGTACTGTCATCCAGTGATAACTTGGTTGTATCCACTTTGGCCCTTTTTGCCCCTCTTGACTCCCTTGACCTTTTCCTTTTCGGGGAATGGTCCCCCCTGCTGCTTGCGGGTTCTGTTAAGGCTACAACTTGGACCCCATCCAGCGACTCAGATGTTTCCGCACAGATCACATTGGGAGAAGGCTCCACCACCCCAGATAGGCGCAGAGACTCACTATCCCTCTGGGAGTTTGACGGGGTCCTGAGATGTTGTAGGACTGACTCAATAGTCTGGTCAATGCTGTCCAAGAGTGACAAGTGGGTAGCGTCGAGGGGTAGTGGGGTACTAGCATCAGTTTGGGGGGAATCCAAGGAGCCTACTACCACATTGTCTATGCTCACCTCAAGGAGGGTGTCTGGGACTGTTTGGACTTTGTTGGCCACAACACTGGCCTTAGGAAAGAATTTTTCCAAAGTGCTCGAACACTGTTGGTGAGCCTTGCTCCTGGATGCTCTGGTAGACATGGCAGAAGGAACACGCAGGACCGCTGGGTAATGCTAAAGAGGGGTACTTGGATGAGGCACGACGTCAGAGGGGAGGCCCGGTCCGGTCTCAGCCGGCCTCGAACGGCCTAAAACGGCCCGCTCTTTGCCCGCTCTTCGCCCCGCGCGCGTCCTGCGATGCGCGCAACCAGGGGCACTTAAATGTAACAAGGGGGCGTGGCACTGGGAGGGGGCGCGGCACGGGCGGGAAGAGGAACCAGCTGGTGATGTTTGGAGGAATGCTGGTCCTCGCAGTCCCGCTCGCCGCGCCTCTCACCTCCTCTGCGGCCGAAAACGCCAAAGACACCGGACTATCCGCCCAAGGGTCCTGAGCAAGGTAGGGATCTTCGTATGCTACTCCAGTAGCATGCAGGCAGGATTCCCAGGCAGCAAGTCACTCTCGAGCGGCGCCCGCGAAGCGGGGGCCGCGAGTGGTAAAGTACACCCAGGCAGGGGGCGTGGCACTGGGAGGGGGCGCGGCACGGGCGGGAAGAGGAACCAGCTGGTGATGTTTGGAGGAATGCTGGTCCTCGCAGTCCCGCTCGCCGCGCCTCTCACCTCCTCTGCGGCCGAAAACGCCAAAGACACCGGACTATCCGCCCAAGGGTCCTGAGCAAGGTAGGGATCTTCGTATGCTACTCCAGTAGCGTGCAGGCAGGATTCCCAGGCAGCAAGTCACTCTCGAGCGGCGCCCGCGAAGCGGGGGCTGCGAGAGGTAAAGTACACCCAGGCAGGGGGCGTGGCACTGGGAGGGGGCGCGGCACGGGCAGGAAGAGGAACCAGCTGGTGATGTTTGGAGGAATGCTGGTCCTCGCAGTCCCGCTCGCCGCGCCTCTCACCTCCTCTGCGGCCGAAAACGCCAAAGACACCGGACTATCCGCCCAAGGGTCCTGAGCAAGGTAGGGATCTTCGTATGCTACTCCAGTAGCGTGCAGGCAGGATTCCCAGGCAGCAAGTCACTCTCGAGCGGCACCCCTGTTTATGTATTGCACTGGTTTTTACATGCAATAAAATATGTTTTAAAAAAACGTTAATTAGCTGCATTGTTGTGCTGTGCTGAAGCACCAAACTTGCCTCCTAGAAAACTGCGAAGGGTATCCTCGTCAGGAAGGGTCATATAGTGGGCACAGAGCAGGCACCTCATGGTCTTCCTTGTGAGCAGTAGGTTTGGGAGGTGTGGGAGGGCTGGGTTTAGGAGAGGTGGGAGGGCTGGGTTTGGTAGGGGTGGGATTGAGAGAATGGGAGGAGTGGGTTCGGGTTTCTTAGGGGTGGGTTTGTGTTTGGAAGGGGTGGTTTTGCATTTGGAAGGGGTGAAGGTCGGAGCAGAAATAAAAGCAGAACTAGGATAAAGGGTAGGAGGGATGGGAGAGGATTAGGTTTTGGAGGTAGAGGGAGCTGGAGTGGGTGATGTGTGTGCATCTATCTGTTGTGCAGTTGCATGTGGGTCTAGTTTATGTTTTGTACATTTTGCTGTGTTTTTTGGCAGGTGTATGTTGGTCAGGTGAATGTCTGCGTTTGTGTTTGGTAGATGTTGTTTTGCATGAATGTGTGTGCTTGGATGAGTGTGCTGTTGAGGTAGTTGGTGTGGTTGTGGATGTGGATGTGGTTCTTCTTGTTGGTGTGGTGACTCAATTTTTAATTTAAAAAAAAACCATGATATTTATCTGTAATTGGATGAATAGCAATCATTTCAAAATAAATCCAGACAAGACCGAACTTGTCTTAGTCGGTTGCTCTCAAAACCCATAGAATAAAATATTTTGGACTGCTGTGTTGGGTACGCACCCCATACCTTCTACCTAAGTGAAGAGCCTCGAAGTTATGATCAACAACAATCTTTCTAGGAATCCCCAGATTGGATCTGTACTTGTATCCACCTGTTTATTCCAGCTCCGGCAGATCAGGAAAATTAGCAGATTCCTTACCTCTGAAGCTCTCGTTCAGGTTGTTTTCTCACTAGTCATTTCCCATATTGACTATGCAAATTCTCTCTACTTGGGCTCCCGGAATATCACACAAAAAGATTGCAACTGGTGCAGAACCAGGCAGTCAGACTGATTTACCAATTGCCTAGATAGGGCCATATCACTCCCTAAATGAAGAAACTGCAAAGGCTACCAGTAAAACAACATAGTGCACACAAGATTGGGTGTCTCATCTTTAAATCCTTGCATGGCACCTGCCATTCATCTCTACTTGCACCCAGAGGTATATTCCTGCTCGGAATTTGAGGTCATCCCACCTCAACCTCCTGGTTATTCCCACTTTTAAGAAGAAGAGGTTAGGCGGAGCTAGATTCTCTGTTCTGGCCCCTCGTTTTTGGAATAAACTCCCTCCAAATATTAGATCTCCCTCGTGCTATTTTCAATTCAGAAAACTCTAAAAAAAACATGGCTGTTCTCCCAAGCATATTATTTAATCAGCTAGCTGCATGCTATTCCCTATATTCATATTAACCCCTTCGATGCTCATGACGAGCTCAGCTCGTCATGCAGTACACTGGTCGTGTGCTCATGGCGAGCTGAGCTCGTCATGAGAAATGGAGTAAATGAAAAGTCAGCACAGAGGGGGAATTGCCTTAGCACTGAAGGTGTTAAAGGTAAAAGGAGCCTGCAAGGGATTTAGTTTTCTACAATCTTTTTGTTGTTCAAGAATAAATCATGGAGTTAGTCCAACCGGAACAAACATCAAAAGTGACATTAGACAACATCAAAAAATTATAGCTGAACATAAACAGACTCACCTGTCTGCCTGCTATCTCTCACGAGGATCTAGCTAAATTCTGTAGAAAGGTGAAATCCGGTGCCCCTTCAGATCCCATGAGACCAGCTCACTTCCTAGAGGCTCTGGACTTCTTTCTTCCTTCTCTGGCCATGCTCCTTAATCTTTCCTTCTCATCGGCTACGGTACCTACATGTTGGAAACAGGCATGGGTCACTCCCATTATCAAAAAACCCACCCTGGACCCCACAAAGCCGGAGAACTACAGGCCCATCTCACTGCTCCCCTGGGTGTCTAAACTAGCAGAAGCCCATGCTAATACCGTACTATCAGACCACATGGCCCAAAATAACATCTTGGACCCCTCCCAACACGGGTTCAGGCCGGGGCACAGTACAGAGTCCGCCCTTTTATCCACCACCGAACACCTCCGGAGGATACTGGATGCCGGTCAAAGTGCTGCGCTGATACTACTCGATCTCAGTGCAGCCTTTGACACGGTCTCCCATAATATCCTACTGAGTCGCCTGGAAAACATTGGGATCAGTGATCTGGCCCTTGAATGGTTCCGCTCGTTCTTGACGAACAGATCCTTCCGTGTCTCAGCACCCCCGTTCACCTCCCAATCTCACTCTATCGGCCAAGGGGTTCCGCAGGGCTCTGCCCTCAGTCCATCCCTTTTTAATCTGTATATGCAGCCCCTTGCGGTAGTGGCCAAAGAATGGGACCTCACGCTGGTGTCGTACGCCGACGACACACAGCTAGTAATCCCCCTCACTGAGGCTCCCTCATCCTCTGCCACAAGATTTAGGGATGGACTGGCTGCAATCGCCCAGTGGATGACGGCTAACTGCTTACAATTGAACGCAGGGAAAACCGAGGTGCTGCTCCTGGGTAAGAACCCCAGTTGTTGGAATGACCAATGGTGGCCCCCCCTGCTGGGCCCCGTCCCTCCTTCTAAATCTCTGGTTAAAAACCTAGGAGTATGGTTGGACTCTTCGCTGAACTACCAAACTCACACCAAAAGAGTAGCAGCGACATGCATCGGGCTGCTGAGAAGCCTAAATTCCATTCTAGGCTTCTTTGACCCCAAAACACGTCAGCTCATAGTCCAATCCACCATCCTCTCCCGGTTGGACTATGCTAGCGTCCTATTGCTAGGCGCTAACAAAGCCGAGACAACCAGACTTCAGCGAATTCAGAATTCAGCGGCTAGGGCAATAGTCGGCCTTCCCAGAAGATGCTCTGCTAGAGCCACCATACATAAACTCCACTGGCTCCCTGTGGAAGCCCGTATTCAATTTAAGGCCCTCACCACTGCTTTCAAAATCCTCAAAACTGATGGCCCCGAATTCCTTCGTCCGCTCCTAACACCCTACACCCCCCCTACGCAATCTTCGCTCCATGGGTCAACATTTAGTAGTGGTCCCCCGCACGAAACTCTGCCGTATCGGGGGTCGCTCCTTCAGATTATTGGGAGCAAAACTCTGGAACTCCCTTCCCCTGAACATCCGCCGCCTTGACAACTTGTCCGCTTTTCGCAAAGCAATAAAAACTCACCTGTTCCCTCTACTGTAAGCTTCTGCTCTCCCTACCCCCCTCCAAGCAGGTTGTGCTATGGTTCTTAGCGCCGGGACGCCCCGTTGCTGGGGCAGCTGTCGCGCTCAACAAACCCATAACATAACATAACAACATAACATAAAAACACATGGGAGAATATAGTTATTTGAAAAATATGTCTTATTTTATATTTAGATTTGAATTTGTAGTGCAAATAAGTAAAAAACAATCAGCGGCTTGTCATGAAAAGAAGTCAAATCAAATTAGCCTAACAATGCATGAATACACATCTATTCCAATTAAATCATAAGCATACAAATCTCCTAATGAGAATGTATAATGCTCCAGAGTTACGAAATTTCTGAGGAATAGAAGATGGGGTTGACGTTTCGGTCTGTTCGGCTGTAGACCATCTTCAGGACGAGTAGAGTTGAGTAGAGTTGTGGCTGAGAGAAAAGACTCTTGAAAGAAATGATATACAGCCAAGTACCATATACTGAAATAATGGTTACTGCTGCTAATTTGTAGAAACTGGCAAGGACAGCTTAGTACCATATACTAAATTAATGGTTACTGCTGCAGATGATATACTGTAGTATAGGAGTATCAGTTTCCTGTACTTAATATTTGGAACACAGTCAATGTACGTACAAATGATTGGCTGAGAAATGCTCTTCAATCATGCACAATCTTAATCCAGATACAGTGTGTCGAGAGGAAATCAGACAGCGTCAGCGTCAAGAAACCATATGATGTACATGCGCTTAACAAGTAATTTTAACATAACATAATAGCCAAGCCAACATGAGTACAAAGGTAATACAGGAGATATGTCTGAGATCAATGTCTCCTCTATGGCGGACCAACTATTGATATCAGTCAATGGTTAACAATGTCAGTGGTTCAGTGGTGTGAGAACAAGTACTGTGGACATTAGTGTGTCACACATGGCAGTAAAATCTATGTTGATCAAAGTTAATGAAGCCACACAGAAAGAAGTATGTGGAAAGGCCATGTGTGGCATGCCATATCAGTGTAGGCCCCAGATATATGTAAATGTCAATAGTGGAAAACATTGTGACACCAATAGTAAAAAGATATGAACACATATGTCTTAGCAAAGTAACAGTCTACATTCACACATGCACATAGCTTGACCGCAACATTGACTGATGTAATTAATGTGATGGCTCACTTGTTCTGATTCCAGAAACTTACTAAGTCTAACACAGTGCAGCCAAACATGTCATACATCATTCGCCGATACAGAAAAAATTTCAACCTGGACAAGGCACCGCAGCATACTCAGGTTAACAATCCCATATACAATAGCACATTTCTGAGCCATAAACTGTCACTTCACACATGTAGTGAGTATACAAAACATTGAGTAATCAGGAACATCTTTAAATACCCATCGCAGTATTCAGCTAGAAAACCTGAAAGTCAGGATGTAGAAGTGTACAATGTATCAGGCCTTGCTCAACATAACCTATCACACATGTAACTGGAAGAGACATGAGTAAACCTATGGCCAATTATACAAGTAATACATTTTGTGATTTAAAGTGAGAAATTTGTTTGAGTCATGCAGTAAACAAAATACACATGGGCATAAATGTAACTGGAACAGACAGCAAATGCATTGACATTTGTATTTATTTTTTAACTCTTAGCTGAGTCAAGTCAAGTCAAGTCAGAATTTATATAGCGCACTACATACCCAGAGGGTCTCAAGGCGCTTGAGGAGGGGGGGGTTACTTATCGAATATCCATGTTTTAAGCTGTTTTCTGAAGGCTAGGTGGTTTTGAGTGAGGCGGAGGTGTATGGGAAGGGAATTCCAGGTTTTGGCCGCTAAGTAGGAGAAGGATCTTCCCCCCATGGTGGCTTTTTGGATGCGCGGGACGGCGGCGAGGGCTTGGTTGGACGACCGCAGCTGGCGGGTGGGGGTGTAAAAGGAAAGGCGCGTGTTGAGGCAATCCGGTCCAAGTTCGTAGAGGGCTTTGTGTGCGTGGGTGAGGAGACGGAACGTTATCCTTTTGTTGACGGGGAGCCAGTGCAGGTCTTTCAGGTGACCGGAAATGTGGTCTTTGCGAGGGATGTCTAGTATGAGTCTGGCTGAAGCATTTTGGATGCGTTGGAGTTTTTTCTGCAGTTTTGCGGTGGTACCGGCGTAAAGGGTGTTTCCGTAGTCAAGACGGCTAGTAATCAGTGCGTGGGTGACCGTTTTTCTTCTTTCGGTGGGGATCCAGCGAAATGTTTTTTTGAGCATGCGTAGGATGTTGAAGCATGATGATGAGACGGCGTTGACTTGTCTGGTCATCGAGAGTGAGGAGTCCAGGATGATGCCCAGGTTCCGTGCGTGGTCAGTCGGTATGGGGGCTTTTCCTAGGGCCGTTGGCCACCATGAGTCGTCCCAGGCGGAGGGGGATGTACCTAAGATGAGGACTTCCGTTTTGTCCGAGTTCAGTTTAAGACGGCTTTGTTTCATCCACTCGGCTACTTCTTTCATCCCTTTGTGTAGGTTGGTTTTGGCGGTGATTGGGTCTTTGGTGAGTGAGAGGATCAGTTGAGTGTCATCAGCATAGGAGATGATGTTGAGGTTGTGTTGACGTGCGATGGTAGCGAGGGGGCTCATGTAAACGTTGAAGAGGGTGGGGCTGAGTGATGATCCTTGTGGTACGCCGCAGATGGCTGCGGAGGCCTCTGATTTAAAAGGGGGGAGGCGGACTCTCTGAGTTCTTCCAGCGAGGAACGAGATGATCCAGTCCAATGCTTTTCCTTGAACTCCGATGTTTCTGAGGTGTTGTATCAGGGTGCTATGGCAGACTGTGTCGAAGGCTGCAGAGAGGTCAAGGAGGATGAGGGCGACTGTGTCTCCGTTGTCCAGTAGAGTTCGGATGTCGTCTGTTGCTGCGATGAGGGCGGTCTCGGTGCTGTGTTTGGCTCGGAAGCCAGACTGTGAGGAGTCGAGTTATTTGTTGGTTTCGAGGAAGGCGGCGAGTTGATTGTTGATGGCTTTCTCAATGACTTTGGCAGGGAATGGGAGGAGCGAGATGGGGCGGTAGTTTTTGAGTTCGGTGGGGTCAGCTGTGGGTTTCTTCAGAAGGGCGCTGAGTTCGGCGTGTTTCCAGCTTTCTGGGAATGTGGCGGAGTTGAGGGAGCAGTTGATGACGTCTCGGAGATGGGGTGCGATAATGGAGTCTGCTTTGTTGAAGATGTGATGGGGGCATGGGTCTGTAGGGGATCCTGAATGGATGGAGTTCATCAGGTGAATGGTGTCTTCTGTGGTGATTGGGTTCCAGTCAAAAAGGTTATTCGGAAGAGGCACAGGTTCGGAGGTGAGAGGGGTGGACTGGTTTACGGGTTGGTTGTCAAAGCTGTTATTAATGTCGGCGATTTTGTCATGGAAGAATGAGGCGAGGGAGTCGCAGAGGACTTGAGAGGGGGTGATGTCGTTGGAGCTGGCGGTAGGGTTGGTGAATTCTTTGATGATGTTGAAAAGTTCCTTGCTGTTGCGAGCGTTGTTGTCTAGTCGGTCTTTGAGTGCTGATTTCTTGGCTGTCCGGATTAGTTGGTGGTGTTTGCGGGTGGCGTTTTTGAAGGCGGCTAGGGTGGTAATGTTTGGGTCTTTTTTCCAAGTTTTCTCAAGGGAGCGACAGAGCTTCTTGGATTTCTTGAGGTCATCGTGAAACCAGGGGGCGTTCTTGCTTCCTTGCTTGATTTGATGTTTTTTCAGGGGTGCTAGTTTGTCAGCGGTTTGGGTTAGCCATTGTGTGAGGTTGATAGCGGCTTGGTTAGGGTTCGTTGAATAGGCAGGGGGTTTTTAAAGAAGCGATGAGGAGATCTGGTCGATGGTGATTTTGTTCCAATTTCTTCGCAAAGTTGGTTGAGGGTGGTTGTGGGTCGTGGTCTTGTTGTAAATGAAGTGGACGCAGCTGAGCAAGTGGACGCAGCTGAGCAAGTATATGGTCTCCAGCCATGGGTCATGACCCCTTTAGCTCATCCCAAGATTGATGCAGACAAATACTACAATCAGGCACTGACCCAGCCCAGTACCATTGTTGAGAGAAGCTTTGGAGTGCTGAAGTCCTGGTTTATATACTTGGACATGTCAGAGGTGGAGAGTGCTATACTCCCCCCTACGGGCTGCTACAGCATAACAGTTTGTGCAATTCTCCACATCTGTGTCTGGACAAATGTCCTGTGGGACGTGGTCCATGATAAGCAGGACCCAATGGAGGATGAGGATGGCTGAGAAATACAAAATACAGCTGCTGGAAATAGGTGACGCATCCACATTGTGCAAAAAATATTCACTTGGATTACATGTACTTTGAAAGACAAAATGTTGAGAAAAAAATAGGAAGGTTCAAAATGGAGAAAAAAAGCGTGCATCCATTATATGCATTGGCATGTATGTCACAGTACCAGTAAAAAAATAACTCACCACACTCGTCAACTAGAAGTAGATCTCAAAATGTAACTATCATGTCATCATTCTGTTGACCAACATTGTGCCATGCCTCATATTAATCATTTGCACACATGTAGAGGTGCTATGTGAAGCAGTGGACTTCATCAAAGGGACAGGCCAGCCATTCCACATTTCAAGATCCAAATTGATCATTACTCCCCCTTGCACTTGGGCAGTGGAAAGCTACACACCTAGCAGTCTTGTTGTGCTGTGCAACAGAAAAGTGTACAACATATGGTACTCTGTGAAGGTAGGAATACTATCCACAAACTACCATACCTGAGAATAACTACACATTGCAGTGCGCCTCTCCAATGTGTTCCCATGCTGATATTGGCATTTTGCTGGAACTAATATTGTTGCAGATACCATCAGAGATCACGAATGACATTTGCTTTGGACAAAGGTCATACAAACATTAAAAAGCAGTCACTTGTAAAGAACGCATACATGCATGTGTGGCTTACCACAAAACAAAGCTCACGTGAAGTATTTCCTGGCAATAAAGTCACATATACCACATCATTGTACAGTTGATAAAAGACTATCTTGCCATGCATTGCTCTGCAATGCAAGGAGCACCAAAGGCCTTTAAAAAGGGACCATGATCAGATGGCATTGTACAGTGTGTAAATGGCTAGAGCACTATGAAATTGGATGGGTTACATGCAAACAGTTTCAATTCCGACCAGCAGATTATGAATTAGTTGTTGGAAATGAAACCGCCCAGTCATTCCGGCTGGATTCCAATTGGCTCAAGGAGCCAGTCGGCCAGTCTGAACCAACTTGAAATCCCAAAGGGCGGGCTTTACCCCCCTTGGGACTACGATGCACGGTTTCTGGCATGGTTTCCATGTCAACCTGTCTGACATGGAAACCATGTCGTAAAACGTGTTTGGGGGCCCACAGCTGGGCCCCATTGTGTGTGCGGCATCCAGTTGGGGGCAGAGGGTGCACCTATGGTGCCCCCCTGTTGATCCCTGCACCCTGCAATGGGGTGCAGGGATGTAGCACACATCCCATTTCCCTATGGGGGCATGTATTATGGCTGGTTTATGGCCTTAACGCATACTCCCATAGGGAAATGCAGGAATGCAACCTAACAGTGTTCGGTTGCATCCTAATTAAGAGGTCGTGACCGCATAACGGAGGTCGGTATGTCCCAGAACTGGAAGATGGAATTAGAATGCCACATCTGTAGTCATGTAGCTTTGGGCAAAGCCAGAATCATCAGGCACAGACTCTGCATGTGTTCCACACAGCCACATTACCTCAACCCAGAAATGGCACAAACCATAAGATCTTGAGTCACCGTTTGTTGTGGCACTGTGAAAAATGGTTTGTTTAGCATTTCTGGGCAGGGATCATTTTTTAAAGTCCCAATTTGTGCTGGAAGCTTGGGCAGATAATGTGCATTAATGCTACACAGCCATTGTTGAAAAGCATGGACAGGAGATGTGTAATAGAATCAGATATACACACTTTGTGATCCTAAAGCATATGTCATAACTTAAATAGGCCTCGTCTGATCAGACATGCTGCAAGTTTTTGGGATCTCCAGATAAGATGTGTACGTTTCTCTGACCTAAATGGTGGTCAAACATACCTTCTGTGTTATGCACCATGGGGATTATGTTGTGAGAGCCATGTGTCACTTTTGCACCACATACAGGGCTCTTAATCAGATTTCTGAAGCCAGGCCTCAAGAATCTAGAGTAAGGCAACACAGCGCAATTAACTGCATCACCGTACTCTGCGCCAGAGAGGCGTTCCATGAGAGTTGCAATGTTTTTTTCACATGCAACACCTATGGATATTCATGCTACCCCAGATTTTCAAACTCTTGTAAACCTGGGAAAGTGTCAAATCCATACACCTTCCAAGGCGAGGCCTAACAGCGAGTAATATGTTATTTCTCCTTGTTGTTTCCTCTTTCTATATGTGCTGCATTCTGCCTGCAACACTCATTGAAAGAGGAAAACACCACTTAGGATTGTTTTTGTGCTTGAAGGAGTCCTACATGCACAAAAATACTACTGAAATGGCACCAGCACAGGGAGAAAGTATAGGAATGCACTGTACTGAATAAATACAGTTCATTCCTGACCTTTCACTTTGGTGTAGGGCAGCAAAGTAAGGTGCCTTCCTGCACTACCCTGCGCCAGAATCCCATAAATGTAGGCCTATAGATCGGTCCCTGTAGCAGTGTGACAAAATGGATGCTGGAATATGTCGACAAATATGTCAGCGGCACCTGGGTTGCCATCACTATGTTAATGCAATAGATTATGGTAGTTGCAGCATATATTTTTCATGTGAAGGACCTACATCTTCATAAGTAATATATTCGGGCCATGACTGACCACCAATGACATGCCTACATGTCTGTCTGTTCATGTGTTTGGGAATTATAGGATGGACATTAAGACATTGAATGTGCTAGTGTACCATGATATATATCTTTTAGGATACATCCTCAGAGGTACTTGTGCATCCCTCATAGTCATAGAGCAAGGGCCCAAGATTCATAGCAAATTCATGATTCTGCCAGATGACTAGTCAGTCTATCAAGCAGACACACACTATTGAGATACTATGTTCATGTAATGATGCATGGCTCTAATTGCAGCCTTGGGATGATGTGTTTACATGAGCATTTTCAGTATGGCTCATCTTGTTTTCTCTACAAGTCTGAAGCAGGAGATATTGTTGACATTTCTGTACTATTGCCTGTGGGTAAATGCTATTGATGGTTCCCAAGCATGTTCTACAGTGGCTACATAACAACCCTATATCCATGTATTGACTATCTGCCACTGTGTCAGTGAAGGCAGCTACACCTGCAGCCTTGTGATAGTCCAGATGGGGTCTGCTGAGGCAAGCAACTATGCCTGTACTGTTTCACCTAATCCACTTATACTTATGTTCATATTCAATGATCTGCCATATGCAGGATGCAACTAAAAAACCTAATTAAGGGTAACCATGCTCATGTGACAAAATGTAGAACAGGACAGCTTCATGAATGTGAATATGTGCCCTGTATGATATGGTATCCATCTTATTGTGAGTACTGTTAAATTTTTCGCTCCTACAAAGATGGCACTTGACTCACTTTTCCATGTTCAAGTAGGGGAGGTCTATGTAGTAACAACCTATTGGCCGTGTATGTATCCCCATTGCCGGTTTAGTTTGGGTCAGAAAGTTAGAGACATGTTACAATGTCAGACTATAAATCGTAGACATGTACATGTGCTGACTGTGCTACTCATTATTTCTATTTGCAAACTAAACAACATGACAACTGATGAGACCCGCTATATGAACTCCTCTGGGAACTTTACCGTCATGTCCGGAATGTAGCAAAGGCTCTCAAGAAAATGCAAAAACCGTATGTGCGGGGCCAAAGCAGTGGGGTCCTGGATCATTGTCCAACTAACAACACCTGCAGTGCCAACCTCAACCCTCGCATGAACAGATCAGGTCCAAGTCCCAACAGAGCAGGGCCAAACCAGGCCAGACAATCCCCAAGCCAGCTACAGTCAGCCCAAACTGTTGCTACACCAGCTCCCCCAGCAACCACACAATGTGTGGTCCCATGGTCCAGGAGGCAACACAACAGTAATCCGTGTTCCACCACACCATTTTCCCGGAACTACAGAAACTGAACTGGAAAGTGGATGACATACGTAAGGAGCAAGGCTAGCAGAGCATCTGCCTGAGCAACCTGGAGGAGGCAGTTGAGCAGATTTCCCAGCTGCTGTGAACTTTTAGATTGGTTTTATATATCTCTGTGTATAGATAGTTTTTTATTAAGTGATTAGATAGTATAGGTTTTGATTAGATAGCTTGTAGTAATTTTTTGTATTTTTATAGCTTTTAGATTTTTCAGGTTTATAAGGTGTTAGTGGGTGGGGAGGTTCGTTTTTAGGCTTTTTTTAATAAATAAAAATATATATAATAATAAACACCAACGAAAACATATATTTGTTTAGAATGTTATGTGTAGTTAGTTTATGTATAGTTGTTGAGTATGTTTGTATTGTGTTCCTATATGTGTTACGAGGGGTGGGGAGTTGATGTTTAACATGTCTGTTGTAGTAAATGTGTATCATAGAGTAGGCTAGGTTTAGGTAGTTTAAGGTATTGTAAACATAAGTTAATGTAGGATAGGTAAGTTAGATTAGTTTAGGCTTAGATTAGGTAGTGTTAGTTAGGTAGGGTAGGTTAGGTTAGGTAGTTTTAGTTGCTGTGAATGACAATTTCTGTTCAAAAATCTTTTTTTACTTTCACAACTGCGTTATGGTTTACTGCGTAGAAGTCAGATTTGCTTAGCAGGATTTGAACACATGATGTTGGAATTCTCTGCAGTGTTAATGAATGGCCAATAGTCAGTCAATGTTGCAATGGAGTAATTTAAGGGATCTTAAACAATCTTTGACCTCTGTAAGTGCTCCTCTTTGTGTGAATGGACACACAGCCCCACACATATAGTCACCTACTGTAGCACTTTGTGTGTGCTTTATGTTACATGTATAGTGGGGATGGGTCTGTCACCCCATGTTACCCATTCATGGCTGTGTTGGAACAGACACTGGTGCCTGCCAGTTACGCAATTGAACCATTGTACTAGTACGTCATTGTTGTTTGCTGGTTATTATCCATGAAAGTGACCCCCACCTGCCTGGAAACATCAATAATCCTTGTCATTGAGTAATTGCTATGTGAGGGACTTTGTGCATGTGAAATTGTCCAACAACTTGCAAAATTAGAATAGACAATAGTCTGACTCTTCCTCTTAGCCTAGGGATGTGTAGCTTGGTTCCAGGGTGTGTGTTCCGGCTCCTCTATATTGTGATGTGTGTACATGGTACAATTGATGTCATGTGTGGTTACACTCACACTCAATGAATGTGAGGGCTCTAAGGTCCAAAGGGACACAACATTCCTACACATCTCAGGGTGCCTTACTAAACCATTTATCATTTGACAGAGATCCCCCAAATACTTAGTCATTGCAGTTCATGCTTAATGACTGCCAGGGTGCAGCACTGAGCTTCTACATCCTTGAGTGGAATAGATTTGATGCAATACAGAATGAGTCTGGCCATGAATATCTGCTTACTGTCAGTGCACACATTATGATAGTACTGATATAGTACTTCGAGTTGAAGCATTGAGGCTGAAATATGTGCATGATAATGGTGTCCTGATAACTGAGCAAGATATCGGTGGATGTGTGAGCATGTGTTAGCAGCTCACCTGTAACACATGAGCCATTTTGTGCAGTTCTGTAATTTTGTGATTAGTTGACCTATTCACTGTGTGGCACTGAAGGTACCAATGCTTATTGTCACACCATGATGTTCAATAGTCCAAAGGGATTTTCAACATAATGCCATGGCAGGGGTGGTCCATGATGCTTGACCTTGTCCAACAAGAGAAAGTGATCGGGAATGTAGTGCAATCTCCTAGAGATGGTAGGAAGTGTCTTTTATTTCTGCACATCCACCATGGTGTAGATAATCCTATCTGTAACAAACATACATGCAGGTACTAGGTAGTGCATTTATTTACTGGTGTGTTTACAGGCTAATTCACAGTAGCAGTTATTGTAGCAACAACCCCAACATTGTTTGAGAGCCAAAGGATGTCCAGACAGAGTCTATTAGGAATACATGTATTGTTACATGATTAGGAGAGGAGTATTCCAGTGAGGATGAGGTTCAAATTGCCATTTGGGAAGGTAGGCCACATCAACAGATCACAAATGGATCTGATCAACAGGTGGGTACGCAAAAGGAGACAGTACCAGGTGACAAGGGTGGTGGCATGATCCTAAACACAGGTCCACTGAGAAACTGGCCAAGTGTCTTAGACAAATGTTAGCAGGGATGTGTCTGCAGGAGAAGGTTGAAGTCCTCATCTTTGTCCACTGATGTGGGTGGTGATGTTGGAGCAGGAGGCATCTGAGGCACACACACATCAGGGGCAGAAGATGTGGCCCCCTGTCTACAGCAGCATTTTCCTGTGGCAACAAGGAAGGAACTGCTGGCTTTTCAGCACAGTAACAACATTGTGGTGGAAGGCACCATTGTTGCAATATAGGAGTCCTGCTTTCACTCCATAGATACAAGGATGGTGTGTATAGCCCCCAGCTGGGTGACAACCTCACTGGTGTCACATCCTTAGGACTGGTGTTCTTGCCTCTGCCTCATGACACCAGTAATGTCAGTCAGGGACTATGGAATGGAGGGTAGATACCTCTTATTGCCTCAGAGGTGTCCTTATTGGGACTGAAGCACCTAGAGGCTCTCTCCAGGGAGGCCATTATGGTCTCCATCCCACCTACTCCTCATCTAACAGCTGTCGCTGTACTCCTACCACCTGGTGTTTGGAGACCACTTGAGGGTCCTCGGAGTCCAGGCTGGACTTAGGCTGGCTAAGGGGGTATGTCCCAATGTACGCGGTTCCTCTGGAGACCCTGCAATGATGTCATCCTCTTCGATGACTAGAGAAGGTGTTCCAATAGAGTTGAGGAGTTTCCAAAAAGTGTCATCGTCCATGAGTTGCGGAATATCATCGTGAGCAGGTTGGTCATCCAGGACAGACAGCTGGTCAGGAGGTGTTGTTTCTCCCTCTGCAATGAATGAAATAGAGATATGTTAATTATGATCTATGCTTTATGTTGACATTAGTAATCTGGGTGACATACAGACTTTATTCTCATTATCTTTGACTTCAACATTGATGTGTAGGTCATGTGTAACTTGTAGGCATTCTGGCCAAGTTGCACTGTAGTTGCCTTTCAGATGACAGCATCTCAGCTTTATTCACACTACCATTGTGTGACAAGGGTGACTTTTCGTGTGAGACCACACATTGCAAAGATGTTAGACAGCTTGCTGGCCTGCCCTGTGTATGTGGGCAAGTTGATGTAAGGTGCACATCTGCCTTGGTGATTAGCTTTCTTTTTCACAATGGCTATTCTGGATGTGGTTTCGCATATTGAAACCACTACATTGCACATTGCACTAAGTCACAAGGGTGCCTGAATTCCCTCTAGCCACTACTCAGCCCACAGCTCTAGGGAAAGTGATGAGGGTTTGCTCATACATTTGATCCTGAAGTCTGCCTTTCACACAGTACACCATGGCAGTCTGCCTTGTTGTGCTGTGTGGACGCCTGTATTTGAGGACTTTGGGTCAAGATGTACTGCACATGCTAGTTGTGATTTTCTGTGGCATGTACCTCCGGCTTGCATACCCTTGTTTCCAGGTTCTTCCCTTTTCTCGTTGGTGTCCTCTCCTGGTAGGAAGGCAGAGACTGACGTCACTCCTCCTGGTTCCTCCTCCCGCACTCTCCAGTGTGAATTAAAGGAGCCCTCCATGTCCTGTACATGGAGCAGCAGGACGTCAGTGTCGGGACAGGTCAGCGAGTCCCGTTCGCAAGGGGTTTCTGACAGTGAGGTAGGTCTTTTCCGCAGCTTCTTATGTTGCTCAGTATTGTATGATGAAGGCCAGCACTGCTTTATCCCTGCTGTACTTGTTCTGTGAAGGAAGTTTTGCGTCTTCGTGTGATGAGGCCTGTACTTCTTCTTCTTCAGCTCTACATATTTAGCATGAAATAGGCTGGAACTGAAGGTTCCTGGGTTCTATCACTTTTATGGGAAGATAGTTTTCAGAGCTGTTGCCTGGCTGTATTTTTTTATGGAAGAGTAAAGCTTACACTGCTTCTGCCTTCACCTGTTCTACTTGTGAAAGAAACTTGCACAAATGCTGCCCATGCTATTCCTGCTTTCTGTTTTGTGTTGTGAAAACTTCCACTGGTGCTTTATTTTCTGTGTGAAGGATATCTGCACAGCTGCTTCTCAAACTGTTCTGTGTGTGGGACTTATCCATTGCCCTAGTCTGAACTGTACCTGTACTGCATCTCAAGGGGAAGCTTGCACTGCTACTGTCTGTGATGCAAATGTTACCTGTGTGTGGGAGTCCTGCAGGCCTGACCATATTGTTGCCTTTCCGTGTGTAAGGAAGCTTGCACTGCTGCTTCCTGTAATATACTCATTATGCCTATTAGTGAAACTTGCAGCACTATTGCATGTGTTGTGCTTTTCTGTTGTGTTGCTTTCAGTTGCAAGTGTTGAAGTGATGTCACTCGGTCCCTTTAGCACTGATCCTTGCGCTCAAATAGAGATTGAGTAATGGTCTGAACTGACAGGGCTTTGGGATTAATGCCTACAGTGAAAAAGTCTGTGGCGTAGCTAGAGCTTTTTCCACCCGGGACAGTCCCAGAGTTTGCTGCCCAGTGACGGCAGATACAGGTAAGAGCGTGGGGGGAAGTCGACAGACAACAAGGGAAAATAAAATAAAACCACTTACTTTGCATTCACCAAAATTGCTTACCTCAACTGCCCCCACAAAAAAGTGCCACCCCGGGCAGACCGCCCCTCCCAACTATGCCATTGGGAAAAGGACTTACCAAATTAGAAGAGAAGACACATAAAGAATATGAGAGAGGAAAAAGGGAGTGCAAGGCAAATATACACAGGTGGAGTTACAACACTGTGGGTGTTCAAAGAAAATGTGTATCTTAAATAGTCTAGGTGTCCCTGTTTTGAGATATCACAATGTAGGAGGCAAAGCTTGAGAACCAATCCTGCTTCCTACCTTTCACTGCAAGGTCTCTAAATGTCATCAATATAGCATACTATGCATTAGATCTATTATAATTAACTAATTTAGGACAGCTCATCTGAAGGAAACTCCTTTGCTGAAGATCTCTTGTCTTGACAAGTTCACCCTTATGTATTAGCACCCTATATCGATTTCCTGGGCAGCTGAAAATTCAAGAAAAGGCCACTGGGTATCAATCTTACTTCTGTGTACAAGATAACATCTTGAGCGATAACCTATCTGGTTTTCTTTCTTACACTGGTACTGAAACAGTACCATTGGAGGTGGACATCCAGACATTAATGTGCAGTATTGAGGATAAGAGATATCTTGCTCTGCTGATGCTCCTGTGACTGCAGAGTTTGATACTTTGAATCATGCTACACTGCTTAATGGGGCCAGGGGTCTTGTACTAATGACTGACACAAAGGGTAACTGGTTGGAATTATCCATGTGTGTGTGGAAAGCCAGAGTAGTGCAAACATTGAAAACACTGAGGGCTTAATTATGAGCCCTTGCGTCACTTTTGCACCGCCGGTGCGTCACTTTTTGTGACGGACCAGCGGCGTAAAAAATGCGCCATGTTGCGTCATATTTACAAAAAGACGCATCTAAGTAGATGCATCACTTTGTAAACCCCTGCGCCACTTTATACCTGCGCCAGGTATAATGTATTGCGCTTTTTGTATGCGAGGCAACATATAAATGACAATTCACATATACATATTCAATCAGACGACATTAGTCTTGTGCCGTTATTGGTCTTTTATTTCCAGATGTTTTTTGGTATGCAAAGGAATGAGATCAGCCAACGCGTTTCTCCCAGATCAAGGGCTTCTTCAGGGCAAAAACTTATTGGAAGATATCCATACCAGATACGCTGGCGGCAGGACTCACACCGGACACGGCTCCTACACAGCGTCGCTTACCCTGCGACTCTAAGGGCCTCTTGCTTTCTTCGAGACACACTCTCCACCACAAGAGTGCCTTCCACTCTGATCAGAAACTGCTGTTTTCGCGTTCTGCAAACCTTCGACACGTTACTTATCTTACCATCAGTTTTTGCCCTGAAGAAGCCCTTGATCTGGGCGAAACACGTTGGCTGATCTCATTCCTTTGCATACAAAAAAAATCTGGAAATAAAAGACCAATAACGACACACGACTAATGTCGTCTGATTGAATATGTATATGTGAATTGTCATTTATATGTTGCCTCTCATCCAAAAAGCGTAATACTTATTTTTGTGATGTACAGGCAGCAGATCATTTGAGGTGGGCAATATAGATCGTTAATCTTGTGACTAGTTCTGGTAGTGCAGTCCATTAGAACCCTCCTGCTTGTTCTGTAGAAATATCAGGTATAATGTATGCAGGGTGGGCGTTCTGACACAAGTAAGCCTCATAGAAGTGACACGGTGAAATCTATGAGATTTCACTGCGCCACTTCCATTACGCAAATGCTTCAATATCTTACGTCTGCCTCACAGCAGGAGTAAGACTGACGCAGGCAATTTTGAAATGGGACTTACCCATGTGAAATGACCCATTGCTGGAGTTGTGTCACTTTTGTGACACATTCCAGCAATGCGTCATTTTTGTGCCTATAGAAACGTCAAAAATACTGACGTATCTGTAACTCCTTGCGACATGATGCGTCATACTGTAAATATGACGCATTCAACATGTCACAAGGAGGGCGCAATGAAAAGTGACGCATCGCTGTTTTCACGCAGCGATGCATCACTTTTCATAAATGAGGCACTGAGACTTTCAAACCACAATTTGAAGTGTACAATGCCCATGTCTATCGTCATTACTGTACGTACTCTTTCCACAGGTATTGCATCATATTTTAACAAAGTTTACTGTATATTTTCAGAATTATGCTGATGGCATGCAAAATCTGTGAGCGAACTAGAGTATCTGAAGTATTTAACAATTGTTGTCAGGAAGAGACTACTTATTTTTAATAGAAGCCATTGAGCTATAAGCTCTTCTTTTAGAACTGTGAAATTGCACATTAATATCAGCAACAAAATTAATACTTTAAGTGTTACTTTTACTGTAAGGACGTAAGAGAATTACCATATCAACATCTTTCCTTCCACGCACTTTCACCTAAAACGTTTAGGGAAAACTAGGTTTCAACGTCACAAATCAGAGAGAACTTCTGGGAGTACACCTACTCGAGAAATAAAACTATGTTATTGAAATCATTGACAATATATATTTAGGGACAAAATAAATGCATTCCGGATCCTGTAGAGTTATGCAGTTAGAGCAGACCTTAATGTTCTTAAAGGTGTCTGTGTTTCAAGAGCATAGTGCATTGGCTGCTGGTGGAATAGCACGTTCAAATTAACACCTTTGTCCTAAATTATAAAGTTATCTATTGAAAGGCTCTGCAATAACATGCTCAGCGTCTTATGCCCTTTAAATTCAGGAGAAACATTATCGCTATGTTAAATGTATGTCTGATTTATTGGAATAGAGGAGAGGGCAAAGAAAATGGAAATTAAAAGTGAAAAGAAAGAGTGAGACATAAAACATGTAGGAGGGAAAGAACACTGGGGGGTCTTATTACTATATTGGCTGGAGTTACCTCCAACCGACACTGTCTTGGTCTCAGGACTGACGGACCTCTGGTCCACGGTTCCGACCGCCTGATTATGATGCGACCAAACACTGTTCGGTCGGATACAAGTGTTCGGTCGCATACACACATTTCTCTATGGGAGCTTGTGTTAGGGCTGTATACCAGCCGTAATACAGGCTCCCATGAAGAAATGGGTGCGGGTGTAAAACCCTGCACCCTGCGGCAGACACACCATGGTGCCTGCCACACAGTGCATAGATTTACAGGGAGGCGTCCTAGGTATGACCTCGCCACCAACCATAGGCATCGGAGGCAAAGGGGCCCTGCTGAGGCCCCCAAATTTGCTTTCTGACAGCCTTTCCATGTCAGAAAGGGCAGCATGAAAGGCTGTAGGGAACTGACATCATAATCCCGATGGCGGGAACACCTTCCATAAGGGATTACAATGCGGTTTTAACCGGTCAGAATACTCTGAGAGCAGGACAGAACCTTGTCAGAAAGACCGGACGGTTCATGCTCCGACCGCCGGCATAGTAATTCGGCGGTCGGACTGCAAACCGACGTGTCGTCCGAAGGCCTGTGATGGTTGTCAGAAAGCTTCTGACTAGCGGTCGGAGGCTTTCTGACCAACATAGTAATGGCCTCTAGGTGTAAGGAGTGCAACAGAAAGAATTAACTAATAGGAGAAAGAAAGAAAAATAATACAGGAACTGGAATGAAAAAGGTGATGGGATAGTAAATTGAAAAGAAAATGAGGGAAAGGAGAATAATGAAAGGGAAAGAAATTAATAAGAGCACATTATGAGATTTTGAAAGATATGTTGGCACTGATCTACTAATGTGCCATATAAATCAGGATCGCTTTATTTGAACTGTCTTGATGTCTCAATGGTCGGGCACATCAGAATAGACATGTATTATGGCATCTCTATTAATGTCGCGCTGCTAGGAAATCAGTGCACTGTGCAAGCCAGATATGCTGGTTGTGCATGAAATATGAATTTTCCATGATGAAAAGACAACGAGAAACACATATTACTAATATACTGACTATCTAACTCTAATATTGAACGCCTGTCAGTGTAGTAAGCACTATATAAATACAATTTACTATTACAATATGTTGGTTGTGTCTGGAAATGTGTAACTTTTCTGTGCATTTAAGCCAAATTCAATCTCTAATTAGACACACGAGGCTGAAGTTGCACATTTGTGAATGCGCTGACAAGTCGGGCTTTAATCGGGCATGTAAGTTTCTCCCAGGGCATATGATTACTGTCCAGATTGATGGGAAAAATACAAGTACTAACTAACAGCCCTTCTGATTTCTTTTGCCCTAGTGACCTTTTTTTCTTAATTTGTTGATGTTATAGATTTTTGCAAGTGATGCCACAAGGGACAAAGTTCGCATGATGTCATTTCCTAAGATGTGACTGTTCATGTGATTTCGCATACGGTGATGTCACGGGGGTCATAGCGTGTGCAATGTTACTTTCACCACCCCAGACATTTTGCTGAATTGCTGTTCATGTTAGCCAATGAGACGATTCAGAATGCAAGCTCTCGTAATGCATTCTGGTCAGTGCTCGCGGTAAAATAAAGTTAATGTTGCAAGATCGACCTGTTCTCAATAAAACCGGTCCCTTTTCCCACTCTTGAAATGCGCCTCTAGCCCCTTGGCCGTGATCCGCCCGTAATGCATTTTTTATTCCTTTGCTCATAGCTAACGAGGAAGGACTTGCTTTTTTTGTGACATTCCCAGGACAACATCTGATAGGGTTTGATTGTTTTTAATGCCCCTCCGAGGAAGGGTTTCAAGCTGTCATCCGGGACATGTGACGCGGGAGATTTCTTTTGATCAAAAAAAGGTTCCCTTAAATTGAATGATTGGAACCCCTGTTTCTAATTAGCTGGCTGGGATCCTACCAGGGAATTGTTACCACACATTTGGCAGGATGTCAGCCAGGCTTACAAATTACTTAGTTAAAGCTAAAAGCTTCAGAAATCCCCAGGATTAGGCGCAGGCACAGCTAGGCCTTGTTAGGACCGGCCTGTAGGGGAGAGCTGTTTTTATTTACTCGTGTTTAAGTGCTCAACATGTTGAGAGATGACAGTGCCCCAGCAGGGAACATTCTGTCTCGTCTTTTCTTCTCCTTCAGGGTAGCATTAAGTGCTTGCAGGGTCAGACACAGTGTGAGATGATATCACTTGACTTTCTTTGGCCAGTTGCTTTTCTCCCCGCTCCCCCCCCCCCGTCCCCACCGGTGGATGTCAGGCATGCTGGTTTAAATTGGAGCATGCCTGGACACCTCTTGCCCATGGACAATAAAATGCACGAAAGAACTACTGCATTTACCACAAATGGCTGCAGTTGCTCTCAGCCAGTTTTTGTGTGTGTGTGTTCTGAAGATGGCATTCATTTCGGCTCGTGGAAAGTTTGCACTGACAAGCCTGGGAGCTGCCATCAAGGGAAAGGCACGAGGCTGTGGAAAGGAAAAAGCTAGGATGGATGGCAGATGGCACGCCGCGAGCAAGGGAGGTATTGGCTGACTGGCCAAAACACTGGGGTAGGGGTCAGAATTTCCTGCGTTTAGAAGCCCCCCCCCCATCCTCACTTTAACCACTGTGTGATTTTTCTCAACCTCTCTCCACACATATTTTAATAAAATGGTCGAAAAGTGTTTGACATGGAACAGAGCACACATTAAATAATGGAGTAATTGCATTCCAATTTCTGTAGCACCGAGTAAAATGTTAGTAACTCGAAAATGAAAAATAAAATCCTATTTTTACGTTCTGGTGAGTAGCCAGGAGTGGAGGCGAACCACTGACGAGTAGAGATGCCGTCACATTTGGATGGAGTTTGGCAGGAAAGTGTACTTCTCATTCAAAGTAGGAAAAGAAACATGTGGCTAAACAATCTAGCGGTGAAAGGCACTTGTTTATCAGGAACCAGGAACTAAGAAATAAAGGAAACCGGTTATAAATCTGCAAGACAAAATTCTGCAATGGCTTCGAAGTTCGAAGTCAGCCCTTGTTATACTTTCCAGAAGCAACAGGTGCCTCTCTTTAACCTGTGGATGACAGTGCTACGAAGGATGTCTGCTCTCAGGCCCTCCATGGCCAGGGACCCACTTCTTCTGCACACAGATGAGGTCTCTTCCACCTCATAATGAGGGAAGCTTGCGTACAAACCTCTGTCCCTTACGAATCAGGTCGTCACCAGCTGCCACATAAAATCAAAACATGACTTTCTCTCAGTAACACTGAAGGGCCATGTAAATGTCAAAACATTGCACTACCTCTGGTGGAAATTCCAATTGACCAGTTACAAATGGTTTCAATTGAATCCAGTTACGCCCCATGGATTCTTGGATCCTGGATGATCTATGCCAAATGGAATAGCCAGCATGGCCCAATTCTTAACGTGCTGCTGTCTCTTGGTCTGAAGGTACTGATTAATAGAGTTGATCTGTGTGAAGACAGAGGGTAGGCCCAGAATCTCAATCAGTCCACATGCAGTTATTCACCCCCCCCCACCCCAGTGAATATCAAAGCAGCTGGATGTTATCCCCAGCATAGGTTTTCATTTGCTTCCATGACCCTGGTGATGCGATTAAGCCCCCACTCCTCCACAAACATTGTCCTAGAAACGCAGGGCTTAATTTGTCCCAGTGGTTTCAGGTGATGTGCACTGACACCCATTTTGTGGCAACCTGAACTTATTTTTCATGATCACACTTTTACCCAGGTCAAGAGAGTGAAAGGCAGGAAAGGGAGAAAGAAGGAGGCAGAGAGAGTAGGAAAACTGATAAAGCGAAGAAGCAGGGATGAAAAAGAGCCTGCCACCGCGAGAAAAAATAGAGGGCGTGTAAATTGATTGAAGAAAAGGCTTGAAATGGTATCAGGCAACTCTGGCACTTGGCAGCACAGACAGCAGGCTTCTAAGAAAAACGTTTGGCCCTGGCACTTTTTTGGGGAGAAATTAGCAATGCTGAATGAGATTCCCTTCGATGAAAATTAAAGGGAAGATTCATGGAAATGATTAAGACTACATTCCTAACATCCTCTACAACAATGATCACACACTGCATGATCAGTCGTGCACTTGGTAATCAATGTGGGCTTTGTTTGCAGTGAGCCTTATTTGCATGGAGCTCTGCACCAGGTCAGGAATGGATTCACATATAAAAAGTGAGGCCTTGGGTGCAAAAAACTCTGAAAGAGCTTTATACCTAGCCTTTTGTATGGCACACACTCTGGCCACCACCATGAGCACATTTTCATATGGACAAATGGATTTGTACATTTCAAGGCTCGTGCATGCAGAACAAGTGGCAGCATTCATAAATTCTTTTTGTTGATTTTCAAATGTGAACATTTGGCTTCTTTTACAATATATTAAGGTGCTAACAGAGAACCATGAATCAGACCGAACATTCGGTATACAACCTTTACAACAAAACTTTTACAACAAACTATCATTACAACGCAACTTTTACTACGCAAACTATTACAACGCATTGCGCTGGGGGCGCTCCAGGATAGGGAATAGGTTAATTTACTATCCAATAACTTTCCCTAGTGTCCACGGGGACTGGAGTTGGAATAGTAAATTAAACTATTCACTATCCAACACCCAAAAGCACTATGCGTTGTAATGGACTGCGATGTAAAAACCGCGTTGTAAAGGCAGGCGTTGTAACAGCCTGCGTTGTAACGTCATACATCCCAAGCATTCTTCTGCCTGCATTTTAAAAGGATATGTTTATTTTAAATTAAGCATTTCTAACACAAGCTCTGCACATGGTAAGTCAAGTTATTGCAACCAAAATATCTATTACATAGTAATACAATTTTTCACATACTATTTCTTCTACAGGAAGATGAAGGGATTTGCTGTGGAACACTCAATGTTAGGTCAAGGGACAAAGGTGTGATATGAAACCAAGCCTCCAGGTTATGAAATGCCATCTTAAATCAATAGACACCATTAAACAACACAAAAAAAATCCTTAGTGATATGTTACTGGCTGTACTATTGTCTCCATGTTGTTCTATTGAGTGTTTAGGGAAACCAATATGGCAGCAACTGAATCTCAACTCACGTACATATTATTGTGTAGAAGTAACTTGCCATGCACACTTATTCTTCATGGGCTAAGAAAAAAAATCCAAACTGCATCCGGCTCCTTTCTGAGCACACATTCACAATTCTGAGGGCAGGCAAAGAGGCTGGAAATTCTGGTAGGCTAAGAAAAATCTAAACAACATTTGCCTCTTTTATGGAACACATCTGTCATCAGGCAGACATGAGTGAGATCTCATTAATTGCCTATAGGGTGGCATGCTTAGGATGGGGGTAACTGCTTCATTAAACCATTAGAATGCCAAGTCCTCCTTGATTATGAGCTACGGATGCCAAAGCAATCATCGTGCCCTTCATTGCCTAGCATCATCCAAAAGGCAGGCTAGACTGTTCAATGGGAGAATGTCCTCATTGAGCGGGGTGGGAGGACTAATTGTGTATGCACCAGTTTATTTTATTTTTTATTTACTTTAAAAGTTTTGTATAGCGCTAGCTAGACCCGTTGGTATCAGAGCGTTTCACATACACATTGTGAAAAACAGAAGGGCCTTACATTACCCAGAAGGCTGACAGTAAGTAAGCAAACCACGGATAAAGAATACAGCATGAACAATAAATAACTGTGCAACAAAGGGGGAGAAAAAAAAGAAAAACAAGGTAATTAGCATCCTCAACAATTCATCAACAATCCTTGAATGGGAGTCAACTCGGAGTATTGAGGTCTAGGTTAGTAGACGTTGTTCAGGAAAGTATTTGTTAAGGAGATGGAGTTTGAGGTCCCTTTTGAAACAGGAGAAGGAGGGGTTGCATCCGAGGACTCCCGGGAGAGCGTTCCATATCCTCGGAGTGTTGCCAGAAAACGATTGGTATTGGGTGGTTTTCTTTTTCATTTTTGGCGGAATGAGAAGGAGTGAGTTGGAGCGTCTCAGTGATCTGCTTGACCTGCTATAACCAGTTTGTTGTTCAGGTAGTTGGGGGCCGGAGAGTGGAGGGTTTTGTGTGTGTGATGCAGGCCAGCTTGTAAATACATCTCCCTTCCATGGGAAGCCATTTCAGGGAGTTGAGAGCTGGAGTGATGTGTTCAAATCTTTTTACTCCAGATAAAAGTCGAGCGGCCATGTTTAGCACTGACCTTAGAAGGGCTGGGTGAGCTTTAGGAGTCCCTGTAAGGATGGCGTTCCCGTAGTCGATTTTAGAGAGAACCAGGGATTGAACTACTGTCTTGAGGTCATCATGGGGAAGAAAAGGTTTCAATTTCTTGAGGTGTTTAAGAGAGAACAGAGCACTTTTTGCTGAGTTTTTGATGTGGGCCTCCATTGATAGGTTCTTGTCAAGGGTGATTCCTAGAGACTTACCTAAGTTGGATAGAACGAGTGGGCAGTTTAGTGCAATCAGATTCTTGAGCCACTCTTGAATAGGACGATGGTTGCTTTTTGGAGAGAATAGGATCAGTTCCGTTTTATCTGGGTTGAGCTTTAAGTGAATGACGTTGAACCAAGTTTGGATCTCCGTTAGAGTGGTATTGAGGTGTTGGATATCATCGGGGGACTTGATTTTGAAATAGATTTGGGTGTCATCCGCGTAAAGGTGGTAACTCACTCCAGCTTTTTTCAAGATGATTGTGAGGGGCTCCGTGAAGAGATTGAAGAGGGATGGGGAGAGGATCGAGCCTTGTGGCACCAAACATGCTGCGTTTGGTGAAGGAAAACTGCCCTCAATGTCACTGAATGCTAGCTTCAGCAACAATGCATCTCTTTGATTCCGCAGGTAAAACATTTTGAGGCAAAGATAACCACAGCCAGCAATCGAGCCATAGTTTACAATGGTTTCTCACTATGTTATGCCCATACTTCACTATCTATCTATCTATCTCTTGATTGTCGCAGCACATATGTTTTACACCAGGCTGTCGCTGGACCAAAAGAATTCTTATTGAAATGTCCTAATCGCCATCCTGTGTATTATTTTAGCGAAAGCAAGCACGAGTTTCTGAACGAAACATACTGTATTGTTTTCCACAATCCCTGAGGAATCAGGGTTGTCATGTGCAGTTATGCCAGAGACTGCCAACACCACAGTGGAATACAGGGGGATTATAGGGGCACTGTAGAACTAGCTAGTCTAATGGCTGACATATCTTGCGGGGGTGTCCGGAAGCTGTCAGGACACCAAGCCTCAGTTTAGTTCATCGAAAATGTACAGGTCCTGGTGGACTCCTAGGAACTACATGACATGGTGGCACCAACGTTGGTTTGGTTCTTATATTAACAGTTAAAATCTGAGTAGTTCAGTCATGCTTTCTCAGAAAGCCCTTGTTAGAAAAGGGAGTCTCTAGTTGGCAATGGTTTGCACCTTTGTCCAAATAGGGACTCTAGCTTCAAGACAGGGTAAGGGGCTACTCTCCTAAAATAACCCCTGCTCACCCTCTTGGTAGCTTGGCATGACCAGACAGGCTTATCTCAGAGGCAGTGTGTAAAGCATTTGTGAACACGTACAGTAATACAGCGAAAACACTACAAATGGACACCACACCAGTTAAGAAAAATAAGTAATCTTTACTAGACTTAACAGAAGACCAAACTACAAAAGTCCACAATACTGTAATACAAATATGACTTTAAAATTGTAGAAACAGCTTAGTTCAAAGTAGATGGTAAAAGCAACACTTTACTCTCAAAGTACCTTGGATGCGTCATGCAAAACAAACAAAAGGGTCGCAGGGAAGGTGATGCATCGGTTCCTTGCTTCGAGGGAGGTGATGTGTTGGTTCCTTACTGCAGCGCAGGGGAGGTTATGCGTCGGTTCTTTACTGGAGAGGAGGTGATGCGTCGTTTTTACTGTGATCCGGTGTGATGCGACAAGATGGCGCCTCGATGCAATGAGATGATCCGGTGCGATGCAACAAAATGTCGTCTTTGATGCGATGCTACAACATGGATGCGATGCGTGCACACCCAAAGGCCGTGCGGCAAAATCGATGATCTTTGGAGCCGCGACATGCCCTGCGAGATGCTTCTCCAGTGATGCAATGGTGACCTCTGTGGTGGCAGCACGCTTCTCCGGTGATGCGACAAGCTTCGTCTGCAATGTGATGGTAAACAGCTGTGGCATCGGCAAGCTTCTTCAGCGATGCGACGGCAACTGCTGTTGCGGCGACACGCTTCTCCTTGCTGCGTCGTGCTTCCATTTCCCAGCGACAAACAGTCTATAGAGGTCCTAAAGAGCTGCAGGCGCCTCTCTGTAGGTTAGAATTCCCAGCAAGGAAATTCAGGGGGAGCTGGTGGTGAAGTATGTGTGTCCCTGAGACTTCAGACAGGAGGCATGCTCAGTTCAAGCCATTGGAGATCTTCCTCAAGATGACAAACCAAACAGCAAAGTCCTTTTCTCCTTTTCTTGGCAACAAATAACCACTGCACGCAAACCCCAGACAGCAAACAACACAGGGGCAGTACACCTCCTTCAGCTTCTCCGGTTTCTTCTCCTTGGCAAAGGTTCCTCTTGATTTCCCAGAAATGATCCAAAGTTCTGGGGTCTGGGTCCCCCTTTTTATATCCACAAATCCGTTGTCTCTGAAGGCTGAGAGTGTATGTACCTAGTCCAAACCAGTTCTGTCCTCCTGGGTGCTGCTTCCTGGCAGGATGTGGAGACAGCATTGTTTGAGAGCAGACCTGGCAAAGGTAGCTGAAAGGAAATCTCCTCCCCCTCTTCTCTATTCTGTAAGGGCTCAGGTCAGTGAAAGGAAATCTTCACCCCCCACTCTCTATTCAATGCAGGCCCTATGCAGCCCAGCCCTGACCCATCAGACTGCTGGAACTAAGGCCCTCTCCAGCCTCTGTCACTCACAACCCAGACATGGAATACACAAACCTAGCAGAGGCATGCTGGATGGTTAGGCAAGAAAATACCTACTTTATAAAAGTGGTATTATCAAATCACCCTCACTAAAATATTTATTTTAACATTCTGAGTTCAGTCATACTAAACTCGAATTTCTACCTAGTTCCCTGGGTCAGTTAGGATGATAAGATGTTATAATCAAACTGCCCATTCTGGCCTATGGGAACAGGTAGCCTTGCAACAGTTAAAAACAAAATTGGCTGTAATTCACTATCAGGACATGCCACAAACATCAGGGCATGCCCTGCCTTTTACATACAATGCACCCTGCTCTTGGGCCTACCTGAGGGATGACTAATATGTAGGAAAGGGAATGTTTAGGGACTGGAAAGTGGGTGCACTTGCCAACATGGCAGACCCTGACTGCACTCAGGCTCTGCAATGGCAGGCCTGAGCCACATTTTTATAGCTGCTTCTGTGGGTGGCACAATCAGTGCTGCAAGCCCACCAGCAACATTTGATTTATATGCCCCGGGCACACATGGTGCAAAACCCTACTTCTTAACTTTCTTCTCTTCTAAAATGACTGACTCCACGAGTAGCTCGGGGGAGGATGAATTTGCAAATGCTCTTAACATCACAGAGAACTGCAGTCATGCAGTAACTATAAAATTGTTAGAACACGGCGTGCCAGCAACAGGTGGCTGTGTTACCTCCATGATTGAGGCACACAAGGTGTTCGCATCAGAGAAAATCTAATCTTGGGTTTAGTTCCCACCTGCAAATCTGGTAACTAAATTGTTCCACTCATACATTACAGTTGAACCACCGGAAGAATACATTCCATACGAAGACATTGAAGTCCTGTTAACTTACCAGCAGCATAGAAGTTGGTTTGGGGGGCCCCTCGCACACACAACATCTGTCATGAGACTCATCCCCCTCAGGATAGGAGGAGCGACTTGGTCGGTCTTAGTGACATACACTCCACATCCCGAGAGAGATACACTACCAGTGAATGAAGTACGTAAAATATACAAATACATAGTCAGGCAATACAGACACATTGTCCAGTTTGTTTTGTGAACATTAACAGTCCAACATTTGAGAAATACTCCAGCTGGTCCACATCAGACCACACCTACAATAATTAACCCACAGACACTGAAATCAGTAACTAGGACAATTCCTTCCAAACTGGAGCAAATTCTATTCTGGATAGCACAAACAATTGCACAGCTGGAAGCAGTGTTTCCCCATATGAGTCCACAGGAAAAACACAGAATGTTAACCATTTGCTTGCCAATAGGGATGGTTCCCTCAATTGCCGATTGTAGTAAATGGGGAACAATATTTGATGCTGTTTTACTGTTGTTGTAGTACTTTATTCGATGAAAGCATTTATCATAAAAGTAAAAACCAATTTCAAGTACAAACAACCCTTAAAAGTTCTTACGCAACAATATACAGATCGTGTAATCAATAAAAAACATATATACAATAAAATTGAACGAACCAGGAGGGCATTAAAAAACAGAATAGCAGCAGAATCAGAATCAGACACAGTTAGCCCTGTTATCTATTGGTACCCTCATTTGAGATCATCTTAATCTGGTTTGATCGTATCTGCCAGGCTCTTCCCAAATATTTCGCAACCCCACACACCAAAGCCAAGGATGTTACATCTGTTGTAAGAATGCGTAGGGCGTTAAGATGCCGTCTGGAGCCCAACTCCCTACAAATCGGCCTAAGCCATCGTCTTCTTGCCCCCCTATAGGCTCTACAAGCGAACATGAAATGGGCTAAGGACTCTTTGGGGTATGGGCAACAAGGGCATGAAGTATGGTCAGGTACGGTAGATCTCCACTTCTCAGTAAATGAGTTTAGAGGTAAGCTTCCATACCTGAATTTTAGGAAGAGCGTTCTGTCGCTTGGTCTTTGGATAAAATCCAGAAATGGTTCGAGCTTTCTGATAGACTTATTGTTCAGAAATTGGTCGGTCAGGGGACCCCGCCTTTGCCCCTCTAGTTCCTCCTTCTGGACCCAATCCCAATACATTTTCTTAACAACATTTTTTAGTGGAGGGGATTGAGACCGCCAAAGTTCGCCCAATCCTATGACCAACTCTTTCAGCTTGCTCAGCCATTGGATCTTAAAACAGCCGCCCAAGCTGATGAGTTCGTCAAATGCTGCGGCGTAATTTGCTAGATCTGTTGATCTTCGCAGACGCACCCAGAACAATAGTGGGCGCAGGCAGACTATATCCTTTATTGAGCGTCTGCCCAAATCAAGAAAAAGTGGCTTTAGAGAGGTTGAGACTGGGAGCGAGACTAAATCTCGCAAAAACATATTCTCTGCCCTTTCCAGTTCCGGGATGTTCTCGAACCCCCAGAGTTTGGAGCCGTAAACCGCTGAAGCTAATGCCTTCCCTTCAAAAACTGCCAGGGCCAGGGCTATGGGTCTGCTGGTCGAGCCAGCTGGTCTCTTGCGTTGGCTCCTGACACTCTTTTAAGGTTTAGGAGCATTTTCGATATGTGGGAATTCCAGGACATTTTATTATTAATTCTTTTTCCCAGATAATCAAATGCCTCGACTACCTCCAAGGACGCCCCATTGAGTCAGATGTTTAGCCTTTTTGCTTTTTTAGATGAGGACAAAACCATCAGCTTTGTTTTACAGGTGTTGATGGTTAAGCCACGCTCATCACAAAACAAGCTGACTTTGTCCAGGAGTTTCTGGAGGCCCATTGGGGTCTTAGAGAGCAGGAGGGTATCGTCTGCGAAGAGGAGGGTAGGTGTTTTTTTCCCCCGCCAGGACTGGGGCGTCGGCCGGGTTGCCCCTCAGATGGTCCACCACCCCATTCACAAAGAGGGAGAACAGGGTAGGCGCCATTACACAGCCCTGGCGCACCCCCCTGTTCACAGTTACCCCCTCTGTCAGCTCTCCCTGACTCCCCCATCTAATCTTGGCATAATTGCCCTTGTGTAGTTTCTTTATTAGTTCAAGGAGATAGATCAGGAAACCCATGTTATGTAGCACCTGCCACAGTTTGTTACGGGGCACCAGATCAAATGCGGTTTTCAGGTCGATGAAGGCCAGGTAAAGGGAACCCCTCCCGATGGACACAGATTTCCAGAAAACCGTAAAGAATCTGAAAACCTGGTCCATCGTACCCACTCCCCGCCTAAAACCTGCCTGGAAGTGTGACAAGATGTTTCATTCTTCCAGCCATGTTCCCATTCTCGATACAATCTTTGATGCCGTTTACATCAAAGTACACAGTACCCCTTCCTTAGCAGTGGTTCCTGATGTATTAAAACAAATCCAAAATGAGTACGAAGCAGGACCTCCCCTGGACTTGGGAATGAAACTGAAGGGTAATTTTTCCCAAGTCTCTGCAATCATGTTGAGTAACATAGAGGGGGAGGCAGCAGCAGTGGCTATATATAGCCACCTAAGGGACACAGCTCCCATCAATAGGGAGCGAGATTTACCCAAACATATTGAAGACACCTATGTTTCTTTAAGTGGAGATAATTTCAGAACCAATGCCAGGAAGCCACACTTTCCCTCTTCTTCTAAAAAGAAGTGGCATAACAAAAATTCTAAAAAGAATTCAGAAAAGAATTCACGATCAAGGGGTGGGTCTCCCCAACGGGAGTCCTCTGAAAAGAGATATAACCTTAGGAATCATGATGTCATTAGGAAACCTGAAAGGTATCAGGACACTGATCCACATTCCTTTCGTTCCTTCCAGGGTTCATCAAAAAACTCGAAGAGGGACAGGTGATCAGAACAAATGACTGAAGATCGACCAAAGACGAAAAGGGAAACACATCGCACTTCAGATTATATTATCAAACAGGAAGAGCAACCTAAAGCAAAACCTCAATTCAAAAAGAAGAAAGCAGCTGGCTTAAAAAGTAGACATGCCCAGGTTACTGAGGGCTCAGCTTCTGAATGGCAATGGGCTCTGACGATGCTAGACAGTGCAGCAGAAGTAACAATAGCTCGCCAGAACCTGAAGGTGACAGCAGTATAAGAACATATCACGGTGGAAGCACCTGATACCAGAGTGAGTGTCCCACATAGACTATAGGAAATTACACTACAAATAGAGAGGGACATCTCAAGAAAAGTTAAAGGTCTATTTTTGGAGAATTTGACATTTGGATATCTCACATACTGTTAGCAGAAAAAGATTGGCTACCTGAGTTTGTGATGGATTGCCCAAAGCGGGAATGCGTCATTTTGCCTGCTTTCTCCGACTTTGTTCCAGAATCTTTAAAACATACGTGCAGGAGTGGGTGCTAGTGTTAGCTCTGGCATTATACCGCAACCATGTTGGGTGCTATCCAAATCCACAGAGACAGTACCCTATTCAAAATAATGCAAAGAAACAGGTCAAAGAAATCCTAGACCAACTTGAATACCAAGATGTGATTAAAACTTTCATGTCCCCGATAAATAATCCTCTGTTTCCAGTAATGAAACCCGACAACACATATTGTCTAGTTTTAGACTATCGACATTTAAACATGCACACAAACATTTGCAGTTCAGAATGCCAACACAGTGCTGCATTAATGAATAACATTGTGTGGAAGAAATGCATGACAACATTAAATATCTCAAATGGGGTCTTCTGACAAAATATAGCTCCAAAATGCAGATATTTTAGAGCATTTTCTGCCCTCAGCACTCAGATAAATTTTTGTCTTTTGCCTCAAGGGTATGAGAACAGCCCAGGACTATTCTTGGCAACAGTGTCATAAATATTACAAACATGTGATGCAGAAGCAGTGCCCTATGTAGATAACATCTATCTGATGAATGATTAATTACTTAAACACTTGTGCAGGGTGAACAGCATAATTGTTGGATTCGCCAATTTGAGCTACAAATGTAATTGTAAGAAATCAAAAATTGCCCATCTCACTGTCCTATTTTTGGGATATGAGCTGTCAAGTGAAGGCAAGAGCCTGGCAGCAAACTTTTGAGAAAAAGCCTTCAAAAAATCTAAAGCATTTACAATCCATTTTAGGATTTCGAAATTTTGCAGAACATACATTTTAGATTACGCAGAAAAAATGAAACCTTTCTATGACTTAATCAGACCTGATTTTACACCACTTCAGCAGACACAATAACACACAGATACTTTCTTTTAGTTCAGGCTGACATGATGGCATCTAAACATTTACACACACACTTGTGAATACCACTAACTTGGCGATCCGGGTTGTCCCGGGCGTATCAGAGTATACTTACAACACTTTCAATGAAGGTGAGACAGTTCCAATAGCATACAAATCACATTTGTACACAAATGCTGAAATGCGATTTGCGGCAACAGAAAAAATATTGACCACAGTACAGACAGCTGTAATGAGAGAAAGAGCACTAGCACAGGGAAAACGTATAATTGTCGTAACCCCGTTACCAACTTTAGAAGCTGTTACCAAAGCGAGCATTCAAATGCGAAAGCACTACATTCAAGATGGATGCAATGGGCTAATTCTCTCACTGCAACAGAAGTAGATTACAAATACGATTCTACATTAAAAACACAAGCGTTCCTGCAGTATGAACAAGAATACAATCTCGTGAATGAAATCTTGCCTCTAGAGAAATATCAATACATCATTTATACTGATGGATCTGATCAGCCTGCCATAGGAAGTAAATAACAGTATAGCGCTGCATGTGCTATAGTGAAGGGACGTATGCCGGACGGCAAGTTCCATCCCAGCAATACGACTACGCATTCTCTAGGAGATTGTGCAGCACAGATGGCAGAGCTGAAAGCCCTGACATTGGCACTTCAGAACACGGATCAGGAATTCGATACACTGATAGTGTGTGATTCGTTTTACTGTGTGCAGTCTTACAATGAATATCTTCATTACTGGGGCCAGAATGGGTTTAGAGATGCCAAGGCTTGTAAAATTAAACGTACATTTTTATTGGAAAAAGAGGCAAAGCTGAAAGCATGCCTGCCACAGGCTCAAGTTATTCACACCTTGAATCACCAGCGTGTTGGCATACATGTTGAGGGGAATTCACTGGCTGTTGAAGCTGCCAAGGTGACAGTGTGAACTGCAGCAGCTACTGCAATCACTCATTCTAGCACGAGGACAGACGCAGTCATACTGATAGATGTCAATGCCTCAAAGAATAGCTCTGCCGTTCCAAAGGGCTTTCCACTCAAATATTCCTATAAATTAGATGTGCAAAACACACTTAATGCTCAAATTCCAGGATTGGGGGATAGACTTATCCCAACCACAGATCGCAGATTAGGTTTAATTCTAGCTGCACACGATGGTCTGGGCTCACAGCTGCAGTTTTGTTACTGATGCGGCGGTTCGGTTGGCCAAGTTTGTCTAAACAAACTAAGGCGGATGTCTTAAAGTGCTACATCTGTCAGCAGATGAAAGGTTCCACCATAGCATGGCCATTGCAAACATCATTACTCATTTCAGACAGACCTCTCGCATGTGTCTATTTGGATCACTGTGGCCCCTTAAGTTCAGGCGGGGCTCAAAAGTACATATTGGTGGCAGTGGATTCATGCTCTAGATTTCAATCGGTTTGGCCTCAGCGCTTGGTGGATGCTCTAAATTATTTAAAGGATTTGTGAGTCTTCCTCAGGACATACTCAATCGACATGTTACATTACGAACATAGCCCTGCGTTTAGCTCTCAGGCTTACAAGGAGGCCATGGAAGGTATGGGCATGGCCTTGCGGTACTCCTCTCACTACCATCCCAAGGGAAATTTGGTGGTGGAGAGGGAAAACCGGAACCTAAATCAATCCTTAATAGCAAGGGTATTAGGTGCGGGTGATAGTTCGGTCAATCTCCTATACGGGATCCAGAGTGCACTAAATAATATGCCCAAAAAATTCTTGGAAGTACGTACCCCTTATGACATCCTGTTTGGGACAAGAATGTGGGTACCTGACCTCGATTGTGCCAGCACAGTGGCGGATGTAAAACCATTGGAATTGAATGATCGTTACAGGAACTCAATGAATTCCGGGGATTACAAAGCAACATCCAAGTAAAACTCTCCACCACTGGGAAAGTGAAACAAGTTCTGGCAAGGTCTGTCCAGGTTCTGAAGTTTGGGGACCTGGTCAGAGAAAATATTGTGGATAAGAAGGAGTTTGGGCTATCATACAGAACACCTGTACCTGTCCTGGCGGTTCAAGGAACAAGAACAGTACTTCTTCCACCTCTTGCCGGCAAATAGGAACAAAGATTTGTCTCCATTGATCTGATCAAACCGCACTATGTGGCCGATCACAACAGCAGGCTACGTGGAATCCTGAGTAGCCACCAATCTCCTCTCGCTACTGTACAGAAAGTTCAGATGGAAAGACTAATAACTTTTCAAGACTCCAATGCGCAAAATGAGGGAGTATCAAATAATGGAGTATGAACTACACCTGTTGAAATTGAACCACATCCAAATTAAACTGAAACGCGGCCCAACAATGTCCTTTACATCAACGTGCTTTCACAAGAAGCAACTGCAAGTTCTACAAACACTGCTGAGCTCCCAAACATAGATCGAACTGCGTCTGGCTACTTCATCAACTTTGATGACTACTCTTCAGAGCCAAGTGAACCTGAGCAAACACCACCCATATCTAAAAAAGAACAACTTTGACAATTCTATCTCTGGCTGAAAAACACTTACTTAGTATCAACTTGGCTGCATCTTTGGTATTCCTAGTACTGAATGAACAATACCTCCCACAACAACCTGTGAACTTGAAACCCCATACGTCATCACACCGTGAACAGAGATACTTGTCCCTAGTAAACATTTCTGCAATTCAAGTACCGGATAGTAGAGTTGGGATAGAGTTTCACTGTCAGGAGCTGAACACATGCGCCTACCTTGCAATGAGGAGTTCTGCACTACATCTCCCTGAAGTCCTAGGGGAGGGGTCGGTCCAATATAATCACGTACAACGCAAGGAGCGTCGTACGTGATTCTGACTTTGTACCTTGAGGCTTTTCCTTCAGAGCGGCAGCTCTGAAGTTCCGAGTTCTGGTTTTGAACTTTTTCGCTTGTTCCTTTCCTCCGTGGAAGAGTAGAACGGATTGGTTACTGACGGTGGCTCTCCCGGAGTTAGGAAAGCCTTCTGCATTGCGGAGCGGGAACGCCCGATTGGATTTCCCAAAGGGCGGCTGTCCCGGCTCCCGCGGTCCCGGCGAAGCCCTTGAATTCCTGAATGCGCTCGTCTGAGCGAAGACGCCTTGACATTGTTTCTTCTCACAGCGGCTTCTGTTGGAGATAGAGAAAAGTAGGATTTTCCTTTTCTGCCCGTTCTTGCATCTCTCCATTACCGCGGCTGCGGTTATCTCTGTAATCTCTGCCTGGAGCAGCCTGCTGGATTTGCCTGTAGTTCCGGTTCCTTTGGTGGGGAAACCAAAAACATACGCTCATTCCTGGGTAAGATCTCCATCCTTCGGGGAAACCTATGCCACTTGGAGCCCTTTGATTCTTTTTCTTTTGTTTGTGACTGGGATATACAAACATACTGCTGAAGCAAGCTGGTTATTTCAAGCAGTCCTGAGGGTTCTATTGCCTTATATTGTTTTGGAACGTTCATGAACAGACCTTGCTGGAATATTAAGAACTCGCAATTGATCTATGATTTCTTTCCTGGAAATGGATCTGCTTTATTTTGTTTTGGGATAAAGGGTGTGTGACAGAGGGTATGTATGATCAAACAGTAACAATAGTATTTGCTCGCTAGAACAGAGTAGCAGGAGAATAACCTTTGTTTTGTATTATAGATGTGAGTGCATCTCCCTATGGACAGAGACTTATCTTCATAGGACAGAGGCGGGGTTCACCTCCGGGATATCCAAGATTGGGGTACGTTTCTGGTTTTAGCGAGACTAAAATGAGAGTATCAAAAGAGTAATATCATATTGAATTCTTGTTTATGTCGTTACAGGTTTCCCTTTCCTCTGCTGTTCCCTCCCTAACCCTATCCCTCGCTTGATTGCCCTTATGCTCTGTATATGTTCTAGTCAGAGTGTGGGGACGTCAGGAGGTGGACCCCATTTGAGCATCATACTGACCCTAAGGAGTTTGAAGACCGTGACATTCATATGATGTATTTGGTCCTACTGAACATTTGAAAATTCTACACGTGTTCAATATTTCTATGAATGATTTCCTTACCCTGCCTACACTCTCTGATGATTGGGACATTGAGACTGTAAATACTATGATTTCAGATTTTGAACAATTGCTGCATTTTCTTACAGGGAATTGTATGAAGACACACCTGACTACTATAGCATGTTTTGTTATTGTCATTATGGTCATCCCTTTTTGCACAGAGCTAGTGTCCCACGCATTGTAAACACCTACCATCAATGGGAACATTGCCCAACACCACCGAAAGGTAGTTCTGCCACATTCACACAGAAATGTGCATACTTTTCAGGGTTCAATACATCAGACCCAATGTCATACTATTATAAGTTAGTACAGACTAATGCAACTGCAAAGAAAATTATGCTGACAACACCAAGCTCATGTATTAAGCACCTTTCATCTCCCTACTGTCTATACAAGGTTTTGACTATAGGAGGGACACCATAGACACAAAATCCATCTGGGGATGAAAGAGTGATAAGTTCAGGGAACACAGGCTTTAGTTAGAGCGTGCCTCATACCGTTAAATATAATATTCCTGAAGTGAACAGTGCAACAAACTACCTGCTATGGGTTTGCAAAATAAAATACCTAAAAACACCATGCATACCCTTACCCACACCTATTGAAGGTTTGTTAAGTGACACACTGATAAGTGAGGAGAGGCTGGGTGAAATGGTACAAAATGTTACATAAGATTTCTCAAATCTTAATGGGAAGGGATGGTTGATTTGGCCTATCGACATAAATAGGTGTCAAGCAATATTCAAGGGTACCACCAGAAGGTTTAGTATCCATAGGCCTGACCCACGCTACATGCACACAGATGAACCAGGGAAGTGACTTCTTATAGTGTTGGGAAGTTGTGCATAGAATGTCTAAAAACCTCAACACTACAACAGGTGAAACAGCAGTTGTCCCTTCTAGCAGACATCGTGGATCTTAGGGATTTCCTGTTAGGTCCCAAGAAACCGTGTAAGAAAAACTTCTTATACGCCATCTACAATGAACTGTGGAAAGTCCACCAACAGGATGCTGCTGAGAGATTATGTGAAATTGATATTATTAACCTAGAAAAGGCCCTGACTGTAGTAGACAATAGTTTGCCCACACTTTCTTCAAGTAATTATTCACTGGGCAACATTGTGTTCTTGGCAATTGACATAATGGAACAAGATTTGTCTATTCTACAATATGGATAATATCAATTGTGCTCCATTATGCTTTTAAGCTGGACGCTGCAATCATTGATTTCAGGCCACGAGCCATGGAAATACAGTAACAGCACAAGTTTGTTTTTGGCTTACAATCTGACCGACAGACAGTTGACCATGGCACGCAAAGTAAACCATGCTGCTGATTGAGAAATTGGAGAAATTACCCTTCACTCTAGCAGAGTCACCATCTACAGAATGGTTCATTCATGGCTATATAACACTGCCAATCACAAGATTTCAGTTCCAATACGGCCTCAGATTCATCCAAGCAGGAAGGTATGAAGCATTGTGTGAAGGGTTCATACAGGAAACCTGGGAGTTACAGTATGGAATATAGGGGCAGGAATAAGGACACTGAAGTTTTCTTAAGTGGTAAAGACTACAGGAAGGCTTTAAATGGGTCTTTAGTGTGCAAAGAAGTGTCACTTTATGGAATGTGTAATGCATCAAAGGCAAAATCATCTTGCTACTTGAAAGGCTCCCCAGCTGCCGTGATTCATCCGGTTTTGAATTGCATTCAAATGGAAGTTATTTAGTGCTGAATGATCAAGGCTGTTGTGGAATGGTGGCAGGCAACGCATATCTAGTCACAGGAAACGTCAGGGATGTGTGCTTTAAGCAAGTAAATGTAGCCTTAACTTCAGCCTGAGAGACTTTTTTGATCTCCAGGTGAAAGGTCTTCAGCAGAGATACAGGCCCTGGTCCGTACGAACTTCCCAATCCATTTAGGAGAAATGGTTCATTGTATCTTTAACGTGTCTGAGACGAGTGGGATCGTACACTTATTTAAGCGACTTGGTTCAAGTCTCTCAACCACCTTTCAGACCATCTTTGAAGTGATTCCAGCATTTATACACTCCATACTTGGAAGCAATTTTGGAGTGCTTACTTTTGTGCTGCTTTCGGTAGCGGCATCCTGATTTTATTACTCTTGCTTCGCCAAGGACGTCGCAATCCCTCACGAACTGGAAAGAACACTGCTGGAACTACTCTGTCGTGATCACCTGATGTTCTGCCTGACTACTCCTCGGCTTCAAGAGATGAGTGAGCATTGGTTCCTGTCTTTCAGACCGGTCTGGCTAGACTGTGTCCTGCCTGTATTCCGTTGCCTCTTCTGTGGAATCGACTGCGTGTTGGACCTGTGTCTGACACTTTCATCGGTTGTGCCGACAGACATATAAGCGCTACTGGTGCCTGTGCATGCCCACATGTGCAGTTTTCCACAGCATATCCCCATGTTAATAACAGCATTTCTAGAGCCTCCAAGGGATGCTTCCGCTTCTATTGGAACGGGAAACAACCTTTACAACGCAACCCTTACATCGTACTATATTTACAATGCAGGCCTTACATCGCAACATCCTTTACAAAGCATGTCACTACAAAGCGAAAATAAGCATAAAAAAACTAAGACTAGACGAAAAACTGGGTGGGCTAAACCTAGTAGACTACAGAACCTTCCAAACCGCATTCCTAGCAAAACAAGGAGCCTACTGGTTGTCACCGGTCCTGGGATACACGTTGGTATGGCTATTAATCTAGCGAGCCATTCTAACCAACCTGGAACCACTGGTACTCCTAACAGCCAATAAACACACACGCCCCCAACCCAATATTCAAAAACACAAAAATGGCCCTGCTCAAAATAGATAAGAAAAAAGGAGCACAGTTTAAAGAACTCGAAATTGGAATCCTTGTGGGCAAACACCAAGATTAAATACAGGGGGATACCCTATCCATAGAGACAGGGAAGACAATAGGAATCTCCTATCCGGCCCAACTAGAAGAGGGAGGCAACCATGTCACGTTCGCCACGCTAAAAAAGAAACATAACCTACCAGACATCGAACTATACAACTTCCTAAAAATCAGAACAGCCTTGACAAAAGCAAAGTTAGAACTACATAATCCATCAATCATACAATACATGACGAAACTCAACAGAGTAGATGATCAAGTATCACATCTGTACAAGTTACTACGCCCTAGCGCCACCAAAATCAATGATAAGCCAGCGGACTACTGGGTAAAACAACTTGGCACCACATCAATCAGAAAAAAAGAAGTTACCTCTGCAGCCATACTTCCTGAGCACATTAAAAATACTCTGACTATTGAAACTTTGTCCTGGGCCCCCAAAAAGATCTCTACCCTCCAAGGGTGGAAAGGAACTGAACCCCTAAGTGAAGGTTTGTCACTAGCAAAATTTTAAATGGAACGCAATGTTAAAGGCCTGCAGTATTTAATGCATTTATTTTCTAATAATTTGAAAAATCATAACTCTGGTTGTATGTATGAATCAAAGTTTAATTTGGATCAATCACTTATGCACCATAATGATACTTCAAAATGCTTAACACATGTTACTCCAATAATGCCTGACTGCTCTTCACTACACTAACAGGACTGAGCTAAGAATTATTGTTGCTGAATACAAGGATCATCTTTGAGGCATTGTGATAATATTACATGGTAAGGTCTCACAGCCATACCACATAATATTCCACTTAACTACTTTGGTGCCCAGTGATGTGGATCCTGAACCTTCGTTTTGTAATAACACTGGTCATAAGTTAATTCTACATGGAAAATCCACAAAAATGACTTTAGCATCAAAATTATTTTCTGCAGATTTTTTTCAATTTTTGGAAATTGTCTTTATAGGGCCCTGTGTTGATCCCTATTCCATTCGTACAATTTTAAACATTTTAGGTGAGTTAGGAAAAGGTTAAATAGTTTGCATAACTGTTGAAAAAGGTCCCAACTCAAAGAAAAAGTTAAGAACAATGGTGTTTGCCAGAATCTTGACCTGGCCATTCTTTCAGCTGTGAGAATATTTGATCTAAGAGCTTTGTGCAAGATTAGAGGCATTGGCTTTAGATCAACAGCCAAAATGGAGGACCTGGAGAAAGCCCTCAGCTCCTTTGAAAGAGTAAGACAAGATAAGGAGAACTCATCCTCAAAGGACCTGAAGAAGGTGTGGATGCAGATCTAGCCTAAATGGTTAATGATGGGGAAGACGGTGAATACCTAGATTTTCGAGCCATCCCCAGACCCACTCCACCAGTGGAAAGTGACAAGACTCACTTTAGTGTCCCCCCCTCCTTTAGTAGGGTGGTAGGAACTATTGAGGACCAGCTCGCCCAAATATCTTTGGAGGAGATGGAGCTGGAATTTAAGAAGAGACTAGCCCTTGAAGTAAGAAGGGTTAAGTTGGGCTTAGGGCCCAAAGATGGTAGCAGCAACAATGACCCAAGGGGGAAGGATGGGTCCTTTGACCCCAAGATCCCCAAAGTTATTGTCCCCAAGTATAGTAATTGAGATGGCTTTGATACATGGTGTGCAGCCTTTGAGAGGGCTTGCAAAATTAGAAGTGTTAGTCGACAACATTGGGGCTCTCTACTTTGGGAGTTATTCTAAGTGAAGGGCAGGGATAGGATCCTGACCCTTAATGAGGATGTGGCTGAAACCCATGCACATATGAAGCAGACAATCATAAAATTGTTTAGAGTCACCACAGAGGAGTTTAGACTGAAGTTTAGGGACATCAATAAAGATCAAGATCAAACATGGGTGGACTTTGTGGACTGTTCAGTAAAGGCACTAGAAGGCTGGATAAAAGTTAATGAGGTTGGCACACATGATGGGCTTTATACTTTGATTATGAAAGAACACATTCTGATCAACTGTACCTCAGAACAAGTACACCAGCATCTGGTAGGTTCCTCTCTTTCCAGTCCCAGTGAGCTGGCTAAGAAAGCAGATTAGTGGAAAGGACAAGAGTACCCATGAAATTCACAAGGAGATGACTCCAAGCATGGAGGGTTAGGCCCAGAAAAGTTAAAGGAAGGAGGTGGATTGCCCCCAAAAAGACAACTCAGAACCCCAGAACCCTAAAAAGGAGGAGAGCAAATCCCACCTCAAATCTGACAAGCAGAGAAAGGGGGCCCAGGGATTAAAAAGTTTCTGGATAACAGGTTGTGTTTTTACTGTCACTACACAGGGGACCCAGCCTGTTTCAAGAAGGTGGCGAGCTCTAGGGTATCCAGTGTACCCATAGGGAAGGACACCTCAGATTAGCAGGTCCTCTTAACTGAGAGAAGGGTCCAGCTGGTAAGCTGATGATTCCTGAGGGTGATAGTAGACACTTCCAACCCATGCAGGTGAATGGGATTCCTACCACTGGCCTGAGAGACACATGCGCCAGCCACGTCACAGTAGTGGACAGGTTGATGTCCCCAGGCCAGTATGTGCGATGAGAGACAAGGAATGCAAGGGCAGTCACTGGGGAACCACTTCCATACCTCAAAAAATTTGATTATCAAGAATTCATTGAAAGATTATGCTTATTCTACAAGCAGTACTCCATACCGGCACTAACAGATGTAGCTGTTTTCCAAAAAGAACACTTAGGTATTAATTGCAATATTTTTAGAATGTAGGAGGAAATATTTCTTTGTAAATTTTACATTTGAACAAAACACTGCAATCCTTGTTACAGTTTAAATTCCTCAACACTAAAACCATTTTGAGTTTGTACTCAGTGCAAAACAATACAAAGAAGTTCCGAATGCTTGTAATAGCCAAACAGGAAGCTGGGAAAAGGCAGGAAGTCTATTCGCAATATGCGGGCTTTCAATGGGCTTTGGTCACATTTTGTGCACACTGGCGCTTTTTATTTATTACATTTTTATACACGTCCAACTATATTGTCTGAGGACATGCTGTGATTGCATGAACCTTTGTTCACATCGAAGAATGTGGTGAAACACACTTTTCTCGGCTGAACCTCCAGGGGTGAAGAATTCTTAGAAAAGATAACTTTCTTGACACGTAATCGCTATTATTCACAAAATGAGAAACAAAGATTGAGATGGAACTTTGTCATGTTTGTCCTTTTAGTTGCCAAAGGTTTTTTGTAGGGTCATCTCCCGGTTATAGGCAGAGCCATGCACCTCTCACACCAAACTCTTCTGAAGGGAATCCTGGTCAAGGGCAGAGGCTTGTAGAGGTTGCGATTGATGGGCATAGTTTTGTCTACTCTGATGCAGGAAGTCAAACAGGAGAAGCGTAATGTCCAATCATCTGGGAATGTGCTGTGGAAGGCTTTGGCAGTATTCCACAATGTGAGTGAAACTAAGGAAGCTTCTGTTTGTCTCGATGGCCGAAATAACCGAAACCACCCAACAACTAGTGGGGTCAAAACCCCAGGAATGAATGGGTGGCCCGCGGAATTCTACACAACATTAAGCACGCAACTAGCCCCACACCTACATTGGATCTATACAGAAGCGTTCGACCGTGGCACATTACCTCCTTCCCTCAATAAGACAGAGCTAGTGGTGCTACCTAACCGGGCAAGGATTCGCTCCAGTTGGGCTCCTACCGCCCACTCTCCCTTCTGAACACTGATTATTACATTTTGGGCAAAGTGGCCTATAAATTACTAGAGGGGACGCAATTGTTAGTGCATGCTGACCAAAACGGTTTTATACCTGGCGAGAACACAAGTTCAAAATTATTTATGTATTTTTTTATTTATGAGTTTTATATAGTGATGGCTGGCTAGACCCTAAGGTATCAGAGCGCTTTACAGAATCAAGAGCAAGGCAATACCCCAGTCACTAAGTAAATGACCTTCAACAATCTTAGGTTCAAGTACCAAACAAAGATAAATACACATAAAATGTATTATGCAATGCAGGTGGAATACAATGTGTACACAGAACCGAAGTTTGCCCCTGAGGGCGTTTACTGATTGCAGTCAAGTTACACATTTTAAACATTATAGTTTATTATATCACAGATAGGGACATGTTTTGTACAGTGCACATCCTGAAGTCATGCATTTTGATGTTCTCTTATATGTTATAATGATGAAAAAGGGAGGGAAAATGAAATAAAACAACTACCTAGCATCATACAATTTGGGTAAGTGGGCTTTCAGGGATTGGTTTCACGTTATGCAATTCAGACACTAGATCTATACGCTTTGCGTCACTTACATCCTCCTGACCACTTGACGACCACCATCCTGGCATCAATATGGCCCTCAGTCACATCACAGACCAAACATTTTAGCCCCTGGGAAAATGTTTGCGAGGACCCATGCTATAATGGAATGAGGTGTACTGCTTCCGAGTCGAAAGATTCATTCTATTCATTTCCATTTTGTTCAAGAGCTCTTTGCACTCCCCCATGAGTAACTAAAACTTCACCTAAGATAGAATGAATTTTTGTTCCCAATACTTTCGAACATCTACTGGGGAAATAGCATTAATTCTGTAGAATTTCCCAATGCTACAGGCAACTCTTGAGAGCTTTTAATTTAATGTATCTAACTCTCCCTTCAAATTTGATATATCATCAATAGATAATTCCAGGTACTCATAATGTCTAACCCGGTCTCTTTTGCCCCAGCTACAAACCTGTTAAACGTCTTATTTGCTTTACCGAAAACCAATATGGTTGTTTTTGAAAGGTTGTTGTTCATACAGTTTTCCTCTTTGCAACTGTAAAAATCATTTTAAGCCGATCGGAGGAAGTACAACCCAGTAATACAATATTATCTGCACACACCACTATATATCTCATTTGGGAGCCCAGGATTGGAGGGAAGCATTATACTGGCACATGCATCAACAATGCGAAAAATAAGGATTCGCTAATAAGGAATAGCAAAAGGCTATGTATGTAGAAATCGCTTAAAAAAATAGAGATTTCTCAACATTCCTTAATTGCGACTCACAAATTGCGAGTCGCAATTAAGGAATACCTCCCCATTCATTCCTATGGGCCTAGAGGCCCATAGGAATGAATGGGAAGACATTCTGAATTTGCGATTCTCAATTAGAGAATCGCAAATTGAGAATGCAATTTCAAGGGTGCCAGGGTGTCAAAAGGGCACCCTGTTGCACCCCTGAAATCTGCATATGAGTACATCATGCACACACACATGCCCCAAGGGCAGTTTTTGCAAATTATCATGAAGTTCAACTTCATGGTAATTTGCTCCCCCTATTAGCAAATTCGCTTTTTTTTTTTACTTTAATGCATTGCATTTAAAGAATCTCCATTTGAGATTCCTTAAATGCAATCGCAATTTAAGTAATCGCAATTTAGAGATTACTTAAATTGCGGTTTTTGCATTTGGGATGAAGCAGCGCAAATGGAAAAATACCGGTCGCAAAGGGACAGATTCTGAGAATCTGCCCGTTTGTGACAGGTTTTTGCTTTGATGCATGTGGGCCATAGTCTTTCCAAGGCATGTGGTAAATTGGACATGTACAAATGTAATATGCAGTGGGCCAAAATGTGCCCTTGACATCAACCATCATTTGTTGAAAGTTTTTCAAAATGTCTTCCCTCCCGATTTAGCTGAAGGTTTAATCACATATCCTTATGAATGTTGTGCAGCACTGGTAGAAGAGATTTTTTGTATGCCTAGAGTACCTAGTGTTACCTAAAGTTGAATCCTATCCACTCAATCAAAAACTGCTTTAATATACAAAACTACAATATAAACTAAGTTACTTACGTTGCAGGGCATTCAAAGCTAAGATGATTCGTGCTACTATATTAATATTTGTACCTATTACGCTTCTAAATCCTACCTGGGACTAATGCAATATTTATTGTTCTGTTGCCACTGTATTAAATTAGTCAAAAGGATCCCTGTGCTGAGTAGTGCTATCAGTCTATAATTACTGGTTTGTCCATGGTCTCACTTTTTAGGTCTGGCATTACCAAGGCCTTTTGAGTTTATTCAAATTGTGTGATTAATACACTTAAAAGGGCTTTCAGCCACCTCTCTTCATCTACTGGTCTGTTGTTGTGTCTTTCACATTTTACGTCCACTTTCAACCAGATGTGAGCACATGGCAGAGTTCAGCTTTTTTCAATTCCTGATTCTTTTCTTTCCCTCTTTGCTTCTACCTTTCCCTTTTTTTCTCTTTTTCCTCTTCTTTCCTATATTTTTGCTCCCCTCCCTTCTTTGTTTTTCCTTCTTTGTTTCCTTCCTTCTCTCCTTCCTTTTTCTTTCTGTCTTGCCTTCATCTCTTTTTATTTCATTCTTCCTTTTTTGCCATCTTCTTTCATTCTGTTTTTATTTATTTTCTTAATTCTTTCCTTTTTCTTTCTTACCTTCATATTTCTTTCTTTGCTGCCATCATCTAGCTATCTTTGTTTCTTTTCTTCCACTTTCTTTCCTTCCTCTTCCTTTCCTTCCTCTTTCCTTTGGTATTGGCTTCCCTTTTCTTTCTTTCTTGCCTTAGTCTATCTTTCTTTTTTCTTGCTTTCCTCTATCTTTTTTCTTGCCTTCCTGTTTCTTACTTTCTTTCTTGCCTTCCTGTTTTTGCTTTCCTTCCTTCTTTCTCAAAGTCAAGAGGCTAGCAGCAAATGTCAAACTGAATGGCTTTTTAAGTCTTTATTAGCCAATACCTTTTGATTGTACTAAAATTATGTGTATAAGATAGTCAATTATATGGATTTTCACGTCAAGCTTCATCCATTAATCTGTGTTTGTATCATTCACATTTTTCTTCCACCCACTCCAGCATGCATCAAGGGCACTTCAGCCATTGACTGACTTCACTATAAGTTATGGCTTGCTGCCATTTCACAAGGAGCACATCAACACACAAAGCAGTTCCCTTCAGTGTGAGGGAGGTCTATGACTCAGTGTGCTTTTTTAGAACAAAACAAAAATTTTGCCTTTAGCCAATGCTTTCTTTTAGATTGACGAGGGCCCAGCAGCTTTCCAAACAATAACGTTTTGCAAAAACCATCTCAAAACAAACCAAGAATTGCTAAAAGACTGATGGCCAACGCCAGACCTACTGGTTTTGCCTATGCTTGGTGAGGATAGGGACCATAAGACACCCTCACCATGACTCTAAAATCTGATTTGTGATTTCAGTTGTAAAATTTGAATCTCGTCCATTCTTCTTCTGTAAGGAAAATGCTATGCACTTTAAAGAGAATTACATCATCCCAATTCCATAAGCTGCCCTGAATATGGTATCCCAAAGTAAAAAACTGTTTGGATAGGAATGATCCCTGCATGGCTTTAAAGGACATTCAGAGTTACTGCCCTGAGTAACTCAACTATAACTTTTACCAGTATCCTGATTTACTTGTACCCAGCAAGCACAATAGGCATGCACATGCACTGAGGGCTAGGCTATGAGGAATGTTTAGAGAACCTGTGTCTGGCTATGTGGTCTGGAGGGGCACACCCATCATGTCTTCCTAGGACTCTAGACAACTGTCTGTGTTCTAGGACATATTCATGGAGCTTTGGAGGCTGCACAATGCATTTCTGATCAAAAGATGAAGGACAGGCCTCTTCCTGTCCTTGAAGGTTAATATGCCTACTGGCCTCACACAGGTACATTCCCGCTATCATGATGTGTGCAGACCCCAGAGTGGTGTATGCATGGCAAGCATGTATGGTGGTGACTGGTATCAATCAATCAATCAACAAATTTATAGAGCGCGCTACTCACCCGTTAGGGTCTTAAGGCACTGAGGGGGGTGCTGCTACTGCTCGAAGAGCCAGGTCTTGAGGTGCTTCCTGAAACTGAGGTGGTCCTGGTTGAGTCGTAGGTGTGTGGGGAGGGCGTTCCAGGTCTTTGCTGCTAGGTAGGAGAATGATCTTCCTCCGGTGGTGGGTCTGTGGATCCGTGGGATGATGGCGAGGGCGAGGTTGGTGGAGCGGAGCTGGCGGGTTGGGGTGTAGAGCGTGAGTCGGCTGTTGAGGTATTCTGGGCCTCTGTTGTGGAGTGCTTTGTGTGCGTGGGTGAGCAATCTGAAGGAGATCCTTTTGCTGACGGGGAGCCAGTGGATATTTTTCAGGTGGGTTGAGATGTGGCTATGGCGAGGAATGTTGAGGATGAGTCGTGCAGAGGCGTTTTGTATGCGCTGGAGGCGGTTCTGGAGTTTGGCGGTTGTTCCAGCGTAGAGGGCGTTCCCGTAGTCCAGTCGGCTGGTGACGAGGGCCTGGGTGACTGTTCTTCTGGTTTCGGTGGGGATCCATCGGAAGATCTTCCGGAGCATGCGCAGGGTGTTGAAGCATGAGGATGAGACGGCGTTGACTTGTTGGGTCATTGTGAGCGAGGAGTCCAGGATGAAGCCCAGGTTGCGTGCGTGGTCCGTGGGTGTCGGTGCGGCGCCCAACGCCGAGGGCCACCAGGAGTTGTCCCATGCCGAGGGGGCTTGTCCGAGGATGAGGACCTCTGTTTTGTCCCAGTTAAGTTTGAGGCGGCTGCGCTTCATCCATTCTGCTACCTCTTTTATTCCTTCCCGGAAGTTGGTTTTGGCGGTGGCTGGGTCCTTGGTGAGGGAGAGTATCAGCTGGGTGTCGTCAGCGTAGGAGATTATGTTGATGTTGTGCTTGCGTGCGATGGTGGTGAGGGGGCTCATGTAGATATTCAAGAGTGTTGGGCTGAGTGAGGATCCTTGGGGTACGCCGCAGATGATTTTGGTCGCCGAGGAGCGGAAGGGGGAGGCAGACTCTCTGGGTTCTGCCGGTGAGGAATGAGGTGATCCATTCCAGGGCCTTCCCCTGGATTCCTGTGCCGTTGAGGCGGTGTATTACGGTGCGGTGGCATATGGTGTCAAAGGCTGCTGAGAGGTCCAAGAGGATGAGGGTGGCTGTTTCTCCGTCGTCCATCATGGTTCTGATGTCGTCTGTGGCTGCGATGAGGGCGGTCTTGGTGCTGTGGTTTGCTCGGAATCCAGACTGGGAAGGGTCGAGCTAGTTGTTGTCCTCGAGGAACGCGGTCAGCTGTTTGTTGACGGTCTTCTCGATGAATTTAGCCGGGAAGGGGAGAAGTGAGATGGGCCGGAAGTTCTTGAGGTCCCTGGGGTCTGCGGAGGGTTTTTTCAGGAGGGCGTTGATCTCTGCGTGCTTCCAGCTCTCAGGGAAGGCGGCTGACGTGAAGGAACTGTTTATGACGTGCAGCAGGTGGGGTGCGATGATAGTGTCGGCCTTGTTGAAGATGTGATGGGGGCAAGGGTCGGAGGGGGAGCCGGAGTGGATGGTGTTCATGACGTGGATGGTATCTTCACTGCTGATGGGGGTCCAGAAGTTCATGGTGTTGGTGGGGGTCGTAGGGCTGGTGACTGGAGGTGGAGGTTGGGGTCCGAAGCTGTCGTGTATGTCTGCAATCTTGCGGTGGAAAAACGTGGCAAGGGAGTTGCAGAGGTCTTGTGAAGGGGTAATGTCGTTGTTGCTGGCGTTCGGGTTCGAGAACTCTTTGACAATGCTGAAGAGTTCTTTGCTGTTGTGGGCGTTGTTGTCTAGTCGTTCCTTGAGCGATATCCTCTTGGTGTTCCGGATCTGCGGATAGTATTCGCGGGAGGCGGATTTGATGGCTGTCAAGTTTTCTGTTGTCCGTTCTTTGCGCCAGGTCTTTTCGAGAGTTCGGCAGGCTTTCTTTGCCGCTTTGAGGATGTCCGTGAACCATGAGGGTTTTATGGTGGTGGTCTTGCTGTGGGTGTTCTTGGGTGGGGTGAGGTCGTCTGCGCAGTTGGTGATCCAATGTGCGAGGTTGAGCGCTGCAATGTTGGTGTCGGGAATGTTGGTGTCGGCAGGTGGGTTCTGTCTCAGTGATGTAGTGAGCTGGTCCATGGTGATTTTGCTCCAGCATCTGCGGGGGATCCGAAGCGTGTGGTGGTGAGATGTGGTCCTCTTGTATGTGAAGTGTACGCAGCAGTGGTCGGCCCAGTGTAGTCCTGTGGCGTGGTTGAAGGCGATGTGGTCGCTGGCTGAGAAGATGGCATCGAGGGTGTGGCCGGCAAGGTGAGTGGGGGAGCCCACTAGTTGCTTGAGTCCGAAGCTGGCGAGGTTGTCGAGCAGTGTGGTGGTGGCGCTGTCGTTGTTGTTTTCTAGGTGAAAGTTCAGGTCTCCTAGGAGGATGTAGTCTGGTGAGGCTAGGGCGTGCGTCCTGATGAGGTCGGTGATGGTTTCGCTGAATTGTGTGCGTGGGCCCGGGTGGTCTGTAGATGAGCGTTCCTCTGAGAAGTGTAGGTGTTCGGCGGTGGGGATGTGTCTTCAGAGTTGGTCGTGATGCTGATGGTGTTTCTGTAGATGATGGCGATCCCTCCTCCTGATTTGTTGATGCGGTCCCTCCGGGTGATTTTGTAGCCCTCAAGGATGGCTATGGTGATGTCGGGAGCCGAGGAGGTGTTCATCCAGGTTTCCGTGAGGAAGGCGACGTCCGGTGCTGTTGAGTCGAGGAGGTCGCAGAGGTCGATGGTGTGCTTGTGTACGGAGCGGGTGTTTAGGAGGATGCACTTGAGGTGGTTGTTGCTGCTTGGTTTGGCGGGTGTGGAGCAGTTTTGTAGGCAGGTGAATCTGCAGGCTTGACAGGTGAAGGATCCGTGGGTGCGTTTGGGGGTGGCTTGATAGCAGGCGGGTGGTCGTCCGATGTTGAGTGCGTTCAGGGTGGCGGGGTGGTATCTCAGTCGGTTGGTCTGGGTCCGGCGAGGTCCAGGGGTTTTGGCGCTGGGCGCGGTCCAGGCTTAGACAGGCATAGACGGGCTTGCCTTTGGCGTGCAATCGGCGCGCCCGCTGCGCGTGACCGCTGCGCATACGCATGGACTCCGCCATAAATGGCGAAGTGGGAGGGAGGAGCAGCTGGGAGGTGGGAGCGGGGCGGCGAATGGGAAGGGGGTACAGAAGAGAAAAGGGGCGGGCTGCAGGGGAGCAGCGGCAGGGAGCGGTGAGCAGGGGGAGTACAGGGCAGGAAAACGGAGGCGAGGGGGCAAGAATACAATGCAGTCACGGGCAGCAAATATAGGCACAGAATACAAGACACAGAATACTCAGCTGCAGGAGCAGCGGCGAATCACGGGCAGAAAATACAGTAAAAGAACACAAAAACCAGAATACTCAGCTGCAGGGCAGCGGCGAACTCGCGGCAGCAGCGGTGAAGCCTGGGCACACTCACGGGGAGCCACGCAGTGCGTGGAGCGACCGGCCCTGAGCAGGGTCAAGGGTAGTGCTGTTACACCTTGTTGAATACAAGTGTGTGAAAGTGATATCATTTGGATCCATTTTGATTCATAGCTGGGAAAGCCACAAAATGGAGGCTAAAGAGGTGGGAATAAGGTACCCCCTGCTACTGTGGATAGGTGAGTGGGTGAACTGATGCATTACTGCAAGGATGAACAACAGGGTGCATTTATGATACATTAGTGAGTTACTAATCTCAGGGATGACCGAAGGGGCACTTTCATTCATAATCCAGAGAGAATGACAATGTCAGTTTAAAAAAAAAAATTATGTTTTTTCCTTTCAATTTTAGAATGGAAATTGTGGTAACTTTTTAATTTACGTTGCCTCTTTATGTTGCTCGAATGGGCACGTGCTGTGGAAGATCCGATGTGTATAGCCTCCCTGGATGTCGAAAAGGCGTTCAACACCCTAGGCTGGGATATATCTATATGCGGTAATAATGGAATATGCCATAGGCCCAACGTTTTTACCCTGGATAAAGATATGATATACCTTGCCACGTGCCCGAGTCAAGATGGGTCACATGATATCCCTGCAAAAATAGTCAAGAAAGTGATGAATACTCAACTAAATCAGTTCATTAAGGACTCTAACTGCCTGGATCACACTCAATACAGATTCAGATCAGAACACAGTAAAGAGACTGCCTTGATTAAGGCTACTGATGAGCTTAAATTCATCCTGGATGAGGGGGGTTAGCTGCCCTTAACCTGTTGGATCAGTCTGCTTTATTTGATACAGTGGAACACTCTACGCTGATCCTCCATTTGGAAGCAAGAGGCATAAAAAGTCTGGCCTTGAAACTAGTCCCATCTTTCCTATCGGATAGTGTGGTTCTGAAATTCTGGACCCTACTGTTGTCCCGGTATCGAGGTCCGATACCCGTGTCCCGAAACATCAACGTACCATGACGAATTTGGTGTCGACGAACCGATAATGATTAGGACATCATTCCTATGCATTTGCGTCATGATCGAGACATGCTAACACCCCTGAATCGTAGTTTCCGTCCCGACCCCTCAGACTCCATTTTGTAAACGGTATCCATCTTGTGTCTTGCCCTCATGATAAGTCAATTAAAGGTCGAGCTTGATCTAAAAGAACACGTCCACCTTCCCTGACTCCCCCCTGACCTGTCCCAACTGACCCCATTGCCTCCAGCCGAACCTGTTTGGGCAGCTCCTCGCCCAGTGGCCTAATACGATAGCATCAATGCATAACATGCCACAAACCATTCACTACATCCAGATCGTGTTTTCTACACACACGCCTGTCCGCGTTCCCTGTTTATGGCCAGTTTTATGACTAGGAGGTGCCTTCTTTTATTGGGGCTTCACCGATATCTGATGGGAGTTCCGGGCTTGGCTGGGTAATCTATCACGAATTGGACATCTAAAATACGGGCTTGCCTACATGACTTCGCTCTTTTGTATTATTGTAGAAATATGTGTATAGCCATATCATAAACTCAAGAATTCTTGCTTGCAGCTATTATTTTTGTATATAAGGAGAAGGCTGGTTCTGTAAAAATGAACAGTCTCCTGAGAACACATGACCCGTGTTTGTCGTGCTTCTAGGACACCTGTTACTTGGTAGCTGCCAATAAAACTTGATCTCTGACTCGACTAGAAGACTCAGTGTTTCTGTGGTCCGGAACAAGGGAGAACTCAGAGGTCTTCGGGTGTTATCCCCTGGCACCAAACGGGTTCCTAAAAACCCGTTACCTCAGTTGGCGCCCAACTCGGGGCGGTATCAAGCGGCGACGGTCCAAGCCAGATGTTCGTGAGGAGCTTCGTGTGAAAATTCCAGAGGACGGCCAGCCACTTCAGCGACCCCTGTATGTCGACGTGGTTCCGAAGGTCTTTGCTGCGAGGTTCCCCGCGTCCCGACGGCTACGAAGGACTGCTGCCCTGACTATCGCCTTGTTTTGGACCCAGTGATCCTTGGTAGAGCGAAACGATAGACGAGTCTTCTAGCGACGTCACCGATCTTCAAATACTTCAGTTAAGTATAAGTGGAGCGTCCCCCAGTCCTTAGTTTGTCCTTAGTTTTTGGTATCCTTGAGATACGCTTTGATTTGGTACTTGCAAGCCCCAAAGCCGAAGGACTTGTGTATTCACGAGAAATATCGTAACAGATAATCCTTTGAAGTTTGAAGCTAGACTAGTGAGCGAAGATGCCTGGTTTTAGCAGACTTGGAAACTTGTTTTGTCTTGGTTATAGTAAGGACTCCCGATTAGAGGATTCCTGTCCGGTTCCTCCGATTGGAACTCCAACATATGAGCTCTATGTAAAACACGGCGTAGGTCCCATTACATATAATGAAGTGTGGATAAAATACACCCGCAAGGATGGTGTTTTAAAATGGCCCCAATATGGTAGTTTCGACTCAGAAATATTAGATAACCTAGAGGTCAAATTATTCAAGAGAAAAGCCCGGCCGGCGATGTTTGACTCTTTCCGCTTATGGCGCAAAGAAGCCAAACAGAAAGAAATAAAATTAGCAAAAAAGAATAAAAGAGGTATGTCAATGGTGCAAGCTGCGTTGCATACAGGGATAACGAGGAAGAGCAGGAAAACGAACAAATACTTAGGAGCAAGAAACTAGCAGTAGATAAATGCTACCCGATGTTACCAAATAAGGGACAAGGTCAAGAGGAGAGATCCGAGAAAGATCCATTAATGTCCCACTTATTAAGCTCACCTCCACCGTATGCGTTAGACGCTACTACAACGCCAAAGCATTTTACTATACCGCGCCCCGGCGCACGTAACCCAGCTCTTGCACGAACGCCAGCTCCTCTTCAGCTGGTTTTTACTTCTCCGGCGCAGCCTTCACAAGAGCCGCCATCTTTGCTACATACTCCATCTACTTCTACGACTTTGCCTACAGCTCCAGCTATTGTCTATGATACTACGTCTGCTCCTACTTCAACTTCCTCTGCTATTGCCTCTACTTCTTCTTTGCCTCAGCCTGTTTTTTCCGAGGCACTTACTCCTCCGCAAGGTTCTCCTTCTATTAGACAAAGAGTGACAGGTACCGTCACTAGTCTATTTTCACCTTTCTTTGGGTCGCCTAAAACAATGCCTAAAACAGAACATAGACAGTCCCGTAGTCAACTGCCTGATTACGAGGAAAGAAAAGTGCTGAATGAACTAGCACGCCAATGGATTACGGATACTGTTAGATATGATGTTCAGTCTGTTATGGAAGTTTTCCGTCAATGGAATGCACCCACTCAGAGATACGTATTCGAAGAGATGTGTGTATATCTGGACGAAGATTTGGAGACGAATGATCCCAAATACACAATGAACGAACTATGGCGTACACGCTTTAAGTTCTATGAAGGTATGATTATAGGTGCAGATGTTGAGAAAGCGATAGAGTTATTGCTCTCTTATAGGAGTAAGGGAAACGTCTCTAGATCATGTCACGAAGACGATGCACCAGGTGGAAAAAGAGCGAGACAGTACCCCATGAGAGAGGTTCCTCCGGTTTGGAGGGAAGGTGATGCGAATGCGAATCCACCAATTCTGCCTCATTTCCAGCGTGTATGGGTACATGTCCCCTGGAAAAGATCCGAAGTCTTAGCACTCAAGCAGACACTGCCTGATCCTCGTAAAAACCCGACTGGGTATTATAAGGAGTTATCGCAAACTACAAACTCATGTATAATGAATTTAGCGGATATAGACATGTTGTTTGGGAACGTTGTTCCACATCCTTTATGGAGCAAAATACGTCATACGAACCATGACCAAGAACTAGGTGACTCATGGGCGAACATTGCCGCTATAGATGCTAGACAAATAGGTGGTTCTAAACCTGAGCCGTTAATAGCTGAACTTTCCGGTAGAATTATCGCGTACATGAAAACCATAATGCCTGAAGTACGCGTAAACTGGGACAAGCTATCTGCGTGCAAGCAGAAGAAAGATGAGAATGTGTCTGACTTTTTCACAAGATTTGAGGAGACTTTCACCGATCATAGTGGTCAGGATATGGCTACCGAGGGTGGTCAAAGATTGTTTGTAGACAAATTCGTACATAATTTAATCCCTGAACTGTGTAATAAACTGAAAGATTCAGAGAGTGCTTGGGCTGTCTCTACGTCAGCGCAAATTTTAGCTACAGCCCAGTACTACGAAAATAGGCGCAAAGACGAGCTAGATAAAGTCGACAAAAAGACAAAAGATTTAAAAACTAAAGTTCTTCTCCAGCAAGCCTATCCGCCTCGTACGGCTAGTCAGCCCAATTATCAACAACAACAGCAGTATTCGAGAAACGCGCAAGGAAACGAGTTTTCCCATCAGGGTATTGCTTATGGCCCAAATCAATGTGCGTATTGCAAGGAAGAGGGTCACTTTAGGTAATTGTCCAGCTCTTGCGCGACATTTGAGCGGTGCTTCAGGTGTAAGGGGAAGAGGTGTTCAACATGCCCCTAGAGGTAGGGGCCATGGAAATTTCACCCAGAATACAACTTCTTTTCCGCCTCAGAATTCGATTAACAGCTTTGACCAACAGAATAATGCATCGTCTAGGTCAGCTCAGTACTATGCTGACGACTATTACACCGAACACGAAAATGAGGGTAACGATTGCTAGGACAGCCATGGACAAAGAGAGGGAGTTGTTTCAGTTCCAGTAGATCAGAATGGACCTTATGTCGAGGTAATTACCTCAGGAGTGTCAGAGCCATTTCTGCTGGATACTGGTGCTACAAAAAGTTCTATCATGCACTCGAAACTTCCTGGCGCACCTTTGTCTGGCGAAATGAATGTTTCAGTAGGTTTCTCTGGCGCCCCTGTTAGAAACCCGATCTCTAGTCCTATATCTCTTTCTATTGGCCCGTGCGAATTAGAAGCACCCCTCATTCTTACAACAGGTTGCGGTGAAAATTTGTTAGGTTTGGATCTGCTAAAAAGGTTATATGCGACTCTGTACTGTTCCCCCTTGGGAGTACAACTTACTTTAGGTAAGAAAGTCATTTCTCCAATGTATTTGTCAAAGGACAATATTCCGACTGAATTGTCATCACTTCCTGATATACTTTGGGCTAATGGCTCCAATGATCGTTTGGAGATAGCACCGTATGTCATAACATTGAAAGCCAACGTTAGGTTGCCACGTATTCCCCAATACAAAATATCTAGCGAATGTGAAAAGGCGTTATTGACGATTGTTTATGACCTGATTGATAAAGACGTCATCGAAGAAACAACAGGAAATGTTTGTAACAGTCCAGTTCTGCCCGTCTTAAAGCGTACTGATCCTTTACAACCGCCTGTGTATAGGTTCGTCATCGACCTCAGAGAAGTGAACAAGATAGTTATCCCACAGTTTCCAGTTGTCCCCGACATTACTGCTTTATTGACGATGGTTCCAGCTTCAGCAGCTTGGTTCTCGGTGATTGACCTGAAGAACGCTTTCTTCAGCATCCCGATTGCTGAGGAGAGTAGAGATATTTTTGGATTCAATTTAGGAGGACGAAGCTTCCGCTTCAAGTGCGCTCCTCAAGGCTACTGCGAAAGCCCATCAATATTCAGTCAGGCCCTGAAAACACAACAAGACACGATTATTCTACCGAATGGTTCAACTCTGATTCAGTACGTAGACGATCTGCTGATCGCTGCAGACACTGAAGAAATTTGCAAACGAGCTACGCTGTCATTATTGCATCACTTATGTAACATGAAGCACAAAGTCTCTCTCTCCAAACTACAATTTTGTCGACAAGAAGTTACCTACCTAGGTCACATCTTGTCGAAGGAGGGAAGGAGACTGACACCAGAAAGAATACAGGCAATCGCAGAACTGAGTGCCCCAAGGACACAGAGAGAGGTTAGAGCCTTCTTGGGCATTACATCGCACTGTAGACAATGGATACCGAATTTCTCACTACTAGCCAAACCCTTGCTGGCACTACTCTGTAAAGACACGCCAAATCCTATGCCCTGGTCTGAAGATTGTCAGACGAGTTTCCACGAGTTGCGTGATGCATTATGTTCGGCTCCTGTGTTGGGAAACCCCAACTACAGTAAGCCTTTTACATTATATGTCCATGAAAAGGAAGGTTGTGCATTATCAGTTTTAACACAACACTTTGGGGACAAACAGCGCCCATGCGCGTATTTTTCGGCAACTCTAGACCCTGAGGCTAAAGCCCTACCAAGTTGTCTGAGGGCTACCGCCGCAGCAGCTATCTGCATTCGACAATCCGCTGGATTAGTCATGAATAATACTCTGATCGTTATGGTCCCGCATGCAGTAGACATTTTACTAAACAGGACGAAGACACAACATCTTACTAGCGCTCGACTATCCAGTTACGAACTTACACTGCTAGCAAGTCACATCCACATAAAGAGGTGTGATACACTGAACCCCGCAACGTTATTACCCATTCCGACAGAAACAGACAAGATTGATAACCATGACTGCTGTTTTAGGACAGAAGAAGAGACAAAAGGGAGAGTAGACTTACAGGACACTCCCCTTCCTGAATGCAACGATACTTTATGGGTTGATGGTTCATGTTTCAAGCTGCCGAATGGTGATACGACTGCAGCATATGCCGTAACGACATTACACACCATTATAGAGACCGCGCGCATTTCCCATAATTCTGCACAAGCTGCAGAGCTAATTGCGCTTACCAGAGCATGTGTGTTAGCGAAAGGAAAGCGAGTGAATGTGTACACTGACAGCCAATACGCCTTTGGTGTGGCTCACAGTTTTGGGAGATTGTGGCGTGAACGTGGGTTTCTTACGTCACATGGTGCAAAGATACAACATGGTCAGCTAGTTAATGAGCTCCTCGAGTCACTGACCTTGCTACTACAAGTTGCGATTGTGAAATGCAGTGCACACAAAAAGATTCAAGATGATGTTGGCCGCGGGAATGCATTTGCAGACGAGGTTGCGAAAGAGACTGCAAGGAACACAATGAGTCGGATGTATGTTGTAGGTCCCGCTAGATGGATTACGGATGTGGGAATGTGTGAGGACACCATTGAAAGCGTAAAATCTATACAAGCCGAGGCAACTGAGAAAGAGGTGAATGAATGGAGAGAAAGTAAAGGTAGACTAGACGCGAATGGTTGTTGGGTCGAACTGTCAGAACACCAGCGATGGCTATTACCTAACGCATATGTACTTGCAGTAGTAACCATGGCTCATGGAGTTGCGCACATTAGTTCGAGAGGAATCTGTAAAGTATTGGCCCCAGTATGGCAAAATGGTAATATCCCGAAATATGCAGAGAATGTGGTCAGAAACTGTATGGTGTGTTTGAAGTACAATCCCGGTAGGGGAACCCCAACTCCAGCTGGTCATTTTGCACCTCCAACGTATCCGTTCGAGGTTTTGCAGCTCGATTTCATTCACATGGAGAGATGCAACAATCTGAAGTATGTGCTCGTTGTTGTTTGCGCTTTCTCCAGGTGGGTGGAAGCGTACCCCCTTAAGGACAATACTGCCTTGTCAACTGCCAAAGCCCTTGTCAAAGAGTTCTTCCCGAGATTCGGTATGCCTAGAATCGTCTGGAGTGATAGTGGAAGTGAATTCGTAGGACGCGTGATGAAGAGAGTGTGTGAGTGTTTAGGCATACAACAAAAGTTTCACTCTGCGAATCACCCCCAATCAGCTGGATTAGTAGAGTGCTACAATGGCACTTTAAAGTTCAAATTAGCCAAGATCCAAGCCTGTACAGGTCTTAAATGGCCTGACGCCTTGCCCCTAGCACTCTTGTCAACCAGAATGACAGTCCATTCCAGGTTAGGACTTAGTCCTCATGAGATAGTGTTTGGCCGCCCAGCCAACGTCTGGGGCGTGCCAAGGCCAAAGAAACTCAGCGAAACAGAGCACCCCGTACTGCTTGACTATTTGTGCGAATTAACAACTAAATTGCGTGTTTTACACCAACAGGTTCACAGCTCCTCTCCGCCAGCCTCTGACTATCCAGGTCACTCCATCGAACCCGGAACGTGGGTCTTGGTGCGGAATTTCCAGCGCACAAACAACGGACAGCCGAGGTGGACCGGACCGTACCTGGTACTTCTTTCCACGAGATCAGCTGTTCGGGTGGAAGGCAAAAAGAACTGGGTGCACGGGACGCATTGTAAACGGGTCCCTCTGCCCCTTCCATACGACCGGTGGGTCAACGAAGGAATTGCCGACTCCGAGACAGAATCCATACCTCGCTTCATCCCTTTCAGCGATGCACGTTTAAAAGAAACTAGTACCAAAAAGGAGAGTGATCATATTTTACAAGGACTTGTGCCACCGTCTATGCAGTTGGACACTACCGAACCTGAGACATTGTTTGAAGACCACACCGTACCAGGAAAACGACGGTACAATTTAAGGTCTAAACAAAGAGACTAATAAAAGCAAACGAATGTGATTTTCTTTTCCCCTAAGAACTATTTTTGACTTTTCAGCTCTCTCGCCCAGGGAACTTGCTCATTTTTGATTTTCGAACCGCCATCCGGTTCTGCTGCTAGGGTCGCGGTTGAAGTCTGGGGAGTGCAACTGGGGACGTTTAGGTCAACGGTTCTGGTTGGTCCAAGGGAGTTACCCCGGACTGAACAGAGCGCACTCCCTGGCAGAACCAACCTACCACCGCGGGCAGCAACTAGCGGATGGAGTTTCCTAGGGTAAAGAGACCTGCCCGACTCACGGACTTTGAAAGACAATTATGCCCGATACTGGCCAAAAGAAGTTTTTTGATAATATGTATTTTTATGTTGTGTAGCATAGCAATTTTCTTGACTGGTTATACCCTATTCGTCTTTCAAGTTTCCTTGTTCTCAAATGACACTCGGCCAACTCCTCCTCTCACTCTCTCCACACACTCCTTTCACCCTCTACCTGAACCCGAGTCTGCCAGAAGACTCGAATTTGTAAATAACTCATTCATTCAACTTCTACACCAACACCAGTCCATAATGAACACATCGAACTGTTGGGTATGCGGACTCATGCCGCACACGACTGATAAGGGTATCCCATACTTCATCCTGCCTTTCAGTTATTATGGTTCTCTGTGGGCTTTCCAGACCATGTTCCTATTCGCCCTAGAACCATACCCGACCCGTTCTACTGAGAGTGATTCCAGTAACAAGGCACTAGTAGCAGGGATAAGAAATATGAGTAGAGAGTTCGACACCTATCTTACGATTCCCAAAGATGAACTCACTCCGTACACTCGTTGGAACGTAACTAAATATGGGGTTTACCTGAGTAAGAGCCAGACAGCAAAGAAATCCCGCCCAGTTTGGATAGTACCCAGCAGAGGTCACTTATGTTTACAAGGTATCGGTAGGAATCCCAAAGCACAATTAGAAAGAGTATATGCACGGAAACATATGTGTTCGCTTCCCGAACTTCCCCTATACTATTAGCAGCCAAAGGCACGTATTTCGTCTGCCATGACCAAGCCTACACCTGGTTGCCCCCTGACTTCTCAGGTACATGTTTTATCTCATTTCTGCTGCCTCCCACCTACACGGCCAGAGCAGATTACCATCGGACAAGGACAGCTAGAGGTGTCGTGAGTAAAGACGACACCGCGGGTCAGGAATTCGCTGACTTCGCAAAGGGTTTTCTGCCATTTTGGGGGCCTATGGTGAACAGCAGGAATATTCGCCAGTTATCGAGGATAGTTGAATCCGCCGTGATTACAACGGCCGGAGCCCTTGGCAATTTGACGACCGAACTTCAGTCGGATCGACTTATGACCCTTCAGAACCGAGTTGCCCTAGATATCATACTCGCCGATCGTGGTGGTGTGTGTAGAGTGATCCAATCCAGTTGTTGCATTTTCATCCCTGATAACGCACCGACAGTGTACCAGGCCATCTCTAAGCTACACGAGATATCTGGTTCCCTTCACGTAGAAAAAGGGGACTGGTCCTTACTAGGGTGGTTCTGGGAACTGATCGCTACATGGGGATGGAAAACACTGATCTTCATTGGGATGATCTTAGCACTTCTGTTTATGTTCTGCCTATGTGTACAGTGCGCTCCTGCACTATGTGGCCTTTGTGCTACCTCATGTGTACGGAAGCCTGTGTCAAGGGACGAACTGAGCAACAGAATGATGCTACAGCAGCATCTCCACGAATTCCTTCATACAGACTTAGACTCGGATTAACATGAACTATTGCCTTATATGAGGGCAAAAGGAGGGTCTGTGGTTCTGAAATTCTGGACCCTACTGTTGTCCCGGTATCGAGGTCCGATACCCGTGTCCCGAAACATCAACGTACCATGACGAATTTGGTGTCGACGAACCGATAATGATTAGGACATCATTCCTATGCATTTGCGTCATGATCGAGACATGCTAACACCCCTGAATCGTAGTTTCCGTCCCGACCCCTCAGACTCCATTTTGTAAACGGTATCCATCTTGTGTCTTGCCCTCATGATAAGTCAATTAAAGGTCGAGCTTGATCTAAAAGGACACGTTCACCTTCCCTGACTCCCCCCTGACCTGTCCCAACTGACCCCATTGCCTCCAGCCGAACCTGTTTGTGCAGCTCCTCGCCCAGTGGCCTAATACGATAGCATCAATGCATAACATGCCACAAACCATTCACTACATCCAGATCGTGTTTTCTACACACACGCCTGTCCGCGTTCCCTGTTTATGGCCAGTTTTATGACTAGGAGGTGCCTTCTTTTATTGGGGCTTCACCGATATCTGATGGGAGTTCCGGGCTTGGCTGGGTAATCTATCACGAATTGGACATCTAAAATACGGGCTTGCCTACATGACTTCGCTCTTTTGTATTATTGTAGAAATATGTGTATAGCCATATCATAAACTCAAGAATTCTTGCTTGCAGCTATTATTTTTGTATATAAGGAGAAGGCTGGTTCTGTAAAAACGAACAGTCTCCTGAGAACACATGAGCCGTGTTTGTCGTGCTTCTAGGACACCTGTTACTTGGTAGCTGCCAATAAAACTTGATCTCTGACTCGACTAGAAGACTCAGTGTTTCCGTGGTCCGGAACAAGGGAGAACTCAGAGGTCTTCGGGTGTTATCCCCTGGCACCAAACGGGTTCCTAAAAACCTGTTACCTCAATAGAGAAAATCAACATTGATGCCTTCTCCTCTAGCTCATTACGTTTGCCCTGCGGGGTTCTGCAGGGTTCTTCTCTCAGCCCTATCTTACTGATCTTGCTCCCTTGGTCGAATACTTTGGGTTCTCCCTCACCTCCTATGCGGCTGATACGCAAATAGTACTAACTGCCTTCAATGATGTCAACTACATGCATCGTCACATCCACGACTGAATGGAATCTATTTATGGTTGGATGAACAAACACAGCCTTAAGCTCAATGCTGGAAAAACCAAGGTGATATTATTTGCCAATATTCCCCTCCTCGGGACTGCTCCTTGCTGGCCAGCTCAGATGGGCCCCATTCTTGTTCCCACCAGGAAAGGCAAGAGATTAGGTATCATGATCAACAATCACATACTTCTAGGCAATCAAGTCAACGCAGTGATTTCCTCGTACAATACCTTGAGAATACTTCAAAATATATTAATCTTCCTTCCCATCTAATTCAGGAAATCAGTAATTTCCACCTTGGTATTCGCCAAGATTGACTACTGGATCGGCCTTTACATTTACCTACAAGCTCAACACCTGACAAAGTTGCAAATCCTTCAAAACTCTGCAGCCAGACTACTACTAGAATTGCCTAAGCACCATTCTGTTCCCTCCGCTCTTAATGATCTTCCTTGGTTGAGAGTCAAAAACAGAATAGAATTTTATGCCCTCTGTCTTACATATAGAGCCCTCCATGAGGCAGGACCTTCCTTTCTGAAGAAAGCAATATCATTCCAACAAGAAACCTAAGACTTTCAGAGTAAATCCCGTTAGATGTAAAACATCTAAATGGGGTGGTAGCAGCTTTATGGTTCCAGCACTCACGGTATGGTGCGAGCATTCACAACCAGTCAAGGGATCTGGGTTAAAACCATCATACTTTTGCTCACCATACCATACCACCCATGATGAGCAAAAGAACGATTAATTTAACCCAGATCTTTTGACTGGGGGTGAATGTTTTGATTTGTTATGCATTACCTCCATCATTTGTTTGTCTTTTGCTTTCTCGCCCTAAGCGTGCCAGGTATGCCCAGATGTGAGTCCCGGGCTCACTGTGCTACTGGATTAAAGCTAGCCTGGCTGATGAGGGGTGAAACCCTGATACCAGTCCTAGGATGTTTGTTTCTGGTCCAGAGAGGACCTGGCTTGGCAGTTCGGTCTGGACTGCTCTCATGAGACACAGGGTCAAGTACGATTTGCATATGGCTGGGTCTACACTGGCGTGGCATGGTGAGCAAAAGGACAGTTAATTTAACCAAGATCTGTTGAATGGGGTTGGATGTTTTGATTTGTTCTGCATTCTGTCCATCACTTGTGTGTCTTTTGCTTTGTTACGACACTAAAGGCAAAATGGGAGGAAAGAACTATCTAACAGAGAATGTACTAATGCTCTGGAATATAGAACAAAATTCACGAGGAAACCATGATTCAAATCACCCAGTTTAATTATCTGCAACATACATACAAGGTTTCCAAAAAGATTGCTAGGATGTATCCTGAGCAGCCACATCAGGTTCCAAGATGCCATTGATCACATTGAGCCAATAATGGTTTGATTTCGGATGGATGTGGACTAGGGTCGATATAGCTGCCTTCAAAATAAAACAAAGATTGCAGGAAAGGGAACTGTTGACACTGAATGGGTCACTATCTTAATATATAGTGGATTTGCTGCACTGAACTTGTTAGATCTATCTGGGGCATTTGACACAGTGGATCACTCCATCTTGATCCACCTTTTCCAAGTAATTGGCATAAACAATCTAGCTTTAAAATTACTCATATCTTTACTCTCGGATAGGGAAAATGCGATCAAATTTGATTCTTTCTCATCTAAATCTTTCTCCTTGCCTTGCGGAGTTCCAGAGGGCTCTTTGTTCAGCCCCACTCTTTTTATTATTTATGTAACAGAGCTGCCCCCCCTTATCCAATCCTTCGGCTTCATGCTCACCTCATACACGGATGACATGCAAATTGTGCTCTCCGCCGCTAACAAGTCCAAGGACAATAGCCATCCAATTCAGAATTGCATGAGACATGTCAACTCCTGGATGAGCAAGCACTGTCTCAAGCTTAATTCTGAAAAGACCGAAGTGATCCTGTTCGGAAATAATCCCAACTTCTGGTCAGAACATTGCCGGCCTGCAGAAATGGGAACACTCCCTGCCTCTATCAATAAAGTCAAGAGTCTTGGGGCCATCATAGATGACAGATTAAATTTGGGTAAGCAAATCAATGCAATGGTTTCAGCTTCCTACAACATCCTTAGAATCCTCAGGAAAATATTACATTGTCTCCCCATCAGTAGTAGGAAGACAGTTATCCCCACATTTTTATTTTCCAAAATAGACTCCTGTAATGGCCTTTACAATTGCCTGCAGGCTCAATATGCCAGTGAACTCCAAGTTGTTCAGAAGTCAGAAGCAAGATTACTACTTGGACTGCCTACGCATCACTCTGTCCCTCTCGCCATAAATGATCTTCACTGGCGGAGTGTAAAGAACAGAATTACATTAAAATCTCTTTGTCTTGCCTATAAGGCCCTACGTGACTCGAGTCCTCTCTTTCTGAAGTAAGCTTTTGTTTGGGACATCCCCACCAGAAATCAAAGATCATCAGGATTCTTTAAAATAAATACCATTAGATACAAAAAATCTAAATGGGAAAGAAGCAACTTCCTGACAGGAGCAGCCAAACAATGGAATCTCCTCTCCTAGCACATTAGGTCAGCTCCCTCTCTTCTACAATTCAGGAAACTCCTAAAAACATGGCTTTTTAATCAGTAGACTCCTCTTCCACACTTGCTCTGCACTCTGACTAGCGCCAAGACTCCTCCTGGTATACGTTGCGCTCTACAAGTTCCTTTACCATAACAATAGAGCCCATAATGTTGAGAGACCTCCACAATGGGGATGTGTAATCCAACTGACAAAGTACCCTAAAGGACTGCACAGTAGTGAGGAATAAAAATGATAATAGCAATAAGAAACAGCCTGAAATGCAGAAAATATGAGAAAACACAGATATCAATATGTGTGATTGGGATGGACATGTGTGTAGGCCTACAATGAAGTACAGACAGGTATTAGAAGCTCTTTTCTAAAAAAAGAACTATTTGATTTGGTGAAGGAGGTGTTACTAGCTTATTGTTAGTTATAAACCGGAGTAATCAAGAGAATGTGTGCTCAAAGGATATTCCTTTGGCCAGCAGTAATCACACAGAGGATCGATGTGACCGAGATGGGAATACATAAAAGAAACTTAAATAAAAATCAATTATAAAAATATAAATGAATGGAATCTTGATTGCCACCATGCCCTTGGCTGATCTGTATACATCAGCAAACTTACGTCAGATACAAAGAAATTGCGGTCCTCACATGACAGCACAGCAGTAGACCATTTCCTTGCGGCAATTACCATTTCCTAACAAAAATATAAATTGAGGCTATGCAGATGAACTATCTAACCTATCAACTCCTAATATATAATTCCTGCTTTTTTTACCATCATGATGTATTCATAACGGAACCAGATCTGAAAATTCACTTCATGTGGACATTTCCAAGTTTTAAATCCATGAGAAGAAGTGCAAAAGAAATAGAAAACAGATAGGAGGAAATTCACTTCACCCTAGATGACCCTATTCAATGGTTTGCTCTGTACGATACATGTCCTTTTATTCACTAAACTGAAAAAGTGGGTTAAGATTCACATATTTCCATTAATTGAATCCAGTCAATCATCTCCAGTCATGACCAAATTAGGAGGAATGGGCCAGTCAAATTTTTAAGGATTACGGTTAGTTGTTGTGTTCTTTAGAGATTCTCAAGGCCCACCTTTGTTTAAATATGCAGATGTATGGTACTCCATTTGATCTTCCGCTCAGTCAGCAATGGATCATAAAGGCATGCTAAGCTACCAGAGTCTAGTACTTGTACCATTGGATGCTAGACAGTTTCTCATACTCCACAGAACCCTATGGACATCCATATGCTAGGTGTTGTCTTAGATTCTAGGGAACAGAATCAGTCCCATACCAGAGGCAGGAAACATGGGTGTAATTATCCATACAAATCCCACTCCAGAGCAACAATTCAGCTGTTGAATGAGCTAACTCCCATCTCTGAATATGTAAAATCATTCCCCTCCTCCAAACAACCATTGAATAGAGCTGACAAGATTCCTAATCAAGGGTTGGTTAAATTATGGTTATTATAAATGTATTGTAAAGTTACAACTATTTCCGATGAAATATGCATGTTCCTTGTAAATTGTTATGATGAGTGCCTGGACCACAAATTATACCTGTATGGGCTGAATCATGCTTGACTTGATATTTGGTGCAGGGGATTTTGTTTTATGGTAATCTATATATAATATTTTATACACCAAAAAATGTATTTTCCCAAGAAATATATAAAGCCATTGTCTTAGAAGTGTTGTTTTATCCTCTATTGTTAATTAAGCGCCCAGCATATGTTGACACAAACCAGATTTGAATGTTTTATTTGCGCTAATAAAACATAGTAATGGTTCTAATTTACCATGCCCATTCATTGGCTGTAGATGTTCTGTTGCTGTCCATCCCTAATTAAGTTCTATTGTCTGTCAAGAAAATGCTAATTTATTTGCAACATGTCCAATTTTCTAAACATTCTTGAGAGCAAATATTCATGAAAAAAAAGACGTACACTGCTACAAGAGATAGTAAATCCATATGATAACCCCTATCTTTATCAGAAATTGTCACCTATTGGGAAATATATATTTTTTTAAATGAAAACCTATCAGCAACTGGAAAACAACCTGAAAAAAACATACTGCAAAATATTTTTATGTAATTGTTTAAAAACGTGTACAAAACTGGTGCAGGGATGTGGAAAAAGTGCTGATTGATTTTCCCCCGTAGAACCATGGAAACAGAAGAAACATTTGTCAGAAGACACGTGATCAGAAAATTCAGCAAAAAAAGTATGGCATAAGACACATAGACCTGACTTCTTTCAGCCTTGGCCTTGAATGAACCTCACACTCCAGTGTTTAAGGTGCACAGGATTCAGTTATTCGAATAATGGAATAGAAGAATACCTGTAGTTTGTTCAGTTCAAAAGAGGAGTTTCTTATAATTTTGAGTGATATATACACATATAAACATTGCATCCCCAAATTACAAATTCTGGGATACAGGTTATTTTAGTCTAACATCAAGCAAAGCAATGAGTATCTAGCCAGATTACAGACCAATAGAAGGGCAGTGTAAACCGAAGATAGTTACTGGACTAATTTTCCCAAACTGCAAAATGTTGTTGCTAATTTATTTATCTGCTGTTCTGCCATTGTCACTCCTTACTATACCATTTAAAAAAAAATATGCGAAATAAAGACTTGAAATTGAATTATAAACGCTATAATTCTATTTCCTCCCATTAATAGAGCAATAGATGTAAAACACTCTGATACCAAAGGATGAAGTGATGCTATAGAAAAATAATGCAATTTAATAAAATAGACATTTATGCCTAGTTGCTGCTGACCAGCCCTGTAAACTACAGGACATTGGTCTTACTGCCAGGGCAAATGTTTTGAAAGGCAACCTAACCTGTAATGTCATTCTGAATGACAATGAAGTAAAAACAAAAAAGGCGGAGAAAGAGATCTCCTAAGTTGAAACCTCACCTTAACGTGAACACTTCAACCCCTAGAAGACACATGGACTTGATAGATCCGACCCACAGCAGAGATGTAAATCGAACAGGCCAAATGTCTCATGTGCTTACTGGTCTTGAAGTTAAGTAGGTGTTTTGGAAAAAGCCTCATTTCATGTTATACCTACTTTTGTTTAACATAAGAAATCTGAGATTGGTTTCCACTTGGGTTACTTACTGCTATTTAATGTGAGGACAGCATTTTGGCATAGCTCCATAATGTGTCTATGGAAGCCAAATGTGCTCTATGTTTAAAGTTCATCAAAGAGTAATCCCTTTAGAGGTCAAATGATAGCTCATAATCATCCCCTAAAGTAGAAGATACAACTAATATTTAACTTTACAGCTAAGACGTAGAAGTACATGACAGCACATGTTTTCTGTTTTCTAATGTGCTCTCCAACTTTCTAAACGGCCCTATCACAAAAATTCATGTTCTTCTTACTGGTGAGAGAGTCTTGCATATCTATGCATGAAAACTATTCTTATTTCCTTGCATATCTGCATATAAATTATAAACGAATTAAAGGTTATAGGGTGAAATGATGACAGGTTGCAAAATGAAAAACAAATTGGCCGGCTGCAATCTCAGGCAGATTTATAATAGTTATCCAGTAAACATGGAATTGGAAACCTGCTCTGTGTATTATTCACTGCTTTAATTTTAAGCTCTCACATGTGTGCTGTTCTTTTGTTAGGTCGATCCTGGGAGCGCATGCACTGCTCTGCGAGGCATGCTGGATTCAAGTATGGAGTTGAAGCTCCACCCACTCTCCGCCCATATTTTTATTTGGCTTGTGTCATTGTCCTTTGTAAATGCTGGCTTCTTATTCGTTAATAGGCTTGTCAGTCCCTCCTAAGTACTGCCTGGTCTTCATTTGTAATCTCCCATGAAGACTGGCCCGTTTACTTATGTGATAATTATCAAAACAGATAAATGCATTGTCATTAACAATGCCAATAGCTTAAACTCTGGCAAAATGCGAGACCTATTACATTGCAAATGCTTAGTTCTTTATTAGTATTACCAGTTACCAGTTAGGCGAGGACAGTGCTTTTTTTCCCCGTACAAATTTGAATTCTAGTCCTTCCTTTATTATAATGGCAGTACAGCATATTACATAATTATGCCGCATTCGCAGCAAATTTACAATGTGAAAGCACATGAACATGGTAAACAATCAGTGCGCTGGAGGCTGTTGATGATGACAATTGTGTTTTTCACTCTCTGCTTTTGAACAAAAAGTATTTGTGCGATTACAAGAATTTTGCAAACCCCTAATTTCTACATCTGATAGGGCAGTGCACCTCTTTCAGTTTCCACACGATTAACCACTTATCACTGGTCTTCTGTGCTCATTCATCACAAAACGAAGAAGCGTATGGTGTTGCAAGTTTGCCTTAATAGGGTGCAAATGCAATATCACATGGCAAACCATAGACCCCAGGGGCTGAGGTTGATCATCATAATGTCTACCTGACCAGTTATTAACATACTATTAACAAACCTTCTTCAGTTATTCAGTTATTAGCAATTTAAATGTTTATTTGGTAACCTGAAATACCTACAACATTGTGTTGCTCTTATCGAAACAAATTATTAGAAAACGAAACATCTTTACTTATAGTTAGACATTTGAGATTATTCAGTAGGTGAAGGAAGACTATTACAATGTACAATTGTTGCTTTGAAGATGAGCGGCCTCATCTGAAGAAGGGCAAAAACGTGTGAGGTAAGTGGGAATAGAAGACCATTGAAGACAATTCCTAAACATTTTTCAACCATTACAATCAGAATAGTTATTTTGGATTATGATGATTTAAGGCCTCCAATCATAATGCAACACCAATCATCCAATTTAGTCAACACATATATTAATTAATTTTCTTCAAACAATGGTAAACAGTAATTCTGACGACTCAGTTGGCATGAGCATGGGACTATGTCGTCTGGCAATTCAAAATGGATGGCTAGGGGGTACTAAAGGAACAAACCTTAAGGAAGAATAACTTTTTATTACATGTAGAACTTTTATTGGAATTATGAAGAAAATATTTCAGATGGTGAGAATAAATAAATCAAAGTAAACACTGCAAGTAGTAATAGAGGCAGATTTACAACAAGGTAATAATGAACACCCAAATAGTAGGGAATTGGTGGTAACATTTATTTATTTATTTGTTTATTTATTCCTATGTTTACAGAGAACAATAATGGCACAAGTGTACTCTAGTGCTAACAACGAAAAAGAGGAGAAATAGACCAACAATATTACTTTCGTGAGTTGAAGTAGTAAAATCTGGAAATACTGCTGTCTTAATTTTATCAGTGGGTAATAAGTCAGTATAATATAAGCTGGTCTGTAAGGGATTCAATCGAATGTTAAAAAAAATACAGAGTAACCAACCAGTTGCTGATGTTCAGGGATTCTCTCACATATTCATTGCTTTGATGGGAATCCTTTATTGTTGATCAGAGTTTGCTTCTGGGACCTCTATGTACACCTCTAACTCGTTTGCTTCACTTAATCAGTTGATCTGCAATTCTGAATGTATGTATTAGTTTTCTGCTACTGTAGGGTTTTATAATGCACTATGTGTTACTTCAACTAAGCTAGAGGCTATGTGATGGTACTTCTTTTCATGCCATCAGGCTTAAAGGGGCCATACAATACAGAGAAAATCTGCTTGCTTTGCTGACAATTACCAGCTATAAGCATTCTAAAATGTTCCTTTATTTGATGACATCTGCTTGCGTTTTGAGACCTATCGTCATGACAGTGACTGGATGGTCCCTTTAAACATCATGCGATTTCAATTCCTTTGACATAATGGGGAACTAAAGGGCTGCTGGAGCAAGAATGAGGTTAAATGAAAGTTTCTGATTTACCAACATTCGGGCTAATTCCCACTCGTTTCGGCCAATAGATCTTGACAGTTTGGCGACAAGAGAAAATCAAATCATCAATAGCTCAACAATGTTAATATCAATAATCAATATTATTCATAAGTCAATGAAGAGAAATAGGAAAATTTTAAAGGTTCTATTAATTCAAAATATTTTAGTATTGTATCTTGATTAGGTCATCACTCAAATGTATCAATAAGTAATAAAATCTTGTTACTATTAAGACAGTACATAATCAATCAGTAAAACCAATGGCGCGTTACATAAAGGAAAGAATCCAGTTAGAACTCATGAAGAACTCTATGTTGAGAGAATGTGGAAACAAGCAAACAACTTCAAAAATATATCAATGCAAATAATCAAAAATCTGAAACAGAACATCCCATAAAGAGAAGTTCAAGAAACTCAGTAGAGTCTCAGAGCAGGCGTAGGGTCTGGCTAAATGGAATAAGTGTCTCGGTATAAAGCAGGAACAGGTCTGGTCAAGGGGTTGGCAGTCAAAAGTAGAATAAAGGGGGTTAAGCTACTCTACTAATATACATTTATATAAACAACACATTTATGACAGTGTGTTTGTTAGTTTTCTACCATCCAATCACCGTCCGTAGTTTTCTTGGGAACAAGATCACTCCTAATCATATCACTGAGTGAACAATAGTCCATTACTTATTCAGTTAAATTTGTTGCAACATATGTTGATCATGGTTCAGCTTTCCATCTATCATGTCTTTTCCCACATGTACTTGTGCCTTTCTAACCTTTCGAAATTAAAGTCTGCCCAATAGGTTATGTAAAGTTTGAGACATTTCTTTAAAGAAAGAAAACATTTTGCAGGAAAATGTGCACTGAAATAAAATTCAAGTTCGTTGAAAGGGTCGAATCCAAGTTAAAATCATGATTCTATATGTCAAGTCAAGTCAAGTCATAAAATTTATATAGCGCACTACATACCCAGAGGGTTTCAAGGCGCTTGGGGAAGGGAGGGGGATTATTTGTCAAATATCCACGTTTTAAGTTGTTTTCTGAACGCTAGGTGATTCTGGGTGAGGCGAAGGAAAGCGGGGAGTGAGTTCCATGTTTTGGCAGCCAGGTATGAGAAGGATCTGCCTCCCATGGTGGTTTTGTTGATGCGAGGGACAGTGGCGAATGCTTGGCTGGAAGAGCGAAGTTGGCGGGAGGGGGTGTAGAAGGACAGTCGAGAGTTGAGGCAATCTGGTCCGATGTCGTAGAGTGATTTGTGTGCGTGGGTAAGCAGTCGGAAAGTAATCCTCTTATTGACGGGTAGCCAGTGGAGGTCTTTAAGGTGGCCAGAGATGTGTTCGTTGCGTGGGATGTCTAATATGAGCCTGGCTGAGGCGTTTTGGATTCGTTGTAGTTTCTTCTGGAGTTTGGCGGTGGTACCTGCGTAGAGGGTGTTTCCGTAGTCCAGTCGGCTCGTGACCAGAGCATGGGTGACTGTTTTCCTTGTTTCGGTGGGGATCCAGCGAAATGTTTTTCTGAGCATGCGAAGGATGTTGAAGCAGGATGAGGATACGGCGCTGACTTGTCTGTTCATTGAAAGTGAAGAGTCCAGGATGACGCCAAGGTTCCGTGCGTGGTCTGTCGGGATGGGTGCTTTTCCGAGGGCTTCCGGCCACCAGGAGTCGTCCCATGCAGAGGGGGATTTACCTAAGATGAGGACTTCTGTTTTGTCTGAGTTCAGTTTCAGACGGCTTTGTTTCATCCATTCGGCGACTTCTTTCATTCCTTCGTGTAGGTTAGTTTTGGCGGTGCTGGGGTCCTTGGTGAGAGAAAGGATCAGTTGAGTGTCATCCGCGTAAGAGATGATGTTGAGGTTGTGTTGGCGGGCGATGGTCGCGAGGGGGCTCATGTATACGTTGAAGAGGGTGGGGCTGAGTGAGGATCCTTGTGGTACGCCGCAGATGATTTCAGAGGCCTCGGACTTGAATGGTGGGAGGCGGACTCTCTGGGTTCGTCCGGAGAGGAACGAGGTGATCCATTCCAGTGCCTTTCCTTGGATTCCGATGTTTCTGAGGCGCTGTAAAAGGGTGCTGTGGCAGACTGTGTCGAAGGCTGCAGAGAGGTCGAGGAGGATGAGGGCGACTGTGTCTCCATTGTCCAATAGAGTTCGAATGTCGTCTGTTGCTGCGATGAGGGCGGTCTCAGTGCTGTGTTTTGCTCGGAAGCCAGATTGTGAGGGGTCGAGGGATTTGTTGGCTTCGAGGAAGGCGGCGAGCTGGTTGTTGACAGCTTTCTCGATGACTTTGGCCGGGAATGGAAGAAGTGAGATGGGGCGGTAGTTTTTGAGTTCGGTGGGGTCTGCTGTTGGTTTTTTCAGAAGGGCGGTGAGTTCAGCGTGTTTCCAGTCTTCTGGGAAGGTAGCGGAGTTGAAGGAGCAGTTGATGACGTCTCGGAGGTGCGGAGCTATGACGGAGTCTGCTTTGTTGAAGATGTGGTGAGGGCATGGGTCTGTGGGGGATCCAGAGTGGATGGAATTCATCAGGCGGATGGTGTCCTCAGTGGTGATTGGGTTCCAGGCGTTAAGGGTGTTAACGGGGGGAAGATATTCAGCTGATGGTAGGGTGGGTTGGCTTCCGGGTTGGTTGTCAAAGCTGTTGTGGATGTCAGCAATCTTGTTGTGGAAAAAAGAGGCTAGGGAGTCGCAGAGGGTTTGAGAGGGGGTGATGTCGTTGGAGTTGGCCGAGGGGTTGGAGAATTCCTTGACGATGTTGAAAAGTTCCTTGCTGTTGTGGGCGTTGTCGTCGAGTCGATCCTTGAATGCTGTTTTTTTGGCTTTTCGGATCAGTTGGTGGTGAGTACGGATGGCGTTTTTGAAGGCGTCCTTGTTGCTGGTGGATGAGTCTTTTTTCCAGGCCTTTTCAAGGGAGCGGCATAGTTTCTTGGATTTCTTGAGGTCCTCGTTGAACCATGAGGCCTTCTTGATTTTGTGTTGGCGTTTTTTCAGTGGTGCTAAGGTGTCTGCGGTGTTGGATAACCAAAGGGTGAGGTTGGAGGCGGCTTCGTTGGCGTTAGAAGAGAGGGCTGGGGAGGTTTGAAGGAGCGATGAGGAGATCTGTTCCGTGGTGATTTTGTTCCAGTTTCTTTGTAGAGTTGGTTGGAGGTGGATGATGGGTTTCGGCTTGTTGTAGGAGAAGTGGACGCAGCTGTGGTCAGTCCAGAGGAGATCCGTAGTGTGGTTGAAAGAGACATGGTTGCTAGAGGTGAAGATGGGGTCGAGTGTGTGACCTGCGATGTGGGTGGGGGAAGTGACCAGTTGTTTAAGTCCGAGGTTGGCGAGGTTGTCTAAGAGGGTGGCGGTGTTGCGGTCGTTGATCTTCTCAAGGTGGAAGTTGAGGTCTCCCAGGAGGATGTAGTCTTTGGAGGGGAGCGCGTGTGGGGTGATGAAGTCCGTGATGTCTTCACTGAATTTAGCGCGGGGTCCTGGTGGTCTGTAGAGGAGGGTGCCTCTGAGTGTGGTCTTGGGGTCGATGTGGATCTGGAAGTGGAGGTGTTCGGAGTTGGCGAGGTTGGCGTCAGAGCTGGTTGAGATGCGGATTGATTTCTTGTGGACGATAGCGATTCCTCCTCCTGTTTGGTCGGTGCGGTCTTTGCGTGTAATCTTATAGTCGTCAGGGATAGCGATGGCGATGTCAGGGGCGGAGGAGGCGTTCATCCATGTTTCCGTTAGGAAGGCGACGTCTGGAGAGATGGTGTCTAGTAGGTTCCAAAGGTCAATGGCGTGCCTGTGGACCGAGCGGGTGTTGAGAAGGATGCATTCTAGGTGGTTGGGGTCGGGAATCTGTGGTGTGGTCGGAGCGGAGGCGTTGACGGTGCCGCAGAATTTGCAGGAGAGGCAGGAGAATGGTCCATGGGTGCGTCCTGGAGCGGCTTGGATGCAGGTGGGGGCGCGACCGGGGTTAAGGGCTAGGAGGGTGGCGGCATCGTAGGTAACGCGGGGGGGCTGGGCAGTGCGAGGGGCAGGGGGTCTGGCGCTGGGCGCGGTCCAGGCGCGGACGGGCGTAGACGGGCTTACCTTTGGCGCACCTTCGGCGCGGGTTGGGCGCGGACGCTGCGCGTGAACGCTGCGCGCGGGAACTACTGTCATATATGGGTAGTGGAGGGGGAGGGGCGATATATGTATGATTGCATCGTCTTCCTTTAAAAAGACTAATTTCAAATCTCTGCAGCAGAAAGCTGTGCTTAGCTAGAGTCATTCTGCAGATATATGTGAAACTTTCTAAATTGCATTTCTACTTAAGAGTCAAGAGTTTAACATTTTTGTTATATCTGCATTTTCGTGTTTTCATATCATGCTTGAAAAGTAACATTTCATGTGCTTAAGCAATTTCTAATTGTAGTAGACTTTTTAGCAGTGCTACATTAGCCATTTGAGGCTTAGTATGTGTGAATATGACAGCTATGTACATGTTTAATATTTATAAATGAATGTTTTCCTCTATTTAAGTTTGCACATTAATACTGCATATTTATTATATTCTATATTACTGCATGTTATTTTAAACGCTTATACAGGGCCCTTGATATCACTTGAAGTTATCTTATGCGGTGGGTGAAAGAGCTTTGTCTCCATTACAGATAATCGGGAACATTTATAAAATGTCTAAACTGTGAAAAAGCCAAACACAAAAAGATAATAAGCAAAACGTTTAAAGAAATACCTGAAACAGATCAGCACATACATTTTTATGAGGTTAATGTGATGCCTATAAAATGCATTATAACTATCGACCCACTGGCAAGATGTATTAAACACCACTACCCTCATGTGTTTATCAGTGCTGACTGCAAAGTTTTGTAGCTTAGGAAATACATTATTTTGGGAAACAATATTAAATATGGGATACAATACCCCCCTGCAGTACATTATAAGGATATTGCTAGACACAGAGGAGTCCCATGGACATATAGAGGAATGAGGCAGAAAGCTAAGTTCTTTTAAAAGGTCATTAAACTCCAAGATGACTTGAAACATCATTTTAATATATGAGAGAGAGAATTTTATTCTTTATACTGCTTGCTCACACCACCACCTTTTCCACAAACTGCCAAAATCCTTGGTGTCTTGCTCTTTCATGTTCATTGCAGAAACGAAGAATGAAACCGAACCTGTCTGCTAAATTTAACACTCCAAAATGAAGTTAGTAATTTTTGCAGAAAGATATTAGGATTTATTACTGTAAATCAGTTTTTTTTAAATGCTGTGTTGAAACACAGAGATAGTCCATCTTTCCTGTCATGGCCTATATTGTGGAAAAAATAAACATGTTGTTAAAAATATTTCCTTTCTGCACAATGCTTTTTATTTTAGAAAAATATATTAAAAGAAACAAAAGCCAGTCTTTTTTTCTGTTTAAATTAAGACTGCAAATATGCTTCGTGACATGCCTTCCACCCTTGCTGCTGGCTCTGGAAGCAGGTTTTGGGACATCAGCACAAAACAGTGATAACTTAATTCAGTTGAGTGGCTACATCATTTCTTTGTTACAGATGACTAGATGCATCACAAGCCACATATAATACGGAAATTAGAGGCAGTTTTTTATATGGGTTTAGAGAATCCCATCAATTATAGTCCTGATATATGTGTAGGTTCATATTTTTAAGGCCTTAAAAATGTAGGGCCAGATGTACTAATCTTCCATGCAATGCTGCGCTGCATTGCATGAAATGGAGAGAGCACAACTATGCCATACCGACTAAGATATGGTGCACTTCTACTGTCCCATAGCGCTGGTGTACTTTAGTCAGCATAGCGCCAACTCAGACAGCCAGGCACCATAGTGCAAAGATGCCTGCTTTGCAAAGAGAATTGTTTTTGTGCAGGAAGGGGCACCTTACTGCACAAAAACAGTCCCTCAGGCATTTTCCTCTTTCTATGTGTGTTGCAGAAATATTTTTTCCCTCATTATGTCATCCTCCAGGAGGCATAGCGATTCCACTCAAATCCCAGTTTACAAACCTTTGTAAATCTGGGATTGTGAGAAATCCATAAGTGGATACACAGTAACGCTCATACTCCACCCACGGAAAGTCTCCCAGAATGATTCATTAGGATAGAAGTGCATGGCCACAGCCGCTGTCAGTTCCTCCCTCATATGGCCTGAAGGAGAATGCTATCCAGTGATTATTGTTGAGAATTTGTCAAGGCGGCCCTGTTTGGGAGCCCTAACTTCTTTATCTTTTGTTATCATGATCTGAACATTCTAGAGCCGAATGTGAGCACACATAAAAGTCTAGGCTTAGGCCAGTCGTATTGTTCAAGTCACCTCTCTGATATCCCAGCCCCACCCTTCTGGGTGACATGCACAGCTGGGAGAAGTCCTATCCACAGGCTTCAGATTAACATAGATTCAGGAGGGGATGGAGGAGAGAGAAAAATACAATCACTTAATCCCTAGTAACCAATACTGTGGCTCCTTCCCCATATGTAACCCATGCACCATAAATGTTCCCTAGCGCATCCTATGACATATCATTGGTCTAGTCCTGTGAGTCCCCAAAATTTTAAATGGAAACACGGTTGTGTGTCACAGTCACAGTGATTTGAGGTCACTTAGATATAAGTCACGAAGGTAGCAGGCCTCAGAATGGGGGTAGAAAATTATTTTACTCAGATTGCGTTGACTTAAAGCTAATCCTGCCACTCTCTAAAACTGTCAACGTGAACCCAGAGGCTCGCCATGTATTGGCCAGTGGGGACGGCAGGAGTGAACCGTGGGGCCCACATATGGACTATCACATCACCTTCCCTCCAAATGACCACAAGTGAAAAACATGGGGGGTCTCTGAATGTCCCTGCACCCAACTGCGTCTTCTCAAAATCCTAAGGCGACCTCTTACATGGATCACCAAACAGATGAGGCATGGGTCATTCTTGGCCCATCATGGAACCGGAGTCCACAGTGTGGAAGGTAGAAGCTGGCTGCACCCTCACTCCTCAAAATCTTAGTCACAGCCTTGTTGTGTATTTTAGGAAGCTGAACCAGCACCATCCATCACCTTACCGCAACTCAAAGGAGAGAAGATAGGCCATGGTCGCAAAAGACCCTTGGGCAGCATGCCATGTTTACAGTCTCCAAATAGGTCAGCATCCTCTCTGGCCAGTCCCCTGCAGCAGACCACCTGCCACACCTGTTGCCTCACCTGGAGCCAGAAGAGCCATCTTGCACTCCGCAGCCAACACGCAGGCTCCAAAGGGTCTCATTTTCCACCCAGCCACAGCCGAGTGATCACTGCCATCTTGCAGAAGCTACGGCCACCATCTACCTGCCTGGAACAAGGCAGCTAATCACTTATTTTCTGGCAATTTCAGCAGTGGGAGTAGCCCCTATGCTGAACTCCCAATTTAGGAGCAGAATTGTCAGTTTCTAGGGCTGCAGCAGATGCAGGGTTATGTTGGATTGAGTTTGGGGTCTCTACAGCTGGAGAGCATTGCTCACTCCCCCCGTCTTATCAGGCTAGCCTCCCCCATCAGCAGCTTTATGAATCCTTTCTTCACAGCTGACAGCATCATAATGTTTCACATTAGCTAATTTAGTTCTAGTTTCTTGAATGCTCTGCAATAAATTCAAGCAGAGTAATGAATCAGGTGTTTTTCCCTCGGATACCATTTGAAGGACATCAAGATCAGGCACATACATGAGTATTTTGTACAGGTTATTTGCATGTATGTACACTTAAATTTCTATAGTCCAATACTATTCTGTATGAAATACCAGGCTTTAACACTGAAGAAAGAGGAGCATCAATTTCAGAACTACAAGGCATTCCTATACCTTGATATTGCAGCTGATCTATAATTGCATTTTTATCTTATCTTATGCTTAGCTTATGGGTTCAAAGAATATTGAGCTTACACTTGAGGCTCACTCTTTAAGGGAATTGCATTCAGAACTGATTCTTTGTCTCATACTGTTTGATTTCTGTACAATGCAGGAGCTTATTCTAAAGCCCACACGGGCATATTTTTCCATGACGTCTTCAGGTACCAAGGAGGAATTACGGGCAATATTACCTCTTGCCCACAAAGTCCATTCCTAATAAAAGCTGAGGATTAGTCATCCTCTGCAAGAATTATGTCATAAGCATTCACCTAATTGTGCCAGAATATAGCTTTTATTTTGCTTAGTAGGTCCCACTCAATCTGTATTTCTACATCCTGAATCCTGCCTGAAGGGTTTGCGTCTCCATATGGAATCTCCACCTATATACATTAGCTGGCATTACCACCAGATGCTCCTTGAGAGCCTGGCAAACTATTGTCAATTTTCCTGCACTGTGCAGAAGTGCAACCACCAAGTTCTGCAGTACAACCGTAGTTTGTTGGACATGTTTCTTTGCAAGATCTGCTACCTTCTTTTTAAAATGAGTTTTTGAGTCTGAACCTTTATTCTTTACACTAACTACATCATCATTTGCGGATTCACTTTACTGCAGTCCATCCTGTTCTTTATGCCCTTTTACTGTCCTCAGAGTCCTGAAATGAATGGGAAAAATGGCCATCAGGATACTGATACAGATCCCACTATTTCATTTTATCACTGTCGCTCAAATTGTATCAACCCCTATTCGAGTCCTACATTAGGAAAGCCCAGTCCTTGTTTTTTGTTTTGCTTACATCTCTTTAGTCTCCAGGGCAGTTTTCTCCTTTCCAGAACCCTTAATCTAATTTTTTGCTTTTTTTTCTGGAGTTTTACATAGCGGGACCCGAAGGTATCAGGTATTAGTGAGCTTTACATGAGCACCAGCTGCGTTACACAAGGACACGTTCATTTTTGTTAGGCACTGGAAGATGAAGTGATTTGCACATAATCACAGGATGTTTAGTGTCATTGCCGAGACTCAAACCCGGTTCCCCAAATTTGAAGTTGACCGATCTAGCCGTTAGACCACATCTTCTCCCCAAAGGAGACACATTTTGAGGTGTGTTTTAAGAGTCTGCAAACCTAAGGTATCACAGCTCAAACAGGTGTATACTTTTAAAATTGGAATTTCCCTTTCTTGATCCTGAAAGGGAACTGCTGCTAGCCTGGCACACTGCCAGTACTGTGGCTTCTCCACAAACATTGCTCATGAAGGGATAGAGTCTACACATGCTGGTATAAGCACTACTGTATCATTGTTGCAAGAATAATTGAAAGAAATAGGGTTACTGGTTGAGGGGGTGAACCCCTTCTCAAAAAGCAACCGCAATTCTTGTCAGGGTGAAGTCACAAGCAAACCACAAACTAACTTATGAGAAACCCTCTGGTGGCTTGACACATAGCAGTCAGGCTTAACTCAGAGGTAGTGTGTAAAGTATTTATGCAGCCCTTCAAACAGTAATGTACTGAAAAAACAACACAAGAAAAATCCCATATTAATTCAGAGTAACATTTAATAAATAAAACAATTGGTAGAACCAGAGATTTGGAATTTTAAAGATTTGGTGAAAATAGACCCTTAAAGCACAAAGCGCCACTCATGTATATCTAGTCATGTGAGGCCAGGTTAAAGTTACGAGTTCAGGCCAAATAGCGATGGAGCGTGTGTCTGATACAGGGCCCAGGTTAGTCCTGCTGAAAGAGTTACCTTCTCAGTCCAGCGCCAGGTGTTCTGTTCATGGTGGAAGGGGGCACTAGGAGCAGTAAGAGTGTTGCGGATATCCATGAAAGTATTGTGAAGAGTCGGCCATCATGGATGGTCGTGGTCATTACAGTAGTGCAAAGATTCTGTCGCTGTCATGGAAAGTCAGTAATGGAGCTTTGCGTTGGTGGTCACAGTGGCGGTCAATGCTGTAGCACCAAGAGTTGATTCACCATAACTGGCAGCAAGGTCTTGACAAGAACTGGCCTTTTTGCAACTTGCTCAAATAAGTCTGGGGAGTTTAGCTAATCCACACCAAGGGTCCAGAACCTGAGGGGCACCACTTGAAGGTCAAGATCTCACTCCACCAGAGACCAGAGGGCTCTGGCAGGTCCACTTGCAGGTCCAGGCACCACATCCAGGCAGCAGACAAGCCGGACGGTTGCAGTGAGCCTCTGGGGCATGTTAAGTCCCTGTAGCTCAGAACATGAGGTCAACTAGCTGACCCTTGGAGTTACTTTACCCTGGGATGAAATGAAATGAAACGAGTATTTAGTAGAGCGCAGAGCTACTCAAACAAGAGTGTCCTGGCGCTTTACCGGCGATAAGAGAGGAGTGAAGCAAACCAGTTATTTATTGAAACAGCCATGTCTTTAAGCTCTTTCTAAAAGATGAAGGATGAAGGATGCAGGTCCAATCTTCTTTCTCAGCAAGCATGGCAGCAGAGCAGCAGAGTAGCAGTGCAGAAGAGTGGCAGTCCTTCTGGCAGATAAGCAGCACAACAATTCTTTTTTCTGTAGTATTCACTGGTCCAGGAGTGCACAGAAGAGTTGCTGTATGTGGTCTAATGTTTTTACCTGGTGGCCACTTTGAAGTAGGGAAAGCTTCTAGAGGCTTCTCTCCACCCCCCACACCGAGGTGCTTGAAATTTCATGCCTCCCTGCTCTGGCCCAAGATTGCCAACAATTATCTTCACTTTCTGTAAGAAATAATTGGAATTGCCCAACTACACCTAGCCCTGTGACTCAAGAGCAGGTTACAGCCACCAAATAGCTAGTACCAAAAAATGCTAACTTTCTTAAAGTGGCGGTTTTAGAGAATTGTGGTTAAAAATCTGATGTTACCATTAAAGAGGACCTTTTATTACAATGCTTTGGACACCAAGTATCCTCCTGTTCCCAATAGGAAGTTACAGCTTATTAAATGTAATAAGGTAACTTCAATGTTATCCTATGGGAAAGGTATGCCTTTCAGTAGTAAAATAAACATTTAAGAGTTTTTCACTACCATGACATGCAAACCTCAAAAGTACATGTCCAACTTTTTAATACTTTTAGAAAGTGGGTTTCTGGTTAGCAAAGGTATACACCCTGTCCAAGCAAAATCCACAATCCTAGTCAGGGTAAGATAGATGCACACTAAAATATAACCTGTCCTCACCTTCTGATAGTTTGGCAAAGAGCAGTAGGGTTTATCTGAAGAGGCACGTTTTAAAGGATCTGTGCTACACACACACACAAACAGTAACACAATTAATACACCACAAAAAAAACTTCACACAGGTTTCTTAAAACAGGTTATTGTGTTATGAACAAAACAAGACTAAAAAAACAAAACTCCAAAGTATAGAAGTTGAGATATTGAATTTTAAAAGAATATATGCAGTAAAAGCATTTAGAAGCAAGTAGCGCTAAAAAGCATCTTTAGGTCACGCTGGAACAAGACAAAGTCACGTTCGGGCTGATCCCGATGAAGTGGCAGCCAACTACAGGACCTGTGCAGGCCCCTGTGTACAAAATACCTCTCCTGGTGGTAAGCAAAGCGATATGTCAGTTTTCTCCAGGCAGTAAAGGTGATGCATCAGTTCTGAAAACAGGTGCTGGAGTCGAGAGGTGTCAAGCGATGTACCAGATTCTACCATATGGTCAAGGGGATGAGCCGATCTTACCAAACTGCAGCTGTGGCGATAAGCTGCCCGCTGCGTTGATCTCTGGAGGCAAGACACTGGTTCTGATGTGATGCCCCTATTTTACTCCTGTAACCGGGTCGATGTACCAGTTCTGTTACACACAGACAAGACTGTCTCAAAAACCATGTTGCAAGGATCTGGGCTACTTCCAGTGAGTCAGGTAAGGGAGCAAAGGTAGAAAATTTTATTTTCTTGAGTGGTAAGCAACAGGAAGCAAGCCAACAAGCCCTTGGAGATAACTTGGATGGAAGGCAGAACCCAGCAGTACTGCAGCTGAGTCAGAGAGCAGCAGGCTCCAGGGCAACACAACAGAAAAGCAGGACTTCCGTGTATGCAGTCCAAAGATGAGTCCTTTGAGTAGCACAGCTGTCCTTCTGGCAGAGGTTCATTAGGATGTCAAATATCCAGTACTTATACCCAAAAGTGTCTTTGGTGTGAGGGATGACTTCAAAGCAGCTTTCTAAAGTGCAGGGGTCCCCCTTCCAGCCCAGTCCTGTCTGCCAGGATGCCTATGGGGAGTAAATCAGCCTTTTGTGTGGGAAAGGACACTACCTATTCAAGTGCAGTTTTAGCCCCTCCCTTCCATCCTGCCCAGGCAAGGCCATCAGAATACATTTGTATGTAGATGAGTACTCAGATACACCTATCATTCCTGTGTTGTGGCTGTCTATAGGGAATGCACAAAATAGAGCTCTTACCCACCCCAGGCGTGCATTGGAGACAGGCTGTCAGGCACACAGAGCAGTAAGTGCAGAGAAATATCCACTTTCTAAAAGTGGCATTTCTAAAATAGTTATGTTAAATTCAACTTCACCAGTAAGTAGTATTTATCAATATCACTCCAAACATATCAAACACGAAAGATTCACTCCTCTTTGACCAGGAATTACACCTTAAATGTGTATTAGGGAATTCTCAATGCTATCCCATGAGAGCAGTAGGCCTCACAATAGTAAAACATGAAATAGACTATTTGACAGGACCAGAGCATACAAAATATGAAAGAACATGTCCTACCATTTATTTCCATAGTAGCCTGCCCTAAGGGCTGCTTAAGGGTGACTTATATGTAGGGGAGTTTAAGGCTTGGCACGTAGTTTTAAATTTCAAGCTGAAGTGGCAGTAACACTCACAGGCACTACAGTGGCAGGCCTGAGACATGTTCGAAAGGGTACTTTTGTGGGTGCCACAAGCAGAGGCCCAATAGTAGCATTCAATTTACAGGGCCTGGGTATAAGGTATACCACCTTACAAGGGACTTACAAGTAAACTAAATATGTCTATCAGGTATACACCAATTCCAAACATATTTAGGGAAGAAGCATATGTACTTTAGCATCGATTAGTAGTGGTAAAGTGCTCAGAGTCTAAAGGCAAATAAAAAGATTCAGCAAAACGTGGAGGCAAAAAGCAAAAAGATTGGGGGAAGACCACCCTAAGGCTGACAGGTCTTACAAATACACTTCACTCTGCCCTGTGGGATACTCAGGGCCTACCCTGGCAGTGACTTATAAGTATTGACAAGGAAGGCTAGGGCTTGGCAAAAGGTCTATTTTGCCTGGTCGAAATGGCAGTTTAAAACTGCACACACAGGTTGCAATGGCAGGCCTGAGACATGTTTAAAGGGCTACTAGAGTGGGTGGCACAATTAATGCAGCAGGCTCACTAGTAGCATTTAATTTACAGGCCATGGGCACATATAGTACCACTTTACTAGGGACTTACAAACAAATTAAATAGGTCTATTCTATTGAGTGTAAGCTAATTCTAACATGTTTTAAGGAGAGCGCACAAGCACTTCGGCACTGGTTAGCAGCAGAGTCCTGAAAGCCATCAGAAAAGGGTCTAGAAAACAGGAGGGTGAAGGCTCAAGGTTAGGGGGTCATCCTGCAGAAAATGCCAAGTCCAACAATGGTGACCATATTTATCAAAGCTCACAAAGAAATCTGTTCATGAATGGAATATTTGCTAACAGATAAAACATTTCTCACATTCAGAACTATCAAGGAAACTGCGTTGAAAGTGCCTATTAATTTCTTCCCTAAATCTTGAACAGGGACAGCCCCGTACTCATTCTGTACTTGTTTCAACAACTTCAAGGAGTGCGTGCCATGCATAGTAGTGTAAATACTCACAAATATTGCTCCCCAAGTTTTATGGTTCTTCACATGTGGTACCATTCAAAACAGAATATGAATAGTCACAATCCTATGACTGTCCTGGGGTATTGCATGAGGATAGACTACTTTCAATCTGGTTGGTCTTGTGAGCAGTTCATAATGGAATTGCATCCCTTTTTGTGTGCTCTTTACCCATAATAGCATTTATAGGATTAGGCCCGACACCCTCTCCCTCAGAGTTTGTGAAGAATTTAGGAGTTACACTGGACCCTAGTCTATCTTTTAAACAACATGTTAGCAAAGTAACAGGAAGATGTGTCGTGTATTTCTATAGGTTCTGAATCGATCCCCCTATTCCTGACCCTATTCTGGTTAAACTACCTAGCTAGTTAACTAACAGTCAGCCCATGAGGCAAGAAATTCCCCATGATGCAGATACCGTTATCTGACGCAGTCACACTACGGCACAGGAACGTGTTATCTGATTAGGTCATAACGCTTGAGATCTAATTAGACAAGCGATATTCCTCCAGCCCCTGATAAGGCATACGACGTTCTCATAACAAATCAAACCTATGACAACCTGGATAATCCGTGCGGCCATTGTTTTGATTTCACAGAGAACTTTAGTAAAGAATGTGCTAACGAGCAAGTCGTATGACATCTTTATTGACGTACCTATGTCCATCCTTACGTCAATCCCGGCACCTTTAAGGTATAAATATTGCCGATCTTGCCCTATGCAAAACACACGCGTGGTGACAAGACGGAGCAGCCACACTTGCCGAAGCCGAGAGCAGAAGCAGACCCCGCAGGCAGCAGCCCCGCCTTCCTGACGCGCTGAGAGACGCGCTGCTATCTCAAGCCGAGAGACCCAGCACCGGCGCTTCCGGGTAGCCCTCGCAGGCAGCCTGGAATATCGAGAGCAGAGAAAGAGATACCATTCCTCATTCATCCTAAATTCCAGGTACAGAACTGAATAACCCCTCCTAGAGAATTCTTTAGTTATTCACTTGGCAAAAACAAACTTAACTTAAACTGTAACTTTCTATTCCCGCCCACGCATTAGACTTAGGTCAGGTACACGGGGTAGGCGTATTTAGAAACACCAGTTGAGTACGTTTAGTCAAATGTATATGTGTATGTAAATATATTTTAATCATTTTAAACATCATATGGCTCAGAAACCATATCAATGTTTTTACAGTATTATTTTATACTATTGCTTCTAATGTATGCACTTTACTTAACTATAAGTATCGCAATAATATCGATCCATTTCTCTTGTACGAGAAAAGAGACTGATCAATAAATAACATCTTTTTATTGAACACGCCCGTCTCTTCCTTTTCTCTACATTCTGATGAGACTAAGAATGCACGTACTGACTGAGTAAAATAATTGCCTTGTGCTCACACGACTCTTGAGATTGACTCTTGATTAGGGGAGAGCAAAGTTGTCATGTTCTATGGTTGTCAGAAACTAAATCCCTTCTTGTCTAATCAGGGGAGTTAATCCTTCCTTGAACATTCGAGAAAGTTTCTAGCGAACTCTGAGCTTAGCTGGCAAACCCAAAAATTAAGTCTAGTATCGACAGTAGTAGACCTAGTTAACGTCTGGCCTAGGCCTTTACTGCTGTAGGTACTATTCCAATGCGCAGAGCCTATTGGGAAAATAGGAACTACACTACATGGCGCCCAACGCGTTTGGAAAGGGCGATAAAACTAACGTAAGACATTTAGAGTAACTAGTCGTGCTTTCTCACTCAGACCCCTTTTCCCAAATACTCCAAAGACGTCTGGAGTGGGTGAAAGGTTATAAAATCCTCCAAAACCTCGCAGGAGGGAACTCCTATGTATGGTTCTTGGTATAGTCAACGTTGAAGGATAAAACAGTTCCAAAATATTGTGCACCTAATCTCTGTTTCCATAAAGAAACCTGATCTGCAAATAAACATAATACCATCCTGTCTGTAAAATGGGAGACAGTGATGGAGAAAGAGAAGCAGTTAGATTAGCGGCTGAAATAGCAGCAGCTGATAATGCTGCACTGGATGCGGACGCGGATATAATACTCATTCCGGTCGCCAAAAGGAGATCTATAACCTTAAAACTTATAGAAAATGGACTGACACCTAGAGGTGGCACAGTCATATTCGTAATCGAGGCACACGAATATCGGCAGACAGAGGTATACTATACATGGATACATTTTCCAGCAGCAAATGCTGTAACAAAGTACTTCCACTATTACAAAATAGAGGTTCCTCCAGAAACGTACACTCCTTTCGAGGAGGTGGAAGTACCACTCAAATTCCAAGAGCATTTGCTCTTATTTGATGGCGCCCTAAAACATAATAATCACATTACAAGGCTCGGTCCTTTAGGAAGACCAGGAGCAACGTGGCCGGTCTTAGCCGGATACACACCACATCCAGACATCGACGAGATGCCTGCACCAGAGCTATTAATACAGCTAAAACAACTACTAAAAATTCACAGACAATTAGTTCAGTATGTAATGCGGACTTCTACAATTCAGCCAGCGATTAAACTACCACAGCTGACCTCTCACCAGGGGAACACAAATAAAATTACACCACAGAACATCCAATCCTGCCTAGGTAAGGTTCCAGCTAAACGGGAACAGATACCATTCTGGTTGGCACAGAAAATCACCCAAATAGAGGCGGTGTTTCCTGACACCACCCCGCTAGAAAAACACAGGATTCTGACTATATGTCTCCCAATGGGAATCGCACCACACATTGAGGACTGTGACACTTGGGGTACAGTCTTTGCTTCCATCTACACAAAAACGCACGGTGTCCCATCCATTTCGGTGATACCAGATGTGCTAAAACAAATTCAAGATGAATACGGTCCAGAACCTGCTTTAACTCTTGGTATGAAATTACTGAAAGACTTCAAGCAGGTCTCGGCTATATTACTAGCCAACATAAAAGGTGAAGCAGCAAACGTGGCGATCCGCCAGAGGTTAAAAGAGACAGATATAGCAGACCAACCAGCTGAAATTGCCAGAATCATAGAAAAATCCTATGAAGAACTAGGCAGAGATAGTCTAGGTGGAATACCGGTAAAACCGCAACTGACTACAAGTCCAGAAAAAATATTTTTTAATAATAATAATTCACCAAAAAAGAACTGGGATGGAAACAAACAATCCAATCCAAAAGAAAAGAAATTCCAGTCCAGAGGAAGGTCTCCTAGGCGAAGAGAGAAATCTCCAAACCCGAGACAAAGGTCACCTCAGAGTGAACCCTCTGGGAATAGATATAACCTTAGAAATAGGGATAATATTAAAAAACCTGATAGATATCAAGACATTGATACACGTCCCTCTCAATCTTTTCAGAATTCCTCGCAGAAATCGGAAAGAAGAGGACGATCAGAAGAGCACGCCAAGTCCAAAGACAAGGAACCTGCTCAACTGAAAAAGAAATCACAATTTCCAAAAAAGAAGGTAGCCAGTATCAAGGTAGTTAACAATGCCGAGAATACTGAGGACACAATTGAAAAACGGAGAGTGGGCTCAGACAATGCTAGACAGCGCAGCAGAGGTGAGCATAGCTCGCAAAGTCCTTATGAATCATCTGGAGACAGTGGACACGAATGAATACCTTCAAGTGGAAACTGCAGATACCAGAGTTAGCAAGCCCCACAAAATATACGAGATAACATTACGTATAGAGGGAGATAAGACTAGGAAAATAAGGGGACTATTTTGGGATAACCTATCCAAAGGCTATGACATCCTTCTAGCTGAAAAAGACTGGCCACCGGAGTTTGTCAGGGAGTGCCCTCATGGCGAAGAAGTAATTATGCCTGCCTTCTCGAATCAAATACCGATTCATAAAAAATACACACTTGCTAGAAAGTGGGCAGTGGCCTTAGCACCTGCTTTATATAAAAATCATGTAGGATGGGATGAGGATTCTCCTCCTCACAAAGTCCAGTTAAAATCACAACCAACTGCACAAAGGCACTACCCAATTAAGCAAGAAGCTAAAAAACAAGTAAATGAAATACTAGATCAGCTAGAATACCAAGGGGTGATTGAAACTTGCACCTCACAAATGAACAATCCTTTGTTTCCGGTCTCCAAACCAGACAATTCGTACCGTCTAGTTTTGGATTACCGACACCTTAACACATGTTGCAAAACTTTTGCAGTGCAAAACTCACACAGTGCTGCACTAATGAATAACATAGTGCGCAAAAAATACAAAACAACCTTGGACATCTCCAACGGATTCTTTTGTCAAAACATAGCACCAGAGAGCAGATATTTAACTGCATTCTCAGTAAATGGCACTCAAAAACAATTCTGTCGGTTAGCCCAGGGGTACAAGAATAGCCCGGGGGTATTCTCAGCGAGAGTAACAGAATTACTACAACAATATGATGATGAAGCATTATCTTATGTCGATGACATTTACTTAACAGATGATGACTTGGAAACTCACTTGAAAAGAGTGAACACCATAATACTTGGTTTCGCTGCAGAGGGTTACAAATTCAACTTCAAAAAGTCCAGAATTGCCCATCTGACGGTCCTATTCTTAGGATATGAGTTATCAAGTGAAGGCAAAAGCCTGGCAGACAATTTCCTAGAGAAATGTGCCGTAATCCAAGCTCCTAAAACACTAAAAAACCTACAGTCAATTCTAGGCTTCCTAAATTTCGGAAGAACTTACATTGCTAATTACGCAGAAAGGGTCAAGCCCCTTTACGATCTAATTAAACCAGACTTTAAAAGATCCAGTTGGACTCAAACACACACAGAAATTTTGAGATCCTTACAAACAGACATGCTAATTAAAACAAAATTAGAAACCCGTGATAATACACGCAACCTTGTGATCCGAGTCATCCCAGGGAGATGCGGATTCACATACCTAACCTCTAATGAGGGAGAAAAGGTACCAATTGCATTCAAATCACACTTGTACACTAAGGCTGAAATGAAATTTAGCCCAACGGAAAAAATTCTTACAGCAACACAGACAGCTATAGCAAAAGAACGAGCCCTGGCACAAGGTAAACGAATAATAATCGTGACACCAATACCAGCCTTAGAGGCAGTAACAAAGGCAAGCATTCCAAATGCGAAAGCACTCCATCCGAGATGGATACAATGGGCTAACTCTCTTGCTGCAACAGACGTGGTGTACGAATTTGATCCTTACTTAAAAACACAAGAATTTCTACAATATGAATTCGAATGTCCTCTGCCAACCGAAATTCTGCCTCTAGACCAATACGGCTGTATAATATATACAGACGGATCAGCACAACCCGCAGTAGGGGGTAAACAAGCTTACAGTGCTGCGTGCGCGATTGTTAAAGGTCGTTGGCACGAAGGGAAATTTAAACCAACCCTAACTAAGACCCAATCTCTAGGAGATTGCACAGCTCAGCGAGCTGAATTACTAGCATTCAAGATGGCGCTTGAAAATACCGATCGAGAATTCCCCACACTCATAGTGTGCGATTCGTATTATTGCGTTCAATCTTATAATGAATACTTGCAGATCTGGCTTCAAAATGGTTTCAAGGATGCGAAAGGAGGCACAATCAAGCATAAAATGCTATGGGAACAAGTAGCTCTTTTACAAAAAGAACTACCAAAGACTCACGTGATACATACACTGAGTCATCAACGTGATGGCGTTCACGTTGCAGGGAATTCATTGGCTGATGAGGCCGCGAAGGCAGCTGTGCAAACGGCTTCCGTAGCTGCCATCACCCGGTCAAAAACAAAAATAGACAGCGAAATATTACAAGCTGTCAGCGCTTCTGAAAAGGATTCGATAGAACCACTCCCTAAAGGCTTTCCATTAAAGTACTCATACATAACAGATGAAAACAATGTTCCTTTTGCTCAAATCCCTGGAGTGGGGGATAGGGCAATTCCAAACATGGAACACAGATTAGGACTAATAATAGCGGCACACGAAGGGCTTGCTTCTACCCATGCTGGCGTCTCAGCCACAGTATCATTATTAAAACAGAGATACTGGTGGCCGCAAATGAGAAGACAAACAAGGAACTATGTTCTAGCATGTGAAATATGTCAAAAAATGAAAGTATCAACTGTGAGACGTCCAGCACAGACGCCCCTTCTAATCTCGGATAAACCATTAGCCTGTGTTTATCTAGACCACTGCGGTCCCTTACAAAGGGACGGTAACTATAAATATATCTTGGTCGCAGTGGACTCATGCACGAGATTCATATGGATGTGGCCCCAGCGAACGGCTGACGCCAGAACTGTTATAAAAGATTTGTGGGTCTTTATCGGCACATACGCAATTGGCATTCTGCATTCGGACAATGGTCCTGCTTTTAGCTCTCGGGCTTATAAGGAGGCCATGGTCAGCATGGGCGTGCAATTGCGGTACTCTTGTCCATTTCACCCTGAGGGGAACGGAATTGTTGAAAGAAAAAACTGTGACATAAAGCAATCTATAACGGCAAAGGTATTAGGTTCGGGAGCTGGGTGGGTCAAACATCTAATAAGTGTCCAACGTAGTCTAAATAACTTGCCAAGAAATTCTCTGAAGGGATTCAGTCCGTACGAATTATTATTCGGAACTAGGATGTTGATCTCTGACCTTGATAGTCAGACTTCAGTGGTAACAGAAAAAAGCTTTGATGTCAAAGACCGTTTGGCTATTTTGCAGGACTTAAACAAAACAAGAAAAGACCTGAGCAACATACAGTTGAAACAACAGCCAACAACCACTGAAGAATCACCACCTGTCCCAGCAAGACCTGTCTGGATTCCAAAAGTCGGGGATCTAGTCAGGGAGAAGATCGCGGTAAAGAAGGAATTTGGGCCTTCTTACAGAAAAGCAGTTCCTGTCTTGTCTGTCAACGGGACAAGATCAGTTGTACTACCGCCACTTGCTGGAAAAAAGGAGAACCGAGTTGTATCCATCGACCTGGTAAAACCACAACATGTGGCCGATAACAAACAGTAGGCCAAGTGGACTCCCAATAAGTAGCAGAACACCAAGGTTTGCTACCAGTACAGAGGTCCTAACAAAGAGGCTCATCACATTCGAAACGCCTACAGAAGAACAACAAGGACTATGCAACAATGCAATAGAACTTAGACCTCTGAAAACCCAAATAAAGACATTTAGTAGAGACACACCAATCTATACAGAAGTACCAAGTGAAAATGCAAGAAACAAAAATCCTGAACCAATTGGAACAATTGACAGAACTGCATCCGGTTACTTCATCAACTTCGATGATTCCTCTGACGGTTTCAGCGAACAAAAGACACAGCCATCATCAAAATCCTTTAAAGACAAAGCGAAGGAACTTTTGAAACAACTAAAAGAAACATATCTGATTTCTCCATGGATTGAATTTTGGGTGGGTTTTGGTGCATTTATCCTCATACTTTGGCTCATCATGGTATTTACCTTGGGACGCTTCATTGAGGGAAAATATGCTAAAATGGACACAGCAAGTCAGAACATCAACTTGGTCCTCAAACCACACACATCTTCACACGTCGAGAAACGAGAACTTTCTTCAGAACTTTCTTCAGCCAACTTCACAGCAATTCCAATACCTGGTGGGGTAGCCTGGGACAACACTGACTATGAAATTTATGGTCCGGTCGAGATCCTGAAATATCCACACCAAATCAAGATCTCCTTGAGTGACTTTGCAAAACCAAACTCATTTGCTGATGATTGGGACTTTGAAAGTATTAACAATATGATGTCTGACTTAGTAATGTCTGCTAAATTTACAAAACATGATTATTTGCAGGGTTCTACAAATTATGATAGTATGTATTGCTATAACCACTATGGTAACCATTTCTTGCATAAATCTGCACAACCTAGAAATGTTTTAAGTTATAATCAATGGGAACATTGTGCTACACCTCCAAAAGGGAGCTCTAGAACCGTATATGACAAATATTCATATTTTTCAGGTTTTAACATAACTAATGCTGAAACATTTTATTACAAATTGTCAAACAAGACAGGGATGAAAACCATGATAACCAACACAAAATTGATATATTCAGATTCTTTCTTTGAAAAAATGAATACTTTTGGATTTGATTATTGGGACAAACATGTTGATTTGAAAAGTGTTTGGGGTACAAAAGAATGGCAAGTACAGGGTTTAGAAGCTTTGTTTAGAGCCTGCATGATCCCAGAACAAATGATATTTTTAAATGACACCGTCCAACAAACCACCTGTCTTGGCCTAGCAAAAATCAAAGATTTAAATAACCTGTCTATTCCAAAGCCAACAATGTTTAGCAATAACTCTGATACAGATGAAGAAATAGACATAAACCATATACTTAACCAAAACAGAACACATCCTGATTGGAAACAATGGTTGATCTGGCCCACAGATACAAATAACTGTCAAGATAGATTCCTGAATAAAACACAGGGTTTCAAAATGAACAGGCCAGACCCTAGATATCCTCAAAGACATCACCCAGGGATAATAACAACCTACAGTGTGGGCAAATTATGCCTCCAATGGCTACAGTATTCCACACTGCCTGAAATTAAGCAACACCTAACTTTACTTACTGATGGTGCTGACTTGCGTGATTTCATACTGGGACCACGCAAACAGCGTCATAAGCGTTTCATAGCAGCCTCTGTATATGCAGCATACAATGAGGCCTGGAAGGTTACTCAAATTGAGACAGCAGAAAGAATACGGGAAATTGACCGTATTAATTTGGAAAAATCACTTTCTGTAGTGGACAATGGGTTAATGACTCTGTCCTCCAGAATTTTTTCATTGGACAGCATTGTGTCTTCAGCAATCGATATATTATCGCAAGACTTACTATTATTACAACATGGTCAGTCACAATTGCGTTCTATTGTACAGCTTGGTTGGACGTTACAAAATCTGCGTTCAGGCTATGTGCCTTGGCGTTTAATCAACACAACGTCACTATTCCAAATCTTTAACCTTACTGATAGACAAATCGGTATGGCGCAGAAGGGTGCTGATTATACAATCTTGAGCATTGAAAAACTAGAAAGATTACCAATGACAATGTCAGAACGACCTGTCAGTGAATGGATAATACACGGAATCATAAATATTCCAATCTCAACCTTCAGGTTTCAATACTGCCAAAAATATATACAGGCTGGCATGTACGAGAAATTGGGAAAAGGGTACCTTAAAACAACTTGGAACCTGCCCTATTCACATGCATGTGTCAGTAACAAAGGACAGAAAGTGTTTCTTAGTGGCAACAATTGTGCTATGTCACTGAGCGGCACGCTTCTGTGTAACGGTATTAGTTTGCACGGAGCCTGTGAAGGGAATTCATACAACCTTTCATGTCACCAGCAAGGCGCACCTGCAACTGAAATAGAACCATTCTTTCAAAGACTCTATAATGGGAGTTACATTCTTATTGTAGACCGCAGATGCTGTAGTCTTATGCCCGGGACTCCTTATCTCGTCACTACGACGGCGAAGGTCAAGTGCTGTGGACGTTCTTTGTTCCCCAGCTCCTTTCCAGACAGGGAGGCAAGGGCATGGCCCGGTCTGAAAATTACTTCTATTCGAATAGACACTTTAAGCAGAATGAAAACAGTGCTTCTTCAGACGCCTACAAGGCTCACGTCATCTAAAGAAACGTATGATCTACAAGTCACAAGGACGACTGCAGAGATACATACATTATTATCAACCAATTCCCCCGTACATTTCGCGGAAATCCTGAGCGAAATCTTAAATATTTCTGATACCACAGGGGTCTCAAAGGTATTTAAGACAGTATTTTCGATGGCATTAACACCATTCAAAGCCATACTGGGTATTTTTCCAGACTTCGTCCATTCGATTTTTGGCGGACTTCCCCTGATCCTAGGACTAATTGCAGGAATCCTATTCCTGGTCCTTATTTTTCGTTATGGCAACCCATGTCACAGAACAAAATCTCACGACAATGGAAGATACGATCCTAGCCATTGGATACCGGGACCGGATATCAAAAATCCTGGGACTCTCCCGGCTTAGAGACCTAAACATGACTTGGTTTCTATCATTTCGACCAATGTGGCAAAGGTGTGTTTTACCTGTACTAAGGTGTCTGCTATGCGGAGAAGAATGCGTGTTAGACACCTGTCTGACGCTACAATCGGATGCGCCAGTGGATGCAGATACACTGTTGGTTCCTACCAAGGTTCACGCACTGTGCTGCCCTCAAAGGCTGCCAATTCTGATGACGGCATTCCTGGAATCTTCACCACTGCGATTGAAGAGTAGTGAAGTTCAAGATGAAAGCAGCATCGAACAGGTACGACCTTCTGTCAGCAATGCAAATCAGAATGTCAATGGAGACAATCATGCGCACGAATGCATGGTTACCCCTATTTCCGACTTAGTGGAACTTTCCCATGAAGCTGTTGACAGTTTTTTCGAAAGCCTGAATGATATGATGTTCTCTCCGGAACAGAAATAGAGACTTTTGAGTAAACTCGCACGCGGCGTTCCCTGAATTCGGCCTTCAACTTTAAAAATAAAGTCACATGAACAATTACAATCCAGTTCACGGACAGCAACTTTTTTCAGCAAGCCCCTAAAATATTTTTCTATATATTTTTTCCCGGGACACTGATCTTCTGCTTAAAGTAAGAAACTATTCCTAGAGAACTAAGATTTCTATTTTTTTAGATTCTTTATAGACTTTATATAGACTTTAGCTGCCCACTGGTATGTTCACAATATATTTTATGTGATGAAATGGTTTCGACTTTTTTTCTGCATAGCCATATTAAGAGCCATTTCATGTGTATTTCTCATATACCAACAAACAATAATGCATAACAATGCGTGTTTACTTTTGCATTTGATTCATAGCTTAAGTGCATACGATATATATGACTGCAATTTTTCAGTATATTTGAAAATTTCAAAATGCATTTATGTATTTTGGGGTGGTAATGTATACACTATACTCTATAGTATGTTGTACTATGTTATACTATGCATAGATTAGTAGATATGACCATAGTTAGCGTGGAGTGGGTGTCGTGTATTTCTATAGGTTCTGAATCGATCCCCCTATTCCTGACCCTATTCTGGTTAAACTACCTAGCTAGTTAACTAACAGTCAGCCCATGAGGCAAGAAATTCCCCATGATGCAGATACCGTTATCTGACGCAGTCACACTACGGCACAGGAACGTGTTATCTGATTAGGTCATAACGCTTGAGATCTAATTAGACAAGCGATATTCCTCCAGCCCCTGATAAGGCATACGACGTTCTCATAACAAATCAAACCTATGACAACCTGGATAATCCGTGCGGCCATTGTTTTGATTTCACAGAGAACTTTAGTAAAGAATGTGCTAACGAGCAAGTCGTATGACATCTTTATTGACGTACCTATGTCCATCCTTACGTCAATCCCGGCACCTTTAAGGTATAAATATTGCCGATCTTGCCCTATGCAAAACACACGCGTGGTGACAAGACGGAGCAGCCACACTTGCCGAAGCCGAGAGCAGAAGCAGACCCCGCAGGCAGCAGCCCCGCCTTCCTGACGCGCTGAGAGACGCGCTGCTATCTCAAGCCGAGAGACCCAGCACCGGCGCTTCCGGGTAGCCCTCGCAGGCAGCCTGGAATATCGAGAGCAGAGAAAGAGATACCATTCCTCATTCATCCTAAATTCCAGGTACAGAACTGAATAACCCCTCCTAGAGAATTCTTTAGTTATTCACTTGGCAAAAACAAACTTAACTTAAACTGTAACTTTCTATTCCCGCCCACGCATTAGACTTAGGTCAGGTACACGGGGTAGGCGTATTTAGAAACACCAGTTGAGTACGTTTAGTCAAATGTATATGTGTATGTAAATATATTTTAATCATTTTAAACATCATATGGCTCAGAAACCATATCAATGTTTTTACAGTATTATTTTATACTATTGCTTCTAATGTATGCACTTTACTTAACTATAAGTATCGCAATAATATCGATCCATTTCTCTTGTACGAGAAAAGAGACTGATCAATAAATAACATCTTTTTATTGAACACGCCCGTCTCTTCCTTTTCTCTACATTCTGATGAGACTAAGAATGCACGTACTGACTGAGTAAAATAATTGCCTTGTGCTCACACGACTCTTGAGATTGACTCTTGATTAGGGGAGAGCAAAGTTGTCATGTTCTATGGTTGTCAGAAACTAAATCCCTTCTTGTCTAATCAGGGGAGTTAATCCTTCCTTGAACATTCGAGAAAGTTTCTAGCGAACTCTGAGCTTAGCTGGCAAACCCAAAAATTAAGTCTAGTATCGACAGTAGTAGACCTAGTTAACGTCTGGCCTAGGCCTTTACTGCTGTAGGTACTATTCCAATGCGCAGAGCCTATTGGGAAAATAGGAACTACACTACAGATGCTACGACATACTTAAAACATTACGAAAAGTACTAGATCTTTTGCCTATCAGTGCTAGGAAGACGCTAATTCACGCATTGGTCACGCCCCATCTTGACTACGGTAATTCCCTGCTTATTGGGTTAAGCAAGAAAGGACTACATCAGCTGCAATGAGTTCAAAATGCAGCCGCTCGCTTGGTACTGAACCTGCCTCGCAAAACATCAGGGAAACTGGCACTGTCAACGCTCCATTGGCTTCCCATTATTATTATTATTATTATTAAAGGCTTTTATATCGCGCTCTATTACTAAAAAAATAGTATCCTGGCGCGTTGAAGGCGGAGCAGACTAGGGGGGCGTAACTAACTAGGAATACAGAAGGTAGAAAGGTTTAAACTATAATATTAAAAAGATGGGTTTTAAGACCCTTCTTAAAAGAACCAAGAGTCGGGGCGGTTTTTAAATGAAGAGGTAAAGTATTCCAGGATTTCGCTGCTCTCACTGAGATTGATTGCCCGCCAAGCCTACAGTATTTAAATTTGGGGACAGTCATTTGGCACAAATTGGCCGAGCGCAGAGGGCGATTGGGAATGTACAGGCCGAACCTTTTTCTCAGGTAGACAGGACCAGTGTGGTGGATGGCTCGATACGCCAGCACTAGGATTTTAAACAAAATCCTGTGGGCAACAGGGAGCCAGTGCAAAGCACGAAGAAGAGGTCGAGCACTGGAACGCTTTGGGACATTAAACAGAAGTCTGGCGGCGGCGTTCTGAATAACCTGAAGGCGGTGAATCAAGAAAGCCGGTAGGCCAGAAAACAGTCCATTAGCATAGTCTAATCGGGAAAGCACTAATGCCCGAATGACAGTCTCTTTAGCTTCTTTCGGTAATAGAGGGAAAAACCTGCGCAAAGTTTTTAAAGTAAAAAAACAGACTCCAGTGACTTTATTTATATGGTCCTCAAACTTAAGGTTCTTACCGAACCAAACCCCCAAATTTTTCACTGGGCCCGAAGCAACTTTTGGAGGGGGTAGGTCGGTAGGCCAAAGACAATCACTAAAATCCTCAGGAAAAGAGCCATATAGTAAGATCTCGGATTTGCTTTCATTACATTTTAATTGGGCATTAGCTAACCATTGGAAGACAGAAGATAGGCATAATTGGGCCGCCGACGTATCTAAATTATCTTTGGGCCAAGTAAACAAAAGTTGCGTATCGTCGGCGTACGCCATAATTTTTGCCCCTAACTGTTCAGCCAGGTAGATCAGAGGGGTAAGATAAATATTGAAAAGCAATGGGCTTAACATGGACCCCTGAGGAACACCAGTAGAAAGCAATTTAGGAGTAGAAGCAAAAGGAGGCAACCAAACTTGTTGCGTGCGGTTTTTTAAAAATGAGGTCAGCCAGTCAAATGCGGAGCCGGTAATACCTATATCGGCTAGTCTGGAGAGTAGAAGGGAGTGAGGCACCGTATCGAAGGCGGCAGAGAGGTCCAATAAAATCAGAGCCGCTCTGCCACCCCCGTCAAGGCACTCCCGAATAGCCTCCGATATTTCGACTAGAGCCGTCTCAGTACTGTAGGTGGCCCTGAAGCCCGACTGAGCTGGGTGTAGGGCCTCCGTGGATTCCACGAATTTCTCCAGTTGACCAAAAACAATCTTTTCGCATACTTTTGCAAGCGCTGGCAGCAAAGATATTGGTCGGAAATTGGACGGGGTGGCCGGATCAAGTCCATTTTTTTTTAATAGTGGGAGTAGTTTTGCTTGTTTCCAACAGTCAGGGACGGTAGCTGAGTGGAGCGAGAGGTTAACAATCTGGGTTACCTCATTTCCCACCGATTCCGCTACACCCGCAAGTACTCTGGCCGGGCATGGGTCAGAGGGAGATCCGGATTTTAAGGCAGCAACAATGGCAGTAATATCCGAATCTAGTTGAGGGGTAAAGTCGGCCAGTTGGGCGATGCGACTGGGCATTAAAGGAAGCGGAATTGTTAAGAGAGAAGAAGGGCCATTACAAACGTTTTGCAGGTCCACCTGAATTTTGGCAATTTTTTCAACGAAGAACTCAGATAGTTCTTCGCACCATTCTTCTGAAGCGGACAGCAAAGGTTTTGATGCACAGGGGGAAACAAAGCTATTGACAATTGCAAATATTTCCTTGCTATTGTTGTTAGCTTTGCTGATGCGCCCTGCATTAAGGAACGTATTAAGTTCAAAACGCTGTGCTTTGCTCATCGCATTGCCCAAGGGAAAGGCCCAGCGTATTTGCAAAAACTCCTAATTAATCACTGTCCTATACGGAATCTGAGATCTGTAGGAACTATGATGTTTAGGGTGCCTCGTATTCGTAAGACCAGGATGGGCGGCTGCTCTTTCAGGTTTCTGGCGACTAAATTCTGGAATGAGCTTCCCATCCATCTCCGTATGGAACCTTCAGAAATGAGATTCCGACTTAAACTCAAAACCCACCTCTTTCCTGTTAACTAATGTCCCTTGCTTCCACCTATGCTCTGGCTCCTTGTTTTAGGTCGTCTGCTTATCGGGGGTGAACAGCAATCTTAGCGCGGGGACACACTGTCTTTAGTGTAACCAGGCGCTTTAGAAATGGTTTTATTATTATTATATATAGTATGTGGACTGATTGGGTGAATGGTATGCGCACGTGGGGCTAGTTCAGGAGCAGCTACTCCCATAGCAGATGTCTGTAGTACATACTGTCGAAGTCACCTGTAAACAGCTACCAATTGATTCAGTACCTGTCTTACATCTGGAAGTGTCATATTTACTCCATCAGGATGTGGTGTTTACCCAGCCAATGCAGGCCAGGTAGCCCCTTCGTTACTTTTCAGATCTGTTCAAATATTCTGTCCTAGATGGGGTGAATGAGTGAATGAATGACCAAAATGTGTATACCGCGCAGCTACTCTGTCCAGAGTGTCCCGGAGCTGACAGTTCACATGTGCATACCCTACATAGGCTTAGTTTTTAAATAGCCATGTTTTCAGTTGTTTTTAAAGTGGGAGAGCAGTGTTAGTGATCTCACAGCTGCCAGCAGTTTATTCCATATGTGGGTTCCCAAAAAGCCAAAAGATCTTCCGCCTCTGCATGCCAGACGAGGTTTGGTGATGCAAGCAGGTTGGCGGTAGACGATCTGAGTGCCCTGGTAGGCGCATAGCCGCTGACTCGTTTTCGGAGATAGGCAGTGCCTGTGCCATGCAAGGCTTTGAAAAAGATAACCAGAGCCTTAAATGTTATTCTTTTCCTAACTGGAAAACAGTGTAGGGACTTCAGATGGGGCGTCCTATGAGATCTGGGCTTCAGTTTAAGATTCGCCTTTGCAGTTGAATTTTGCACTACCTGGAGCCGCTGGAGCAGAAAGTCCGGTAGAACCAGATAGAGGGCATTAGCGTTGTCCAGTCTGGATGTGATCAGGGCCTGAACCACTGTCCTCCTGAAATCCTGGGGTAGAAGCGACAGAAATGTCTTTAACATTCGTAGTAGTCCGAAGCAGGTACCGATTAGGGCTTGAACTTGGGACCGCATCGAGAGCTCGTTATCAATGTAGATGCCCATGTTTTTCACTATTTATTGGGCAGTGCTGGGGGAGGGGAGATCTGACGGCCACCGTTGATTCCAACTGTCCTCCACTGGTTGGCCGAAAAATATGATCTCAGTTTTTTCGGGATTGCACTTAAGCTGATTCTGCTTCAGCCACTTAAAAACATTGGTGAGGCATCCCCTTTCTTACATGAATAAATCAGCTGCGTTTCATCAGTATAAGAGACTATTTTTGCGCCATGTGCCCCTGCTAATGATGCTAGTGGTGACATGTACAGATTGAATAGGATAGGACTTAAAGCGGAGCCCTGCAGGACTCCCACCTTTATGCTTGGCATTGTGGCAGAGAATGGGGGTCCAGATAATCTGTTCCCTGTTTTCCAAAAAGGATGAAATCCATGCCAAAGCATTCCTTTCTAGTCAAGTCAAGTCAAAAGTTTTATTTGTATTGGTACTCGACAGAGGACCACAAATATACAGTTTACAGAAAATAAAGCTGATTTCACATTTAATCAATACAATAATAAAAAGGATTTAAAAAAATTAAAAAAATTGTAGCAAACAAATTCATTTGGTGGCTGTTTACACAACTCTAATAGTTCACTCGCTCGGGTGATTCTACAAGTGCGATAAATAGGGGCAAGGTATCTTGTGCGTGCTAAAGTTACTTTTATACTAGGACACACGAACAACAAGTGCTCAATGTTTTGGTCACCCCCTTCACACAAGGGGCAAAGCGACGATCCTCCTGGCAACCATCTTGCTGTATAGGATAGTGTGGGTAAAATACCCAGTCTTAACATAGTTATTGACCTCCTTGCGCCGTGAATCAGGGAGAACCCGATATATGGATGAGTATGGTGGTATACCAGAGAGTCTACAAAGGATTTATACGTTGACAATTTTTTACAATGTTCGTAGTCTAGTTCAAAGCTTAACTTCGGAGTGAAGCATTTTAAAAAGAGTTTTAATTGGGCTGCTGACCAGCTAAGCAAAATTTCCGGACTGATTTCTGCCATTTGAAATATAGCTGTCATATTGTTGAAAAAAGTCTGATTTTTTGTTCCATCGTCGAAGGTTTCTTTTTTCAATAAGTATCTTAATGTGCCCTCCTTTGCGTGGAGAAGATTGTAGCTCCACCTAACTACACTGGCTACCGCTGTGGCGTAGGAACTTGTGATGGAGAATTCCAAGCGTAAAGCTTGAACTGGTATGGAATCAGAGACCTTCATTATTCTTTTTAAAATTTTCCCCTCTTTACAGTCCATATAGGTCCACTGTTTTATCGGGATATACTCTGTTGCATATGATAACACTGGTGGAATTTTTACTTTATATATTTTTATCAGAGAAGAAAAGTGCCGACTCCCAGTGGAACGATAAAGTCTTAAAAGGGCCTCAGCGTGTACTTCAGATTTCCTCATTAAGTTTTCTATCTGTTTTACATTTGAGATATTCTTGGATAGAATCCTGCCTAAATAAGGATATTCGTTCACTATTTCTATTTTTTCTCCGCCTAGGCTCCAACTATATTTTGCTCTGGATTTCTTTCCTGAAAAGACCACGATTTTTGTTTTCTTTAGATTCGGAATTAAAAAGTTTGCTTTTGAGTAATTATGAAGAATGTCCGGAGATTTTTGCAGACCGAAGGGAGTAAGATCAAGCATCACGATGTCGTCAGCATAGAGTAGAACTTGTATGCTTTGCTTAGCAATTTTTGGGGGTAAACATGAGCCCAGCTGTAACTGTTTGGGCAGGTCGCTCAGGTATAGGGAAAATAGTAACGGAGCCAAAAGACACCCTTGCTTTAGACCGTTAGCTATATGTATCCTTTTTGTTAAACCTTTTTCTCCCCCCATTTGTACCTGGCACCAGGTGCTTGTATAAAGATTCACTATTGTTTGGAGCAATTGTTCTGAGATTCCCAGTCCCCTGAGTTTACGCCATAAAGTTGGTCGATCAACACGATCGAACGCAGTCGAGTAATCTATGAACACTGCGTAGACTGCCTGGGATTTTCCAGTTACATATTTGTCTAATATTGTTTGGATGGTAGCAATATTGTCTGTAACTGAGTGTTTTGGCCTAAAACCAGCTTGGAACATTGGAATTTTATCCAATGAGAAAGCCCAATCCTTTAATCTTTGTAAAACCTCTGCTGCAAAGATTTTTCCTGCAGTATCCATTAATGCAATCTGCCGATAATTTCCTGCAATTAACTTGCTTCCCTTTTTGTGTATTGGGATGATGGTACTCCCCTGCCAGGATTTTGGGATTTGTCCAGTTTTGAGAATATGATTAAATAGATTCGATAACAACTTGCTCCATTCCCTTGAGTTTGCTTGATAGATCTTTATACGAATCTGGTCTGGGCCAGAGGCACCTGTTTTTCTTGCTTTTCTAATATTCCATTCCACTGAGGTAGCTGTGAAACTGAGTATTTGAGAGTCAACTTTTCCCTTATTTTTTTCCGGGCTTTTCCCATCAGAGCTAGTCGGGTTAGCTTTGTACAAGTCAGTCAAATAAATTTCCCATTCCTTTGGAGGAACAGGTATTGATTGGAGTTTCTTTTTCGACCCTGTTAATTTGGCTATGAGGGACCAGTATTTGCGTTGATTGTAGTCTTTTGCAGCTACTTGTATGTCAACCCAGTTACGATCTTGTGTTTCTTTTTTGTTTCTTTGCTTCTCTCTCCTGAGTTTATTTTTTAGTTTATTAATTTCTTTCTCAGTAGCCAAAGTAGAGTTCTTGTATTGGGCACGTACAAGTTTATTCAATTTTTTCTTTGTGATAGAATTTTGAGTATTTTGAGTAAAGTTTTTGTTAAGGTTTTGATTATTCCGCAAATTAGCTCCTGAGGAAGCTCGCTGTAGTTTATCTAAAAGAAAATTTTTGAGCTCCTTAATTGTATGTTCAAAATTTTCTATTGGGTCTTCCGAGATTGTGTTTACTAGGAGATCAGTTTGCTCAATCAATGTGGATATTCTATCCAGAATTTTAGAACTCCAGAAAATTCGTCTCTGTTCTTTATTTATCAAGACAGAACTTCTATGAAAAGTTAACTGCCTATCAGTTGCTGTTTGAGGCCTCCATTGAGTAGTTAGGTTCATCAACGCATGGTCACTCTCTTGACTTAACTTTACTTGTAAATATGTGGCAGTCTCCAATAAATTTGTACTGCAGATGATGTAGTCAATAATAGATAAGCTTCCATTGCCCCGTCTGGTGTATGATGCCGGAATATCACCTTCAATATTACCATTCAGGATTACTCCGTTGAGAGTAGGTAATGTTGATAATATTAGTTTTCCTCTTTTATCGGATTTTAAACCTTTAGGGAATTGTGGGGCAGAAAATTCAACAGATTCCTCATTGTATAATTGAACCCATTTACTAATTTCCAAATTAGAGATTTTACCGTTTAGATCACCTGTTATAATGTATGGAATGTGTAGTTGGTCTTCTACTATCTGAATAATGGTTTCCATGATATCCAAAAATGTGATATCTTGTTTCTTACCGGGAGGGGCGTATGCATTGAAAAGCAAGATTGCCTTTTTGGATGCTTCATTATGCGTTTTAAGAAGACTTTAATGCATTGCAAGTTGCAAGATTTAGTCTGCATAACTTCCTGGTCCCACATGTATTCCTCCCTCAGTAGAATGGCCAGACCACCTTTTGCATGGCCCCGATTGGTGGTTTTGGCTGGGATGTCATAGACGTAATAGCTTTTCTGGGAAAATGATTCAGTTGCCCAGGTTTCTTGTAGCATCAAGATATCTGGATGGTTACTTATGGCTTCCGTCATTTTAATCTTAGATTTTCCTGCCATGTTCCACGATGTTATTTTTAAACCATTGTTAAACAGATTGTCCTGGACATGTAGAAAATTTATTGCTGTTCAGGGTCTCAGATACCCATGACCATGACTTTATACCTTCACTGTAGTTTTTCCCCATAGAATCTTGACGCCATACCGCCCTTTCTCCATTTTCCACCTTTATTTTTAATGTGTCTTTCACTGAATGATTAGTTCCTGAGTTTATCGCTCCAATCACGTCAGTGTCTCTCAAACGATGTTTATTTTGAGAGTTAGAGATTAGTCGTATTTGGTCGTCACACAATAAAGGGATTCTATTTTCTTTTGGATCCATTCTTTCAATAACATCATATCCGTATTTGTTTAATGTCTCTTTTTCATTAAGTATGATCCCGGGAATAACAGATGACCAAAAGGTTACTGTTACTATTTTATTATTATCCTGTTGCGGGAAAATTACTAAATCTATTTCATTGCTATTCAGGGATTCCAGTGGTTTTATATAGTGAAGGAGGTTGATAACCCTTCTTCTATTAAGAGGGACCGTGTCCATTGGAAAAAGTTCTTCAAGTTGTAGTGTTTTGGAATGCAGCATTCCCGTTCCACAATGATTTTTTTCTTCGTTATTTCTTTCACATATGTTTTGATGTACAGGATTGTCGAAGAGCTTGAATGGATGAAATTCTTTTGCTGCCGGATCCAATAATTGTAATTTCTCTTCTTTTTTATAGCTGATTTCCATATTTTCAATAGGTTGAGATTTTATAGATTCAGCTTCTTGTACTTCTGATGTTTTATTAACAGTAAAAAGCTTTTGGAATTTCAACTTGCAGTTTTTCTTTTTGTGGATACGTCTTAGTGGCTTTTTCCTCTTTCTTTTTCCTTCCACTTGCTCAGTTTCCATCTTTTTGTTAGTTTTTTCACCCTTTTCACTTTCTGAAGTCTTATTGAGGCTTGTTTCTTGAATATTTTCAACAGTTTCATCTACGTTTTTTTGTGTATTTGATTTAATTGCTTTTGTAAAGATTGGATATTGCCTTTCATTTTGGGGTTTTTCCATAAATAGTTTCCTTAAGGAGAATATTGATGTTTCATATTGACTTTCAAGCTTTCCCTTTTTTCGTTTTTTTACGTCTGATGTCTGAGTACCACAATCGTGTTTTGATGTCTCCTTTTCAGTATTGTGATTACTTATATTGTTCTCTTGTACTTCGTTATTGTTAGATATCAATTGTTTTTTTTCTGTTTCAGGGGGTTCTTTTCTTTTCTTCTTTTCTTCTACTAGATGTCTAAGGATTCCAATTTGGACATCCAATGTTTGGTCCGAGTTTTCTAATATGTTTCCCAGAAAGGTTAAAACCGACTCTAATATTTCCTGAAGGGAAAAGAGGGCTTTTGACATTGGTGTGACAATGTTGGCTGAATAGCTGTTTTTTATATTAAAAGGGTCTACAGATGATTCAAGTGTGGAAGGTTGATCTAGGTTTCTTAACAGAGGAGGACTATTAGATAATTTGAGCTCTGATTGATTTTCAGATATCTTTGATTTATTTGCACAAAGTTCTTCTAGATGGCATGTATTATCAAAGCTTTTTTTAGGTGTGGAGGATATTAAATGATTCTCCTCATGATCCTGCGGTTGTAGATTATTGAAGGAATTAATGGATTTTTGTATATTGTCAGAAACCAAATTGCTCAAATTTAGAATTATGTTTGGTTCAGCTTTAATTTCTGGGCCTAGATCTGACCCTATGTATGTAGCTGAATTGGTTATCGTTTCTGTCTCCAATATTTTCTTATCAGTGTCCTCTTTAGATATTAGGGCAGAAAAATATTCACTGATAGCCGGGGTCCGTGTTATGCGACCTTGTTTTATTGATGTATCTGTAGTTTTCCGTATCGCATCCTCTGTGCCCATACGTTTCATGAAAATAGTCCGTGATCGTAATTTTTTAATCCCCATTTCCTTTTCGACAGAACTGATGTTACTATCAAGCCTATAATCCCCCGTGTTTGGGAAGCAGGGTTTGTCACAATTTATAGTTACAATTTAACTTTACTTATCAGCAGCAGATGTTAGTGGGGTAGCCCGTCCCGTCCTTGTTCGTCCTCGGACGGCCACAGACGGCCCGCCCTTTGCCCGGGCTTCGCTCCGTGCGCCGACCCGCGCGCGTCCCGCGTCGCGGTAGAGTTGATGGTATTAATATACGTAATGCCAATGGGTGTGTACGTGGGCGTGGCGCCTGGGGGAAGAGGAACCAGCTGGTCAACCGGGAATGCTGGTCCTCGCAGTCCCCCGGGTTGCGTGTGTTATTCCGCCCTGGCCTCTGACCCTGAGGACTCCAGCTGGGAGCGCTAGACCGAGCTTGCCGACTGCAGCTCTCGCTCACACCAGCGAGTCTTCGGGGAGGCAACAGCTGTGAACACGCAAAAGGCTCTAATCACACGAAGGAAGTTGGTCCGCCCTCCAGCAAAGACAGCGACAATCCAAACACAGCAAACAGCCAGAACAAGTGAGTGGCGCCCGCGAAGCGGGTGTCACGAATTAAATATTCCAAGATCCCAGTGGGTGTGTACGTGGGCGTGGTGCCTGGGGGAAGAGGAACCAGCTGGTCAACCGGGAATGCTGGTCCTCGCAGTCCCCCGGGTTGCGTGTGTTATTCCGCCCTGGCCTCTGACCCTGAGGACTCCAGCTGGGAGCGCTAGACCGAGCTTGCCGACTGCAGCTCTCGCTCACACCAGCGAGTCTTCGGGGAGGCAACAGCTGTGAACACGCAAAAGGCTCTAATCACACGAAGGAAGTTGGTCCGCCCTCCAGCAAAGACAGCGACAATCCAAACACAGCAAACAGCCAGAACAAGTGAGTGGCCTTCCAAGTGAGTGGCATTCCTTTCTATACCCATGGTATTTAGTCTGTTTAAGAGCATCCCATGAGGCACCATATCGCATGCCGCAGACAGATCTAACAAGATCAATATTACTCTCATCCCATCATCCAGCTGATCTTTAAGGTGTTCAGTAATTTCCAGCAGGGCAGACTCGGAACTGCAGGGTAGCCCTAAACCCAGATTGTGTGGTGTGCAGGAGATTGCGTACCTCCATGTACTAAGTAAGTACATTATTGACATGTTTCTCCACAACTTTGGCAAAAGCAGGGAGTAGGGGAATAGGTCTATAGTTGGTGGAGTGTTGGGGTCTGTGTTAGGTGTCTTCAGGAGAGGCAGGATTTTCGCCTGCTTTCAGATAGATGGCATCACTCCCGTTACCAACGTGAAGTTGAGAACCTTGTTGACTGGCGCATTTAAGGTGGCTGCTAGTGCCGGTATCAGTTTTGCAGGACACGAATCAGTACGTGATCCAGACTTGAGATCCAAGAGATAAGCAAGTGAGTCTTCAAGTTTGATGGCATGGATTTGTGATAGTGGTAGCCTTTGTGAGAGTACCTCCGAGGAGGAGCACAGAAGGACACAACCCACCTGAGAGTAGTTGGAAGGTGTGATTTCGTCTGCCTCTGAGGAAAATGACTGCTGGAGCGCCTTTATTTTATCATGGAAGCAACAGGCCACCTCATTTGCTCAATTGGCAGATGGCAGTGCTCCTTTGATCTCTGATTTCGGGGCAGTGAATGATTTAACGATTTTAAAAATGTCCTTGCCTCTGTTGTTAGTGGTTGCAATTCTATTTTTCAAGTAGTTTATTTTGGTCCTCCTTCCTAGTTCATAGTGTGCTTTCAGGGCTGCCTTATAAGTATTTCTGTCCTCTACAAGATACTGACTGCGCCATTTCCTTTCTAATTGTTTACAATTATTTTTTCAGGTTCTCAGCGATTTGTCGAACCACATTGATAGTTGCCCACAAACCAGGCCTGGTGTTCTTAAAAACCTAAAGGAAACTCCAGTTCCTGATAGAGTACATCGTTTGCTGGTATTGCAGTATGTTTATATGTATGAAAATGCCTAGTATTGGCATCTACAGGATCAAACTCCAACCATGAGTAAAATACTTACAAAGCATGTGCAACATATGCGTCAACAACAAATGTTACTTAACCCCAATGCTAGGGCCACCCCTAGCATAGAGATGTTATGCAACAGGTTCATAGTGATTTGAAAATATCAAAATAGACACTTGCGCAATTTGTAACGAAGAGATTCAAAATATGAAACTCACACAAAAATAAACAAAATGGGGAATAACCTGTTATAAGTAGGCCTGAGCAGAATTTCAAATACCCTGGAGTAAATAGAGTAATTTTGGTAATTCCTTGTTGCTCATTGATGGTAAATTAGGGATAATTATTCCTGCTTGCATGGTCAAGAGTAATCAAGGGGGAAAACCCTAATGTGAGAGCACATTTAGCAAGCACAAGTGGCCCCACATGCTCACTATTTGTGTTCTACTACATTTAATGCTGTTTTTAAGTGCAAAATGTATCCCTGCATCCATTTTGGATGTGAGAAAGCAATTTTCCACTAGGAAATAGTGCTAAAGGCAGAACTACTCTTCTTGCATGATTCAATCATAATCTTGCAGAAGTTTTAGGTAGTTCCAAGTAATTATGCTTACACCCACCCCTATTTATAAGTCAAGCTTCAGACACGTACTGCAAATAGGAAGTACCTATCTGTGCTGAAGGGGGCACCCAATATTACAATGGACATCTCCACAAACTGTAATAATTAGTCTCTTGAGTGTGTCATCCAAAAACACTCAAAGATCTAGTGCATCTGTGCCCTACAGGCAGGTGTCAAATGATAATTTTTCTAGATTGTTCTAGAAACACAGAGGTCAGTTTTCTGGGTCCATTGGCACTATGAACTAAAGGCCTGATTTAGATCTTAGTAGGGTTACCGTCATCCCATGGCAGTCACACATACTTCTTCGAGCTGACGTTTTCCCGACCATTGTATATAGATGTTGCGGCAACAGACAGGTTCCCGCCGCTGTGGTGGTGGTCTTCTCTGCTGGCTAGCAGGACTCCGTCCCCTTCAGGCTGGCGTGATTGCGCAGAGACAATTTAGATATTCCCGTTGTGCTCGCAGTGTCCTGGCAGCAGAGTCCTAACGGAGTGAGGCAATGGTGGTGGTGTTATTTTCATCACAATACATATATATGTTGTGAGTCTGCCAATATGTATATGTAGGTAATGTGTACTGCCCATATTTTTATATATAGCATTGCCCAACAACAACATACACACAATATTGAATGGACACCCACACCCACCACAAAAACCTACCATTAGATTCTGGTGGCAATGGGGTGTCTGAGTGTGTGGGCAAGTAGCAGCAGCACAGAAAGGACCTGGACAATGGCGTTCAGGATGGGTTTGGTGGTGGGACCCTGAAATAAGATACGTTTTCAACTCTTTTTCTTCGATTCCAAAAACTCTGCTTGGAGATTTCCATGCCACATTTACTTCACCAGAAAGGCACATTCTACTCTGCACGGTGAAGAACTGTAGTCTTCATTCTCAGGGAATACTTACTAATAGAAAAAAGACCTTGGCACAGAAGCTGAAATATGAAAAGACATCTTTATTAAACTTAAATAAGTGAGGCTACGTCACCCAGAAGCCTTAGCAACTGAATGAGGCAGTCTGAGGAGTACAGAGAACAGAGGCCTTATATATGCTCAGGGTTACAAAACTCAGCATAAAAGTAAGGGGCAGTCCTTGCTTTTGCAAGCATGCAAAATGCCTAACATGGACATGCAAGGTCTGCCAAACATTAGCCAATAGGACAAACACCCACTATTTACAATTGTCCAATCATAGGTATTATTACGCAAGGTATCGCATGACGACAAGCCCATTTTACAGTTGTCCGGCCCATAATCAATCATTGAACAAACCCAACATTCTTCTTTAGACAAGCCGGACAAACCCATATTAAAAAGGACCACAACCCATATCGTAAATAGACCATAAAAGAAGAAACAGAAACAGAAAGAAGTAGGACAAGGCATGTTTGTGTGCAGTAAAACTTTATGATGTCCTGTGCTCTGATCCTTAATCTTGATCAGCTAAAGGGCAGGAACTGGTTTAACAAGGTCAGCTTCAGGCAACAGGGTCAGTTCACTCAGGTCAAACGGTAGTCAGTACAAACTCGAGCTAAGGTGTACATGTCCTTAAAAGACTAGTTCAGCCACAGTCATCGGCCTATGTGAGGGCAACCACAAAATGGCCGTCATACACAAAATGGAACCCACGGGTTCAGAATTCACAGAACCTCAACGGTGAGAATCTCGGCAGGACTCCCTCCAACAGCTGCTTCAGCCTGTGATGCTGTCGACATGGGAGAAAGATCTTGGTGACGGCAGAGGGACTGCAACGATATTCCCTCCAGTGACCAGTCAACATCTAAGCAGAGCGGGCAGACTGCTGAGGTGGCGAGCAGGAAGACCATTGAAAAAGAAAGGGTGGGAGCAGTTCCACCAAGATCGAAATCAGACCATTAGTCAATGTGCCAAACAAGTCAGAAAACCAGCTGCACTCAACCATTACACAACCCACTAAGCAATATTCAAGTAAGATGTGCTGTATGTAATAGTCAAATACATGAGATGTTACAGGAACAGTTAGTTGAACTCCAAACCTTCTTTCATTAAGAAATAACACACTCGAGAACACTAAGTATACGTTCAAATAGGTATTTAAAATTAAAACCCTAGTCTAGTGCACACAATAAGAATTGTAACCACAATGAAGAAAAATAACAAAGTGGCAGCATCATTTACCAAAAGTGTGAATAATAAATACGATTCCAACATGATTGCTGTTATGAATATTTTTGACTCTTACCCTCTTTCTGCTATTTCTAAGTGCTAGTCTAATTCTAGAATTCTAGCAAAACAGAAAATAAAACCTACTATGCATTTCAGAGATGGTGCCTACCCACATATCTGTTAGAATAATGACATTCTGTGGTCAAGGAAATAGCAAGGCCTCCTACTTTAATCTCACGAGGCCAGCTGCACTGATAGCTCAGTGCATGAAGGGTGAGTGTCTTCTTTTCCATTAGCCTTCAAAAGGAACTAGAGATAGATTATGTAAAGCCTGTCATAGTATCACCTGGTTTTAAACCTCCTTTCTGCCCTTTACTTTTTGTGGTCGACTTATGTGGCATGATCTTATTGTTTTAAGAACTGTTAATGGAAACAACTGATAGAAAGTGACTTATTGCACTTACGTAGGAAATCCAGATTTTCCACTTGGTCACCCTCAATCTTTTCCCTTTTGCTCGACCCTATGTTTTTGCTGGCTGTAGAACTGTGTGCACTTTTTAAATTATAGTTTGCCCTATTTTTTAATTCGGTTTGGGACTTTTATTGCTTGGCATTTTGACTGCAACTGAAAGCAGAGTTTTCAATTGAAATGACTCACTTAGTTGAAGGTAACACAACTCTTGGGAAATCAGGGATTGATGACTAAACTTTGCTGGAGGTTGCTTTTAAAAGACATCAACAGTATGGGTTAGTAGAAAATAAATTGCAAACCAATTGGATTTTTTAAAATATTTATTTGATTTCATTGTGATATCTCAAATACTAATTTGATGTATAAACAATTCTGATTATTGCCAACAAAATACCAGCACCTCTTTTCATCAGCAAGTAATTTGAAGTATCACTAACCCCCAGATGTATCAAGCCCTGATTCTGCGAATTCTAATTTGCGAAAAATACCGAATCGCAAATTAGAATTTGCAGAATGGGATGCATCAATAAAAGCGAACCAAAAATGCGATTCGCAGTCGGCCGCAATCGCCGATTGCGAATTCCGCTAAATCCTACAAAAATCTCAGAATCGCCTGTTTCCCATGTTGAAATTGCAATTGCGCAATTACCGAAATCGCAAAAATGGGAAGTCGCATTTCGAGCACAATGATAACATCACAACCAGGAAATAGGCAGTTCCCTTGCTCATTCTGAACACAGAGCTTGAGAGTGGAAGAAGCACAGCACAGAGCTCCATCAGAGACACCCTGCAGCCCCACAACAGGACACACATCCAAAACCAGAATGTCCCAGGAAGCAGCAGGAAGCAGTGCACCTGGCAGAAAAAGAAAAATTTAATTTTCAGAACAGGAGCTGGAGTTCCTCATCGAGGGTGTAAGCAGGGACCATGATAGGCTTTTTGGGAAGCAATCCCGGAAGTTGCCTGAAGCAGACAAGAGGTGCATTTGGCAGCACATCAGGGCTAAGGTAAACTCTGTAGGAGTGACCCAGCGCTCTATTGATGAGCTAAAGAAGAGGTGGTACGACCTCAGAGGCCGTGCCAAAGAGCGCATTGCAGAGAGGCTGGGGGAGCAACATGCCACGGGAGGAGGAGACCCCACAGTTGCGCCCAACACACCACTTGAAGACCTGGTGGAGGACACCATCAACCCTGCAGCCTGCGTGTGGGTCACCCAGCTGGACACCTCCCGACCCACCCAACAATCCCAAGGTAAGAGCCATGCAACTGCGACCCCGTCCCCTAACAATGCCCATGCACCCAGAGCTAGCCATTTGATAACCCCGGTGATGCAGGCCATGCACATCAGAAACGCCATATTGCATTGTGGGACCTGTAGTGTGATAATAGTTCCCTGATAGCCACACACAGCCAGACCTGTCAAGTGAAACATGTCCCTAAAGCCAGTCAGGGAATGCAAGCCTGCATGCCTGTCGCAACATCCCATGTGCAAGATTCATATATATTTTTTTTTTATTTGTTTATTCTGTTTTGGAACTCAGAAGAGGTCCACATAAAAAGATACATAATACAAAGTACTTGTTCAAAAGCAAAAGACATTTACAGATTTTACCAAAGTACAAAATAATCAGCACAACACAGTTAATAGAAAAACCCTCTAATAAATATCTAAAAAACATTTAAAAAAGTTAAAAATACTAAAACAGAACATTTCATTGGGAGGATTATATAAAGCATGTAAGAAGGAATTGGCAGTAAGAATATTCAATTTCAAGCATATTTGTCTTAGACACTTACGACGAAATAAACGAAGTACAGGACATATAAAAAGAACATGTATAAAGTCCTGGGTAAACAAATTACAAAAGTTACAAATTGCAGAGCAACCATACCACCTAGCCATAAGCTTATTAAGAGGGAGTAGATCCTGCCTCAGGAGAAGCCAAAACCGCCGTATGCCATGGGATAGGTTCCAGACGACATAGAGTTGCATGTGTTTTAATACACAAGTATCAGTAAGGGGGGTTTCTCCCTTCTTTACAAGAATGGATTCCCTGTCCAACCTAAAACTGAGGTCCCACGAGGCCTGTTTCAAAAGTGATTTTAACTGAGCGGCAGGCAGAGTGAAAAGAGTACTCTCCTCCAATTGTAGAAGTGTGACAGCCCTTCTAAAATTCTTTACAATTAAGGAGAACTCCCTTAGAGTGCCCAGCAATTCTGACTTCATTAAGTATCTCAAAGTCCCCACTTCCCCTCTGGCCAGACTGGCTACCCAACGCACTAGCCCTGCCAAGCCATGCACCCAACTACTACGGATGCCAAACTCAAGTCTTAGGGATGCCACTGTGCAGGCGGTGTTAATAGAGGCTAAAAACCGTAGAATTTTACCTTCTGCGACGTGTAAAAAACCCCATTGCCCTAGATCGACTATTTCAATTCCATACAAAAGGGATGACGGGATTTTCGCCCTAAAAACTTCTAGCAAGTAAGAGAAATGTCTTCTCGCTGTGGCAGAGTATAATGCACTCAAGCTTTTACCCTGAGACAGGGCCTTCCGAGTATTATTATCAGTGTGGGCCTTGTCACTTAGGTTATCAGATATTATTTTCCCCAGGAAGACATAAGGCTTAACCACCTCTAGCTTATGACCTCCTACGGACCAGCCAAAGTTCTCGTATTTTTTTTTTTCCTCCCTGAGATACACATAATTTTACTTTTAGCTACATTTATCTTTAAATAATGGAATTCAGCAAAAAGGTGCAGAGCGTGCAGACGATTATTTAACCCTTTGGGCGTTAAGTCCAATATAAGGATATCGTCCGCATATAGCAAACAGGAAATTGGAGTTCCCCCCAATGATGGTGCAATACCATCACAAGCAGATAAAGACGTAGGAAGATCTGAAATGTATAGGGAAAAAAGCAGAGGAGCCAAGAGACAACCCTGCTTTAGTCCGTTGATGGAAGGAATGATTTGGGATAACCCCCTTTCCCCTCCTTGAAGGACTTGGCACCATGTATCTGAGTGGAGGGCCTTAACCAAATCTAACAGGAGAGGAGGCATGCCTAGAGCGGCTAATTTTCTCCACAGCAACGGCCGATCCACTTTGTCGAACGCTGTGGAGAAATCTATAAACGCCGCAAAGACTCTTCCCCCACGAATCCTTACATATTTATCAGAAATTATCTGAAGTGCGGTAAGGTTGTCCAAAGTGCCATGTCCCTTGCGGAAGCCTGTCTGTTCTAAAGGTAATATGTGATTCCTATCAACCCAGTCGTTAATCGAATATAGGAGGCATTTAGAGAAGACTTTACCAATTGCGTCGAGCAGGGCAATTTGGCGGCAATTCTTGGGTTCATTCCTATCTCCTTTCTTGAACAATGGCACCAGTATGCTCCCTTTCCAGGATGAGGGGACAGATTTACTCAAGAAACAAAATCTAAATATGAGGAACAGAATTTTGCTCCAGGCGACTGAGTCCTGTTTCAGAACGGATATTGGGAGCTCATCAGGCCCCATTGCACCAGAAAGGCGTAATTCCTTTATGGCCAGTTCGATAGTTTTTTCAGACTCGAAATCTATTAGATGATCACTATCATTACAGAATCCCCCATGCTCGGCCACCGGCCCATTACTAGCATATAAATTAGCGATGTAATTGACCCAGATTTGCTCAGATATGGGGATAGGACGGGGACTGACTCTTGTTCCACAACCCTCCCCGATTATAGACCAGAATAATCTTGCGTGACCGTTTACTACGGCCTCTCGCAGATTAATCCATAAAGAATCCTCTTTTTCTTTTTTTATTTTAATCTTGGCCCTGCGTCTCCTTCTTTTTAAGAGGACTATTTTGCAATATCTTTCGGGGGATCTGGACAAATATTGTTCCCTCACCAGTTTATTTATTTCCTTATTTAAGAGGATGACCGATCTGGGAAGTATCGACTTTTTTGTAGTTAGATTGGATTTTCTTGCGGCTAGAGTGACCTACTTCATAAAATCCTCAAAAGAAATTAATTCGGCCTCTAGCCAATTATGAAGATTTCTTAGTGTTTTATCCAGGATATATTCCAAAAACATCTTCCAGTTTTATTACAAAAGTTGACCAGATCACCATTGAGAGACCAAGGGTCAGCATGAGGCGGATATATAGAGAGGGTTATAGTAATCACTTTATGGTCACTGAATAAAGTCTGAGATACCACCAGATCTCTCAGAAGATAAAAGAAGCAATATTCAATGATTATATAATCCAAGATCGACTCACTTTGAATGGATTTATGCGTAAAGTGTGCCGGTGTCTCAGAAGGAAGCCTTCCGTTTGCTATAATACCCTCGGTTTCGGACAGTTCTTTCAGGAGCAATTTCCCTCTTTTATTTGTTCTAATTTTAACTGGGAAAATATTCCTCTTTAAGCTTGTTTCTAAATAGATCCAAGCTTAAATTTGAGACTTTACAGTTGAGATCACCCAATAAAATTATATGAGGGGAGGGAACTGTATCCTTAATTTGTTTAATAAAAACAAAGACTTGTTTTAATACTCCATTAAAACAGTCATCGGGGGGGATATAAGCATTTATTATTACCAGGGGGTTTTTCTTTTACACATTGTCAAAACTAAATAGTGTCACAGCCTGAAAAAGGTTGCTAGGATCTAAGTGGTGAGAATAATTCCACTTTATCCGATTAGATAGCAGGCATGCAATTCCCCCTTTAGCGTGTCCCCTCTTAGAAGCGACAGCCCCTCCTTCTAGGACGAAATAATCCCTCCCCACAGTCATTTTGTCCACACACCACATCTCTTGAATACAAATCACACTAGCCTTCAAGGAATAAAGATACTGCATCTTTTCGGGACTGTTATTAATTCCAGCAGCATTCCATGAGATAATTTTTAAGCTGTTGCTAAAGATGATAAAATAGTTTAGGGTTGTCAGTAGATTTACCTGATAAAGCACCAGGTAACCAATTCCATTGCTGACTATCCTCTACTCTATTTCCATTTAGGGTAAAGAGGGAGGAATTATATGTGTCACTAGACGTTTAGATTTAGAAATGCAGATCTTTAAATCCTCAAAAAGGATAGGAGGACCGGCTTGTCTCAAGCCCGAAGACCTCCTATCAGAGGAATCATCTCTACAGTTGGAGAAGAGAGGCATTACGTCGATCCCACGACTCTGAAAACTCTCAGCCTGCCTCAGAATGAGGTTCACAATAAGTTTGGAGTAGAACCTCACCCAGGTGCATGAACCTGCCTCAACTCTCAAAATTGAGACCAAATCAATGTCATTAGTTTGAATTAGCTTCAGACTCTCCATATATTTGAAGCTCTTAAGCCAAGATCTATTCATTATTAAGTCAGGATCAAAGAGAGGGAGGAAATCTAACGTCAGCGTGTCTATACTATCCTCCATTGGATTTACCGAGGATTTTTTGGAGCGTACTGCACCTTCTACCAAGGCAGAAAAAGGGGGAGCCGTTGGATTAAGGGCAGATGCTACACTAGGAGCAGGTTTTATCATCTTAACTATCGGAAGAGGATTCATTGACCTCCCCAATCCGATATTAGGGCTTCCTGAATTGGGGTTCGTACAACGGGAGATGATGTCGTTGTACTCAAAAAGGGGAGCTGGAACATCGTCTATTTGCATATTGGACCCCTGCTTCGAATTTCCATCTTCAGTCCCAACAATAACCTGCAAAGAAATATTATCATCACTCTTAACATGCGAGTCTTGAAGATCATCAAAAATTATTTGTCTCTGCCTCTTTTTTCTAATTCTGCGGATAGGTTTCCTCTCTTTTCCTCTACTCTTTTTTGGCTTTTCCATTTTTTCTTTTTCCCCCATCTCCTTGGTCTCATGGACAAAAATAGGAAAAAACTCTTTAACAGAATTTAAATCAGCTACTTCGCCAGTTTCTTCTGCAACTTCAAGAACCAAATCCGCAATACAATTGTATGCAGAAGATTTAGGGGCTGATAGTAGCTTGTTTCTAACGGAAACAGCCGGGGTATTCTGGGCTGAATTATGAGGAGGGTCCAAGGGCTTAGATCCTGGAGCAATATCACAACAGGATTTGGGCACTAGCGAACCATCTTGAGGATCTAAACTGGGTAACTTTTCCAAAGAATTATTTAAAAGGACCTTCAATATCTGGGTAACTGTTTCCAGAACACAATCAGAACTACCCACAAATTTACCCAATAGCAGTAGTATAGAGGACAGCAGATGTTTTAAAGCGATCAAGGACTCGGAGATAGGTTTATCAAGACTCTCTGGGCAGGGGAAGGACGTTGGATGAATGCCTGATATATTCAGCTCAGGGCTTTTTGAGATGTTAGACTGGGAGGAAATATCTTGGGATTTAATAGAAGGGGTACTACTATAAAGTTGGAGACCTGAAGGAATGGAGCCAAGCGGGGTCTTCATGGCCTCAAATAGCTTCAACGATCCATCTACTAAGTACCGCCCACAGAGCTCCAGATCAATATCTAGCGTTGGAGAGTCCTCATTTCCTACTTCCCTTTGGTGGGAACCACCTGCTAGTTCTTGTAACAAGTTGATCCCGGGCATTGAAGGAATAATATGCTGCTGCACCCGCTCAGCTCTGGGAGTGGGCGACTTAGCAGAAAGGGAAGCGGTGAGTTGTGTCGGATTAATTTCCTCACAAACCAGTGAGCTCTTGGCTAATTTATTTTTCATAAGCAGACCCTCCAATGCCGGCTTGGGAGACCCCACAAGAGAACACACTACACCCATATCCGTAGTCTTGTTCTTATCTTTGGGCTTTTCCCATAAATGGAATAGTTGACACTGGCCCTTTAGTTGCAGGTTTTGAGCTTCCTTGTTTCGAAGTGGGTTGGATTTAGTTTTTGCACAAGACCTTCCTACCAAAGGTCTCCCTGAACGAAGCTTTTTAGCTGTCATGATTATGTTTAAAAATCAAGTACAGTCCTTAATACAAACTAAGTAAATAAAATAACAGTAAAAATTGGGCAAGATAAACTGTATTGAGGTGAAACTGACCAACAAAGAGTCAATGTCTATGCCAGACACAAGGAAACGAACAAAATAATCAAACAAACAAATATTAAAATAATAAATTAAAATAAATGGGCCCAGCCCAGCCTACTTCGGCCTCTGAGGGCCTAAGAGGTCCCGCCCTTTGCCCGGGCTTCGCCCCGGGCGCTCCCGCGACGCGGGGATGGACCGCACTTTTCTAGCGTCTCCGGGCGCCGAGCTGACGTGGCGGCATTGCACAGGTGGTGACCCGCTGGGGAACCTGGACAATGTAGTGCTGAGTGCCCCTCCTCGGCAGCCGCGGTGATGGACAAATGCGGCGGCGAGGGGACCAGCAATACAGGCGGCAATGTGGGAGAAGAAATGTCCGTCGGAATGCGGGAAAGGTAAAGTCCGTGCACAAAGTTTGCAACTCACACAGTCCCAGGTAATGATTGAAAGCACCTGCTCTGCCGGGATGGACCGCACTTTTCTAGCGACTCCGGGCGCCGAGCTGACGTGGCGGCGTTGCACAGATGGTGACCCGCTGGGGAACCTGGACAATGTAGTGCTGAGTGCCCCTCCTCGGCGGCCGCGGTGATGGACAAATGCGGCGGCGAGGGGACCAGCAATACAGGCGGCAATGTGGGAGAAGAAATGTCCGTCGGAATGCGGGAAAGGTAAAGTCCGTGCACAAAGTTTGCAACTCACACAGTCCCAGGTCATGATTGAAAGCACCCGCTCTGCCGGGATGGACCGCACTTTTCTAGCGCCTTCGGGCGCCGAGCTGATGTGGCGGCGTTGCACAGGTGGTGACCCGCTGGGGAACCTGGACAATGTAGTGCTGAGTGCCCTTCCTCGGCGGCCGCGGTGATGGACAAATGCGGCGGTGAAGGGACCAGCAATACAGGCGGCAATGTGGGAGAAGAAATGTCCGTCGGAATGCGGGAAAGGTAAAGTCCGTGCACAAAGTTTGCAACTCACACAGTCCCAGGTAATGATTGAAAGCACCCGCTCTGCCGGGATGGACCGCACTTTTCTAGCGCCTCTGGGCGCCGAGCTGACGTGGCGGCGTTGCACAGGTGGTGACCCGCTGGGGAACCTGGACAATGTAGTGCTGAGTGCCCCTCCTCGGCGGCCGCGGTGATGGACAAATGCGGCGGCGAGGGGACCAGCAATACAGGCGGCAATGTGGGAGAAGAAATGTCTGTCGGAATGCGGGAAAGGTAAAGTCCGTGCACAAAGTTTGCAACTCACACAGTCCCAGGTAATGATTGAAAGATTCATATCATTAATCATGCACCCATTTACATCACAGGTGCTGCAGAACCACAGAGCAGAGACAGTGAGGCACTCCAAATTGAGGAGAACACAGAGGACACCGAGGGAGAGAGCCATCCTGCCACACGACCTGGACCTTCACACACACCTGCAACAGTTCCACCACCTCCCCATGTGAACAGGGCCACCCCTGCAGCCACAGGAGGAGAGCAACCACCCCATGCGTCACACATGGCAGTGGAAAAGGCCACACCACCATTCAGGAGGCAGACACGGCGCACAGCCACTGTGGGGTTGCAGTCAAGTGGCCGGATGAGGCAGCAGCGCAACGTGGCAACACAAGCTGACTGGGGGCAACATGATCAAGATCCAGGGCTTGGCATCGAACGTCGGATGCTGGCTGTCCACCAAAAGCAGGCACAGCACATGGCAGCCATGCAGCTGCAGCTTTACAAGACAGCGCGCAACGTGAGCCAGCTCACCGAAAGCGTGCAGGTGTTAACGGCTGCAGTGAGGGAGAACAGCCAAATCATGGTGTCACAGCAGAACATCAGCCGCCGCCGCCACTGCCAGCTGCTGACCCGGCTATCGGCATACACCAGGTCAAACCACCTTATCGGGAATGCAACCTCCCAACTGTCAATGCAATGCCAGATGGTGCAATGCTTCCAGGACGTTGCTAGGGCATTGGAACAGGTCACAACCTCTGTCCAAAACCAGCAGGTGTGTGGCCATGCCCATGCAAGGGGGGGTGATGATGCCAGTGAGGGCACATCCAGTCTGAGCAGCCTGTCCCTGCCGGTGGTACAAGAACGACGCCGCAGTACCAGGCCCACTGCAGCATCAAGGCCCGATGCTGGCGAGGTGGATGTGGAGAGGCAACAGGGCGCGTCCGGTCGGAGGCGCTACTGATTGACTGACTACTAGCAGCAGTGCCATGCTGAAGTACCATGCAGGCCTGCTTCCCAATCATGGGGCTGTATGACGTAATACAGTTTTCATGTTTTGTGAACACAAAAAGTAAATGAAAGATCCTGTTTACATATTAATAAGAATTTATTTCAAACGCAAATCCTACTCATGTCATTATTTCATTTGGCATGCATGAGTGCAGTGTTGTGTGAGGGGTATGGGAGCACTAAAAATAATTCAGTGTGATGTTGTTGTGGCGTCTGTGTCCTTCAGCAGGATTCTCCCCACGTGCATGAAGCACATGTGCAGGTGGGCGGTTGTCCCCCTCCGACTCACTGCCAGAGATCTCCACAGGTATCCTCCGCTTGATAGCAATATTGTGGAGTATGGCACACATGGCCACGATGTGGCAGCAGACCTCAGGCTGGTATTTGAGGGCCCCACCAGTCTTATGTAGGATGCGGAATCGGTTCTTTAACATCCCAAATGTCCGTTCAATGACATTCCTGGAGCGAATGTGCGCAGCATTGTAACGCCGTTCCTGTGGTGAGGCAGGGTTGAGGTATGGGGTGAGGAGGTACTCACGGAGGCCATAGGTGCTGTCACCTGAAGGTAAGGAGCAGAGGGTCAGTGCCTGTCATGCTCAGCTACATGGGCTTGACGTACTGTATGTGGGCATGTGTACTTACCTAGGAGGTGTCCTTCGCCAAAGTCACCCCAGGCCAAGCGGATGTGCATGCCGCTGTGCCTGAATATGAAAGAATCATGCGTGCTCCCCGGGTATTGGGCCACTATGTCGGTGATGATTGTCTTTGCATTGCATACCATCTGGATGTTGAGTGAGTGGTAGGACTTGCGGTTCCGGAATATGTATTCTGTCTCAGCGGGTGGGCAGATGTGGACGTGGGTACAGTCAATGCATCCAATTACATGGGGGAATTGTGCAATGTTGTAGAATTGAAGCTTTGTTTGATTTAAGTCCTGTTGGGTGGTTGGGAAGGTTAAGTAATGGTGTATCCGGGTCAGCATGGCATCCAGGAAACTCTGTAGGCAGCGGGACAGTGTGCTCTGGGAGATCCCCCCTGCAACTGCAACTATCCCCTGGAAGCTTCCGGAGGCCAGGAGGTGCAGGCAGCACAGGACCTGGACATGGGTGGGGACGGCATTGGTCCGTCTTGTTGGGTGCTGCATCAGGAGGTCAAGGTCTCAGATGAGCTTGGTTATCATTGCCCCATTCGGCCTGTATTTTGAGTAGATCTCCTCTTCAGTCTGGCCCAGGAGTGTGATCCGCAGCCGGAAGATGCTCTCCTGGATCCTGCGTCGGTTCCGGGCTGCAGCCTGGAGCCTTCGCCAATTGAACTTTATGGTTACCACCTGGTTTGACTTCTCCTTAAAAAGCGCCTCGCTAATAGCGATTTTGTTTTTTTTCTCGCAAATTGCGATTATTGATGAATTTGCTTTGCGAATATTTTGCGAGTTTGCAAATAATTTCGCAGAATCAGTGGAACATCGCTATTACAGAATCGCAAAGGGGGTTCCACGTTGATTCTGCGAATTTAATTGCGTACTCGCAAAATATTTTTGCGAATTCGCAATTTGGTTGTGTTTTCTATCATGAATTGCGGGAACAGAAATTGCGATCGCAATAGCTGTATCGCTACTATTGCGATCGCAATTTTGGTTGATGAATCAATGCCTTAGTTCATTTATCTAACCTTGTTTAATCGCATAATAGTGTTTGTGATGTACTCTTTTCCACCAACATTATCATGGCAAGCCTGCAGTCTCATCAAATGTCCTTCAATTAGTTTCCTGAAGAGAAATATGAGGAGTAAAGGGCTTTGAACCCCATCTACTACTCTTTCCATTGCTTCGACCCGCACTTGATTTGTATTTATGTTTTTCTCACTTGCACCTACAATCAGCATGACTCTTCATTTTTGCTCATAACGTTTACTTAACAGTACTATTTTCTTCATGGTTTTCGGTGCTAAAGGTTAACCATACATTCAATTATTAACAATGCAAGATTCCTTGCATTGTTGGTACACATTATCTCACTTGAGATTGCAGTTGGACAGAAAATGTCTACTATGCCATATTGTGCTATACATATCCCTTTTAGGCAACCAATTATAATGCAAATTTGAGCTTCTGACACTTTTCCAGGACACTGTTTTGCGAAGGTGCACATTATCTTTGCTAATGTATTTTGTACAGCAACAGGGCTCTATTCTAAGCTTCCTTTTTGTTGCTTCGAAGATATTTCTTCATTTTGGGGCATATGTAGGTAGGCGTTTGCGAATCGCAAACGGCATTTTGATATGTAGGCGCCACTTAGCAAAATAAGGAATCACAAAAATTGCGATTCCTTATTTTGCCTATAGCATTTAAGGAATCACAATTTAGCGATTCCTTAAATGCTTTTTAGGGGTGCTTTAAAAATTGCGGTTTTTGCATAAGGAATTGCAAAATACCACCTACTTTAAGTAGATGGTATTTTGCGATTTCCTTCAAAAATGCATTTTTAAAAAAAATTCAAAGTGCCATGTGGCGCACAGACATGCCCTTAGGGCATGTATGTGCGCCACATGTACTTACAGGCACATTCCAGGGGTGCAACAGGTGTCCTTTGGACACCCTAGCACCCTTGGAATTGCGATTCTCAAATTATCTCAATTTGAGAATGTATCCCCATTAATTTCTATGGGCCTTTTGGCCCATAGGAATGAATGGGACACTCATTCCTTAATTGCGATTCGCAATTTGCTAATCGCAAATAAGGAATGTTAAAGATTTGCAAAAAAATTGCACATTTTTTCCTACATTACATTTTGCTATTCTCAAATAGCGATTCCTTAAAAATCGCTATTTGGGAATCGCAAAATGGAAATTACCTACATATGCCCCTTAGAAATTTTCTTTGTAGGATAGCTGTGGGCACCAGATACATACATTTGTCGAAAACCTACAGTATGTAAAGGAAGGCCCTGTTGGCTTTGCCAATGCTTGTTTGGCATATGTTTTCCTCTTCCCCTTAGTGTTTTTCCATATTGACTTAATAGATGTTTCAATTGTATTTTAACAGAGTCTTTTACCGGTACACATGTATGGCTCTTACTTCAGGTCTGTGAATTAGGGTGGCTTGATAAAGTTTAACAGCCTGTCTTTATGTAAGAGATTTTTCCGACTAATTTCAATGTTCTCTGGTTTTATCTTCCTGCAGTAGTGTTCTCGTTCTCTAATGCACAGGCTTCCTAAAACCCCAACTGGCATCATCGTAAATCGCATGCACATGGCAAATACGTAAAAGAAATTCATAGGCATGACTCAATGTAGTTTGTCTGAACAATCTGCAAATATAAACTGACAGCCATGCACAAAGAGATAAAAACAAGAAAGCTTGCATGCTGTTTTAGGATCACAAGCAACATAAACTTCACATTTAGTTTTATCACAGATTCTAAGCCGCAACAAGCAAGAAGAATTCTTGAATGATTCGGTTTACAGTTCCCTCACGTAACATTATCTTGTTAAAGACGTTAACCCTGGGACTTCACTGTTATATATTAGCTTTTATTGTATTCATCCTGGGGAGTAACCTGTAGGAGAGACTCTCGGCAGGAAGAGAGGGGTTAAAGGTCATAATAACATTGATTTTCAAGATGGCTGAACAGCTGCCGTGGGAGCCGAGTGAAATTATGAAAACCAGACATTGCTGTCTTCTTTTAATAAATATTTTAAATATTGGAGGGGATGTGTTATCGCTGCAGCTGAGTTCATTTCTTGGCAATGGGTAGGAGTGAAGTTGAACTGACATAGAATTCAAGTTTATCATAATGTTTCCCCTAAAGAATAAATTCTTGCTTCAGCTACTGGTCGTTAGGATAAGTCACCTACAGTGTTTTAAACTGCATAATGTACTTTTCTGTTAGTTTGATCTTTATACTATAGATGATGCCTAGTGTACGTTTGAATCCCGGCTTCTCATCTGCGCCATGTGATTCTGTGCAAAATACTTGCTCTACCTATGCTTAAAAATGTGCAGCAAAGTCTTTTTCTGTAATAAAGCTCCTCATAGTCCTTGGGACAGATTCACACTGGGAACAAAATATATTTTGTTGCATTAGGATAAATGCATCATTTTGAAAATGCAGGTCATTCCATAGCTACAAAGAGAAATCAATAGGTACCAAAAAAATGTCATTGTACAGAAACGTTGCACTTGCTCAAAAACACAGAGAATCAGTTTTTCATTCCGTTTGCTAAATGTGACATAAGGATAAGAGGAATAGTTTTTTTATTGAGTTCCTAGTCCCTAAATTTGTAAACCTAAATTCTATTTACTAAATGTAAATTCAATGTCAAAAGTACTTTGTGGATACCTAATGCTGATTAGATTAGGACTGGTGGAACTTACAGGTTCTTCCATGCTCAAAGTTCATGTATCTAGGGTGATGGAATTTCTGTATCAGAGATAGGAGTAGGCAAGGGTTTGTTGGTCTTGATGATTGAGCCCGAACACCAACAAACGTGCAAGTGTGTGAGTATTTACAAAAAGTTGGCATTTTCCCTCACTGACAAGACACATTTCCACCTGTCCATGGCCTGCATAAGAGCATGTACAGGCTCAGACCAGGGAAATAAATCCACCAATAATAATGAGTTGGAAGGGATAGGATCTCCCCATGGAGAAAACATTTTTCATATGAATAAAGCTAAATGTGTTGCATTGCTCTATGCAGATTTATTTATGTATAACTCCTGTTGTGTGTAATGTAGAAACTACGACTTTCATATATGTAAAAAAATAGTCCTGCATTTATTTCATATTTCAAACTTTAATTATGTTTAAACATCGTCTTTAAAACATACATTCCTTAAAAACAAAAACATTTTATATGTAATTATACCATATACTACCAATTCATCATACTTCAACTAAAATACCCAAACCCCTACTATATACACTATAACACACTAATCCAAACATTTTAAAGAAATGTTGCCAGTGTGCAAGCCACATCAAAGAATTCCATTCTTAACAAAAGTGCTAGTGCGTCATTCTGACAATATATATAATATTTTTTAAAAAGAGGTTTTAAAATCAAGCAATTGAGCCTATAAAAATGGCAACAATCAATTAAAACATGAACATTAAAATTGTGAGACGGCAGACCACAGGTGCAGTTATTATCTGGCACTAGGAGGGGTTCATATTTCTCGTCTATTACATAACGCACATTTAATGCAACCCGGAAGTAATCGTAGCCAGGCATTGGGGAATGCAGATAAGTACTGAAATACATCAGTATTTTCACATGAATCTACCATGTATTTTGCGGAGGGTTTATTCCTTACATATTTCAAGTTCGCCAACTTAGATTCTTTTTTACAGGCTGTTTTTAATTCTGCTTTGGAGAGTGAGGCTTGAGTTATTTTTAATTCTAATTTTAAAGCTCCTGCAATGTCTTCCAATCTTTTTTTGACCTTCTTTGTCCACTGTAATTCACTTCTTTCTATTTCAGTGGCACAGCAGGCTGATATCTTCAGAGTATTTCCCAGAAGCACAGGGTTGATTTATAGGCTTAGAAGTTCCAGGCTTGCAGTTTTGTTTATAATCTTATTGCCTGGGACATTGCACCTTTGAGGAGGGCCAACAATTTTTTCAGACATTTGCTTCCGCTCCTCTCCCAACTTCTCTCCATACTAATGGCTAGCAACTAGGCCCCATAGAGGCAATGTGTGGGGACCATTGCGTTATAAGCGGTTAAAATGGGATACCATGAGGGACCTCCATAGGTCTTTTTAAAGTGAACAAGGCCACCTATTGTGGCCTAATGTCCGCTACCCCACCAATTCTTTATGCAAGGTCCAACTCAGCTGACTGCTAAATGTCATGCCTAGGTACTTGTAAGATGGCACAAACCTTTACCCTACTAGTGCCTAACTGCCAATTATACGGTTTACATTGTTTTGCAAGCATGATTATCTTTGATTTTCCCATGTTTATCTTCAGTCTATTAGCCCCTTAATAATGATAAAACTCCGTTAACTTCCTCTGCAGGCCTACTGGGGCCATGTCCAGAATTGCCGGATCATCTGCATAGAGTAGGCACGACACATGTCTTCCTCCCATTTTTGGGAAAATCGAATGAGCCGCTGCCAGCCCTCCCGGAAAGATAGCTAAAAACAGGGAGAACAATGTGGGAGTCAGGACACAGCCCTGCCTTAATCCATTTTCCAAGGGAATTCTCCCACAGAGGGCCCATTCTAAGTCGAGTTCTACTCGGGCCCAGTTCCCAGTATGCAATTCCTGACATATTAATTTCGCCCAAAGAATACTACAATCAACCAGATGGAATGCTGAGTTGAAATCAACAAAACAACAGAATAAATTCTCTGTTGTTTCTTTTGCCTTGTTCCCCAAAAGCCCATAAACTGAAGCAGTGATCTATTGTAGAATGCACAGCTTTAAAGCCTCCCTGCTCCATAACAATAATTATGTTTCCTTCTACCCAGTTCTTTAAAGCCCTTAATAATACTTTGGCATTTAGAATAATGCGAAGGGAGCCAATGTCTGCTCTTAGTGATTCTGTCCCTATTGCCTCGATTCATAAATGTTTTGCACACTCTTAAATCCAAATTTGGTACCCAAAACTGCATTTGTGAATGCGAAAATCCATTCCTGATATAGAGATCAGGAATGGTGCAGTTTTACCCTCACAAATTAAAGTCGCCCGCATGAAAATGTCCTGTATCGCACAATTCCGTTCAAAAAAGCTTACCATTTTGAATAGCGTAAATGGAATGCCTGAGTGGGACCACAACTATAAATTTGTGAACACCACAAATATTTACATATGTGGATATTCACCATCAAAATGAAGGTAGATTTCTGCTCTGAAAACTCTTGTTAACTTGCTCCTGTCAATAGGAAAAGTACATGTATTTTCAATGAAGGAAGCAATAGGGAACATCTACAACCTTGAGGGATGATGAAAAAGGAGTTTTCCTGAGGCTAAATATTTCTAGACTATTTTCCTGAATGTATAATAATGGTGCAAGTTAACATTAATAGAACAGGTTAAACATGAGGAAATAGATTTTTAAACCATTTTTTAAAAAAAGAACTTGAAGGGGGAGTGGCCAAGACAGGAATAGAGTGAGACGTGTCTCGCTACAGCTTCGGATCCCCGTGGGCCTTTAATGCTGTACCTGTATCTGGGAGAATCCTGGGAGCCCTATAAATGCAGCTGTGTGCCCGAATCTTTGAATCTCACCATCTCAGTGGAGGCACGCAGCCCCCATCATTAAGCAGGGAACCATCAGCCCAACATGTTGGAAACCCGCCGTGGCTACTAGGCACTATGTGGCCTTTCTCCTTGGTCCCATCAGAGGCTGACACAACCCAGCCATTCCACCAACTTTGGCCTTAGTTTGAGCCCTGTGCAACCCAGGGCAGTGGAGATTCCATCTGCCCGCCATCTTGAATACTTGGCACAGCCACAGGGTTCATCTGTGCTTCTCTACATGGGCCTCCCACTACCGTCCATCTTCCAGCCATGCTATTAGCTGGGGTAGTCATCCATTTTTAGTGTGGACTTGGTACAGCCATCCGTATTGGTCAGCATCTGAGGAGGCCCCTTGATGGGTGTCCTGGGCCTCTAATGCCCTTGCAGTCACTCTGAATGGTGCAAAACTGGGCCCCGAAGAGCCCACTGTGTGGCTGGTGAGTCCTGCAGTCTATAGTATGGCAGGGGAGTTGCACACCCAGGACCCCTAGGGCCAACTGCATCGACTGATGTCTGAGTTTGGGGTTGAGACTCATGCAGTGTACAGACTTCCTGGGGCTGTGCCAGGACTAGGCCATGGATAGCAGCTGCTGGTCTGCACCCTAATTGGCCCGTCATCGACTGATACGGGCCACTGAGCACAAGGAGCCACCACTCACCTCTCACTGTGAAGGGCCCCTACGATTACTGGGACTGTTCCACCCTCCTGACATTCCTCTGATGGCACACTCCTTCTGGCCCAAGCCCTGTACGAGGCATCATTGGCCTTAAATCGTTGACTCTTTGTGGTACCCCCCCAACTGGCATCTTTCCTGTGCCAATGGAGTGGCCCTAACTCTTCACCTAACCAAGTTGCAGACAGATGGCATCTTGATTTGGCCTCAGCGGCCCCCCCTGCTACAGCTGGTGAGCCCTTTGTGACTGGGGTATCCCATTTGGTGGAATGCGTAGGCCTGCTGGCACCTCATCCAACTGGTTGCTACAAAAGGACATACTGGGAGCTACACTTGACGGAGGCCCCCATGTGACTATCCTTATAACATTCTGTGGCCTAAGCTCCAATACATGCATATTCTAACTTGCGGGGGGACCATTACTTAGGCCCATCCCCCCTCTCCTCCGGGCTTCCCAGGAACCATCACTTCCCTTCACTTACTAGGCACCTCATGCAGGACACCAGCCCCAGGAAGAGGCGTTCACCCATGCAAGCCAATGGCTAGGGCAGTAAACACCCCCATGGACCAACGCATTATGCCATATCTTAAGCCTGCCAAGGAAAGCTCTGTGGCTGCCCTTTTGCATGAAGCAAAAACACTAGACATGGATGGTAAGGAGAGCAGCCCATCTGTGTCAGGGGGATGCTCAGCTCCCATGCCCATCCCTCAAGACTTCTTGGAGCAATTCTTTAAGGTCATCCGCTCAGAAACAGGATCCCTTAAAGAAGATTTTAAATTCTGCCTCCAAGATCTGCGCAGCCACATCTGCAAAATAGGGGCATTCACGGATGAACTGGAATGAACTGCAGACTCCTGAGTGGAAGATCAGCAGATGCTATGGCGCAGAGTGGCAAGGCTAAAAGAAAAACATGTAGAACTGCAAGCCAAATAGGAGGGCCTAGAAAAAAGGACCCACTGCAAAAGAATCCTTATGCGGGGCATTTCACGCAGCACTGAAGGCGATGACATCATGGCCTTCACCACAGAACTCTTCCAAATGATCCAAGGTGATATTGGGATTTCCCTATCGACCCATGAAAGAGCTCACTGGGTTTCACCAATCCCGGCGCGTATAGACGCAGTGCCGGATATTCTCATGAAAGTCCACTTCTCCACCGAAATGGAAGCCATTCTGTGAGTATTTGCTCAGTGACTTTTCCTCAGTCACATTACACAAGAGGTGTAACTTCAAGCCAGACACTGAAAAATCGAGGGCATTACACATTCAATATCAGTGGGGCCATCCATTGGCCCTTATGTTCCAAGAGAAAGGAAATCAAATTAGTATACTCTCTCTGGCAGAAGTGAAAAAACTATTGATTATTCCAAAATCTCCACCCCGGATGACTGCTGTGGACAAGTGGCATTCGGCCTGGCAGACTGTTCGGGGTTGCCATCATGAAAAGCAGATGAAGGAGAGTGCCCTTCAGGAGACCACAGAAGACATAATCACTTACCTCCAGAACTTGAAGAAGAAAGCCTCACTGATGACTTCCACCCATGACTGAAATCTCCACCTGCTCACTATTACCTTATCATATGGAGGGGGCACTCTCCATCTTGTTTTGCTGTAGAATGTGCCTAGGCCCTGAATCCCGACAGAAGCAGACTACTGAGGTCTGGGGAGAAACACGTGTTACCGGACTTTGTCAGCCCTTATGTGGCATCACTGGTCTTGTCTTCTACCGAGGAGATTGATGCTCTTCCCTGAGGCCCACCCATCATAATTCGCAATCAGGGAGGGTGACAGCTCCAGCGGGATCGGAGAGTTTTGGTGCCTTTCATGCATGAGCCGGATTACACCATTGGGCCCTTTTAGTTCAGTGTTATATGTTATGTTTGTTTATTCTCTATTTTGTTCCAGCCCTATGCTCCCCGGAGGGACAGCCTCTGTTTGTGACATGTTATGAGACTCATACCAACATACGATGGACATTGCGGCACCACATGCCTGACTACCCTACCGACCAGACACAATATTAGGCTTCCCGCTGGCTCCTCCTTCCTCTTCTTGCCCACAATCCAGGGCACTAAGGTACACTTCATGGGTCGCCCCGATTGTGCTGTGCCTCTTACTAGCTCCAGTAGGCCCAAAGGCTTAACCACCATCTTTATCCATGACACTAAACCTCAATTCACCAAACAGAGCAAATACATTTGACTTTACTTTCTGCAACCAGATCCAGATGTTATCTCCCTACATGACACACACCTCCTAGGGGGAAATTGTCACCGTATAGCCCAGGCCAAATATTCCCACCACTTTTAGGCCTGTGCCCCTACCAAGACCTTGGGAGGAGCTATTAAGTGCAAAGCAGGTGTCTTCTCGAAAATCTACAAGGTCACCAAGGACAAAGAGGGTGCTTCTCGACAATTTTCTAAAAGGTACTCACACTCTAGCACTGCTTAACATTTATGGCCCAATCATGCACTGGATACCTACACAAGGGGTACACTTAGGGAACAACTAACTGATGTGGAGAGTGATGTCATCATGGGTGGTGACCTTAACCTTGTATGAAACCCAGACTTAGATTGCAGCACAGCCTCGTACCAAAGCACTGGTGCAATGTCTGCCCAACTCCCAAGACATCTTGCAGAGCAGGGCCTGGTTATAGACAGCTTGACTCCAGAGATTATTCTTTCTACTCCTACATACATACTTCCTACTCCAGTATTGATCATATCTTCCTCATGCACTCCCTGCTCTGTGACCTTGACTCTGTGGCCATCTCTGACATCTCAGTCTAAGATTATGCCCATGTGGACTTGGCCTGGGCCAGTAACACATCTTCCTGGTGGGTCCCCAGCACTGGCGCATTCCCCCGCACCTTCTCGGGGACCCTGAAGACTCAAAAGAAATTCAGAACACAATTGTAGAACACTTCAAACTGAGTTACCTTCCAGATACACCCCCAGGTTAGTCTCTGGGATGGGTTCATGGCTTCAATTAGAGGTGTAATTTTCACCAATTCCATTGCCAGAGCGAGGGAATCTAGGATGGCGGGGACAGGCCTTGAGGCAGAGATTTAAGCCCTAGAACAACTTGATCAACTGCTCCAAAGAAACGCAACAAGCACCAGTTTTTGATCTTAAGGCGACAATTTTAAGCACTCAGAATTTGGAGGGGACAAGGTTAGCTCATTACATGCATGATTACTGCTTCACCAAATCTCCAAAACCCACATCTTTAAAATGTTGACAAGAGACAAGACTCTGCCCACTACTGAATGGGCCAAGCATTGGGCTTTCTTTTCCATAACTACTGCCAAACTCTCTAAGCGCAAGACGAGATCCCTCAGGCCCTGATAGACGCTTACTTGGGCAAATGTGATTGTGCTCTCATTAATCCTCACCATGCCAAACTCATTCAGTACCCTCATCACCCTAGAAGAGCACCATTGGGCCTTCAGGGAGCTGCCCATTGGAACGACCCCAGGCTCGGATGGTCTTCCCATTCTGATTTAGACATTTCTCTGCAGACTTCAGAATTACATACTGATATTGTTCAATTGATTCAACCAGGATACTGGTCTCACGGCCACTGTGGCATCTGCCAAAATTACCCTTATACCTAGACCGGGCAAGAACCATACATTATGATCCTCATATAACCCCATAGCACTTCTTAACTCTGACACAGGCTTGACTTGCACTTTCCCTTCCCAGTCTTACTGATCTGAAACTGGTTGGCTTAATAAAGTTAATTTGCAATCAGCAAGGTGCAGACAATGTACACCGGATTGCCAACCAGGTTGAAAAGTCACAACATACCGACTTGCCTTCGTCGCTTGACATGGAGAAGGCATTCTAGAGGAAAAGAGGGTCCTTTTTTTGAACAGTCTAGGGCAAGATTGGCAAATGCCCAGCACTTATAGCCAAAATCATGGCATCATATGTTGCCTCTATCTTTCTAAACAGACAGCCTACGAAGCCCATTACACTGACATGGAGAACCTGCCACGGGTGCCAATTATCACCCTTGCTCTTGGCCCAGGTAGTTGAAACCTTTGCAGTTACCATCTTCCACAGTGCCATATTTGTGGGCATTATTTTTGACAGGAAATCCCATAAAGTCAGTCTCTTAATGGACAACCTGCTCCATATGCTCTCCCAGCTTGCTACCTCTTTACCCGCTGTAGTCAACTGTCTCACTGTCTTTGAAGCGGTTTTGAGCTTTAAAGTGAATATGACAAAATCATATACATTGAATCTCACCATACCGTGATAAGACCTTCCCTCCTTACAAACGTCCAATGGGCAATGCATTCCATATGACACTTAGGCCTTACCTTAACCCCCAGATTGCATTCCTCGGACCAAGCTAATTGGCCGGAGTGACGGAGGTCTATTTTAGAGTATCTCCATCGCTGGAAGGCACTACATATCTCCTGGCTTTCATATTAATGTTGTAAAAGAATGTTCTCCCTAGAATACTTAACCTCTCCCAAACCTTGTCCACACTCATTCCCCCTTGTTGTCATTAAGTGTCTACAGCAAGATGACCGAACATTTACCTGGAGAGAGAAACATCGTTGTATCTCCAACTCTTTGCTAATGCTCCATAGAGATAGGGGGGTTGGCCTGCCCCAATTTATTGAATACTACTGGGTGGCCAACCTCTGCTATATCTCTGAATGGGTTGTTTGCGAAAGTTATAAACACTGGTTACATATGGACTGTGCCATGGCCTGTTGGCCCCTGTGGGACCTAGCCTGGCTCCCCAAACATGTCCTGCCCAGAAGTGCATACATTACTACCAGAACAGTTCTTGAGATCTAGGATAACCTAGCACCCAAGAGGGGTCTTATTACTTTCCCATCTCCCAATACTCAAATTGCCTGAAACCCTGACTTCACCCCAACCCTCACACATTTTACCACTGGAAAGCCTGATAATGAAAAACTCTGGGTGACCTCTTTGTGGGGGGCACTATCAAATCCTCCCATAAAATAACAACTAGACTTCAAGATTCCTGAAACATCTCAGCTGCAATTCTGTCAAATCTGGCTATGGGTGCTGAACTCCAGTAATGAATACAGAGTCACATGGGCTTTAGCACTCTTTGAGAAGTAAGTCAGGGCATTCAGGCTCCATGGGACTATTTTCCAAAACTTACCAAGTACTCCAACACTGAGGTGTCTCCAAGAAACAGTGGGAAACACTTTGGAGGGACATACCCAAGCTGTACAAAAGTATACCCCAATGAGAAATAGCTTATAAAATGACAATGGTTCTACACTCTGACCTGCCTGCATGCAATTTCCCCTATGATACCTACTGGTTGCTGGTGCTGTGGATTAGCTCTGGGCAACTTTCACCACATCTGGCAGTGTTGCCCCCTTATCACCACGTTTTGAAAGGAGATCCTTGATCATATTAAGTGCACCATGGGATTCCCAATCCAGGCCTTCTATTCCACTGTTACACAAGGCATTCGCCTCCTTACACTTGAGGTGATGACACATGTGCACTGGCGGCTTATTAACCATCTGTTAGGTGCGCAAAACAGCTCATAACCCTTACATTGAAGAAACCCACAGCCCCTCCCACAGCCCTCTGGTTTACAAGGCTCCGGAAAATTAGCAATGGAGCAATTTTTTCACAAGTTGGCCAACACTGATACCATTTTCACACATGTGTGGCAGCCATTTATTGATTATCTCTCCCAAATTGAGCACACCTGCTTCAGCTCACCCATGCTCAAAGCACTACAACTCTTTGATTGAGATGCACATTCCACAATGTGACAAGAACTCTTGTGCTGGACACTTTGCCCACTGCACCATCTTCGGGGTTACTATGACTCGTACCCCTCGAGCGGACTGTGATGGGATTGGTTCTTCCGTGGGTGTATACTGGTCTGGTACTTGTTACTACCAAATGTTTGCTATTAATTGTTCATGTACACTTGTTGGTTCTCCATGCCAGTAATCTGTTCCACATCAGCCATCCCTCATCCAACATTGTTGCATTCCTATTATGCTTATTATCTCTGTGAGATGCTGTTTATAAGAGTTGTGGAACTGACTCTGCAAACATGTTGTGTGTTGTTTCATGATGAAACTTTAATAAACAGATTTCTAGCAAAAAACAAAGAAAGAGCTCATCTGTTGTTTACAAATTATTTTAATCTTATAATGGCCAACTTGTCAAATCGGCAATGGAAATTTAGCAATGGGGTTTGTGTTGATTTTGTTGCATACCTAATAGGAGGAGGAGTTCTTCCAATATAGATTGCCCTGTATGTGGAGCCCCAAAAGAAAGCATAGGTCATTTTTTATTTTTCTGTAGGGCTTACGTCACTCCAAGACGAGTTTGGCTAGCCCCAGCGTGTAGAAACTTAGGTACTACCAGTAGCCTAGTGACTCTCAGAATCATATGCACCAGCACTTTTATGCCCCTAGTTATAGCAGTTGCCAAGTACCTGGGATGTGCATGGTCTATTAGACAGAGAATTGTGGCCAAGAGCTTGCCCCTATAATCACCCTTTCCAGCAATCAGTGTTATTAAGCAATTTTTTAGCATTTATAATGTATTAATTATGTATTTTATCTTTTTTAATGATTGTCAATCAAAAATGAGGTTTTTATTTAATGTAGTTTTAATATTTAAATGTATGTATGTGCTGTTATGAGAATTTTACTCGAATAAAGCCTCTTTGACTTGACTTGACTTGCATACCTAATAAAAGATGGAACAAACTGGATTTGCTTCACAAGTTGTCCTATGTATGGCATATGGGGAGGTAAAGAAAGACTAATTTTCTTCATTTTTACTAAACAAACTCACAAATATTAGGGTTAAAAGGCTCTTGTTTGTGTCAGTGAATACCTCTAGCTTGAAAAGTATGTTGTTCTTTGGGTTTTGTGCAAGCAGAAAAAATTGAGAAGAATGTTTTTTTGTTATTGAAGGTAGTCAACTATTGTCTGTTTCAAGTTACATCATCGGGGGATATAGTTGTACATAAACTTGACCCAGTTAGGGATACGTTATGATGAGTATGTTTTGTCAATCAATCAATCAAAAATTCTTTATTTCGACCACCAGGGCCAGAAAAGTACAATCCATCACACTAACGACATGCATCATAAGACAAGTAAAAATACATCCATTATTTCCTAAAAGTATATATCTATATATATTACCCAATTTGCCTTAGCTTTCAGTAGTCAGTCGACGGTGTGTCCGCGGACTCGGCATTCAAGTAAGTAATTAAAAACTCCCTGCGCGTTTCGAGATCAGTTATCTCTCATCAGGGGCTGGCTTCATCCGCATTGGTGCTTGTGATTTATTGCACTTAGGGCGTTCTTAATTACTTACTTGAATGCCGAGTCCGAGGACACACCGTCGAGTGACTCCTGAAAGCTAAGGCGAATTGGGTAATACATATTTGTATATATATTACCCAATTCGCCTCAGCTTATATATATACATAATTGTATTGTATTGTATTGTAATTGCATTAATATATCGCTTACTACCCCTGACGAGGCGTCAAAGGGCTTTTTCGGCGAGTAGGCCGCTACTCGGGGACCCATAGAGGATTAGTCTTGAATTAGTATAGTGAAACATGCAAGTACATTTTGAGTGGTGTATAGGTTAGTCAGTTATTTGGATTTGGAATGATAGCAGAAGGATAGAGGAGGAAAAAAGGTTTGTATTTATACAGCGCTTGTTACCCCTGATGGGTTGTTGAATCATGTTACTCCGGAAGCCCATAAAGGATTAGTGGTGAATTAGTATGGTGAAATATGAAAGTAATTTCAGTGGTGGATATTAGTCAGTTATTTGGAGTGAGAAGAATAGCGGAGGGATAAAAGGGGAAGAAACGTTTGAATTCATAGAGCACTAGTTACACCTGATGGATGTTGAAGCGCTTTTCTGGTGAGTAGCACACCACTCCGGAACCCATAAAGGATTTGTGTTGAAAATTAGTATAGTAAAATATGAAGTAATTTGAGTAGTGGATATGTTATTCAGTTATTTGGGTAGAGAAGGGTAGGTGGAGGGATAGTGAAGGGAAAGAGGTTTGTATTTATATAGCGCTTGCTACCCCTGATGGGGTTTTGAAGCGCAATTAGCACGCTACTCTGGAACCCATCAGGATTAGTGTTGAATTAGTATGATGAAACATGAAAGTAATTATAGTGGTGGATATGTTAGTCAGTTTTTTGGATTGAGAACGTTTGGGGTGGGGTAGAAAAGAGGGAAGAGTTTAGAAAGGTTTGTTTTGGGGGATCAGTATAGTAAAATAGGTGTCAGATGTGCAAGGAGGGGTAGTGTAGGGGAGAGTCTAGAAAGGGTTATTTTGGGGATCATAGTAGTGGTATGGGGTTTGGGATAAATGAGAGAGTGCATGTAGAGGATATATTGATAGATGTATAGGATGAGAAATAGGGTAGTGCACTGGAAAGAGTAGTAGACAGAAGTTTGAGATGAGTCAGAAGGTTGGGCTAGAAGATATATTGTGCGAAGTATAGGCTGAGAAATAGAGAAGTGCACTGGACCCTTGACCTTGCTGGTAGGTCGCTCCCCCACCACACAGCTCTGCCTGTGTGTCCTGACCCTGCCCCAGATGCCGCTGCTGTAGAAGTTGAGGCCCTCCTTCACCCGCAGGCTACCACCTGCGTCTCATCTCTGGTGGTCAGTGGTAGGCCTTAGGTTTGAATCAATGTTGCTGTCTGTCTGTCTTCCCTGTACTACCCATACTGTTTTCCGGTGTCTGTGACCGCTGTTGCCTGTCTACCCCCTGTGCCTGCATTCTTATCTGTGCCCGTTCTCTTGCCTGCTGCTCCCCTGATTGCACTCGTTTTTCTTGCCTTCTGCTCCCCTGATTGCACTCGTTTATCTTGCCTTCTGCCCCTGATTGTACCCGTTTTCTTGCCTTCTGCTCCCCTGATTGCACTTGTTTTTCTTGCCCTCTGCTCCCCTGACTGTGCTCGTTTTTCTTGCCTTGTGCTCCCCTGATTGCACTCGTTTTTCTTGCCTTCTGTTCCCTGATTGTGCTTGTTTTCTTGCCTTCTGCTCCCCTGATTGTGCTCCTTTTTCTTGCCTCTGCCGCCTGATTGTGCTTGTTTTTCTTGCCTCTACTCCCCTGATTGCACCCGTTTTTCTTGCCTCTGCTCCCCTGATTGCACTCGTTTTTCTTGCCTTCTGCTCCCCTGATTACACTCATTTTTCTTGCGTTCTGCTCCCTGGATTGTACTCATTTTTCGTACCTTCTGCCCCCCTGATTGTACTCGTTTTTCTTGCCTCTACTCCCCTTTGTGTCTCTATGCCACTAGTTTCCACCCATTTTTTGTGACCTTTCTGCCCTTTCTTGTGACCTTTGACCCAGGCAGGTCGCCCCCATGCCGCTGCTCGTCACCTGACTGCCTGTTTCCTGCCTTCTTGCTGCCTCCTTGTTTCCTGGGTTTTTCCCTCCCCTCTGGCCTGTGCACCAGTTCCCCCTGCCCCCGCCGGTCTGACCCTTTCCCGCCGCTGCATCCCTGTGGCCCCGCCCCCCCTGCACACCCATTTGCCTCTCCGCTCCCACCTCCCAGCTGCTTCTCCCTCTCAAGCCACCTCATATGCAGGTCGAGAAGCAGACGTGCAGCGGGCGCCCTGCTAGCGCGCTGCGCCCATCTGTGCCTGGACCACGCCCAGCGCCAGAACCCCAGGACCCCGCGAATGCCACAACACCAGAATCCACTACGACCCCAGCACCCTCCACGCACTCAATGCCGACCGAAACCACACCTGCTTCCAGGCTGCCCCGAAACGGACCCACGGACCCTTCTCCTGCCACACCTAAAGCTTCACCTGTGACAGAACCACCAAACCTCCAAGGACTGGACCCAACCACCTCCGCTGCATACTCCTCAACACCCGCTCCGCACGCAAACACGCCACCGAGCTCTGGGATCTGCTCGACACCTCTGCCCCAGACGTGGCCTTTCTGACCGAGACCTGGTGGAACGACTCCTCGGCGCCCGACATCGCCATAGCCATCCCGGACGGCTACAAGATCACCCGCAGGCATCGTGCCAAGGGTATCGGAGGAGGAATAGCCATCGTCCACAAGTCCACCTCAAGGTCGCCACCCACTCAGACGACACCCTCAACACCGCCGAACATCTGCACTTCCGGATCCACACCAACCCCAACACCACACTCAGAGGAGCACTCATCTACAGACCCCCCGGGCTCAGTTCAGCGACTCCATCGCCGGCCTCGCCAGCACCCACGCACTCACCTCCTCGGACTACAACCTCCTCGGGGACCTGAACTTCCACCTCGAGAACAACAACAACGCCAACTCCGCCACTCTGATCACCAACCTCGCCAACCTGGGCCTCAGACAACTTGTCACCTCACCCACCCACGCCGCCGGCCACATGCTGGAACCCGTCTTCTCCACAGGCTCCCACGTCACCTTCGACGACACCACCGAACTCCGCTGGACCGACCACCGCTGCATCCATTTCACCTTCAAGAAACCAACCACTCACCAGCGCACACAACAGCTGCCTGGCCGCTGCTGGAGCAAAGTCACCGAAGACCAGCTGATCACCTCCCTCGCCAAGAACCCACCCACTGACCCCACCAACCCAGACGCCGCAGCCTGAAACCTCAGACAGTGGATCGACGACTGTGCTAACACCCTTTCCCTGCTCAAGAAACCCTCCAACAGCCACGCCAACAAGAGAGCCACCTGGTTCACCGACGAGCTCCAGACCTCTAAACGTGCATGCCGGAAACTGGAGAAGACATGGCTCCACGAACGCACACCGGACAACCACGCAGCCCACAAGGACGCCACCCGCAGACACCACCACCTCATCAGATTAGCCAAGAGATCCTCCTTCAAAGATCGCTTGGACAACAACGCAGACAACAGCAAAGAGCTCTTCAGCTTCGTAAAGGAACTCTCCAACCCCAGCGCCAACGCCAACGACAAGATCGCTGACATCCACGACAGCTTCAACACCACGACCGCCCCGACTACGCCAGACTCCACCACCCCTGTGAACACCACCAGCGCCAACCGCCTGACCTCCTGGTCCAACGTCAATGGCGACGAGACACGCAACGTCATGAACTCCATTCACTCAGGATCTCTGTCTGACCCGTGCCCACATCACGTATTCAACAAAGCAGACGCAGCCATCGCACCCCAACAATGGAAGGTCATCAACATCTCCTTCGAAACAGCGACATTCCCGGAAAGCTGGAAGCACGCCGAAATCAACGCCCTCCTGAAGAAGCCCAAAGCAGACCACAAGGACCTCAAGAACTTCCGGCCCATCTCCCTGCTCCAGTTCCCGGCAAAGGTTGAGGGTCTTTAATTTTGACTCCATCTTACATTCGCCGCCATTTTGTGTTGCCTTTACACAGGCTGCTCGATGAACGAAGTGTCTCTGCCCTTTGGACTAAACATGTCGAAACCCCCCCTCCGTCCTTGTTTTTAAACCAATCTCAGACACCAGCCGGCCTAACTAATCCTTGTCTGGACTACTTAATCCCTGTATCAACTATCTGTTAGCCTTTAGTATTCTTCTCTCACCATATCTTATCTTTTGGCCTTCGCTATTCTCTCCCTGTGTTTTCCTATTTCACAACCTTTCTTTTGAAGCATACAGACATGTCCTGCCATTGCAACACTGAACCATGGGTACCAGTATTGATTAACTTTGGGGGCTGGATAACGCACAACATGTAAGCAGAGAGCATTCTGGTTGCACAACACCTTGTTTTCAAACTCTTCTGATTGGTTACAACTTTGTGCATTGGGTGTATGTTTGTACAGATTTATTTTGGCTATAAAAGCTTGTAAGCCACGGAGTAAAGTGGCAGTCTCCTGAGAACCTACTTGGTGTACTTCTTGGACAACTGTGCTTAGCTGCAGCTAATAAACTTGGTTTTCTACGCCAACAGAGTATTCCGTGTCTCTGTGCAACAAGGCAGGTGAGCTCGAAGATTTCAGGCGTGCCCTGCGCCGCCAGGCCCAAAGGCCCGGTTTTTTAAGGTCATCGAGAAAATCGCCAACATGCAACTGGCCCGCCACCTCGAAGACAACAATATCTTGGACCCGTCCCAGTCCGGATTCAGACGAAACCACAATACCGAGACAGCCGTCATCGCCGCCACAGACGACATCAGGCGCCAACTAGACAACGGCCAAACATCAGCCCTCATCCTCCAGGACCTGTCAGCCGCCTTCGACACGGTCTGCCATTGCACCCTAAGGACACGCCTCCTAGAAGCCGGAATCCAAGAGAAGGCTCTTGACTGGACCACCTCCTTCCTCTCCGGCAGAACCCAGAGCTCATGCCTCCCACCCTTCCGATCTGAAGCCACGACATCATCTGTGGCGTCCCCCAGGGCTCATCCCTCAGCCCAACGCTGTTCAATGTGTACATGGCCCCCCTCGCACAAGTGGCCCGCCATCACGACCTCAACATCATCTCCTATGCTGACGACACCCAGCTCATCCTCTCCCTCACCAAGGACCCACACACTGCCAAAACCAATCTCCACGAGGGAATGAAGGCCGTCGCCGATTGGATGAGGAGCAGCTGTCTGAAGCTGAACTCGGACAAGACAAAGGTCCTCATCCTCAGACCCACCCCCTCAGCCTGGGACGACTCCTAGTGGCCGACCACACTGGGAAAAGCACCACCACCAACCGACTATGCACGCAATCTAGGATTCATCCTCGACTCCTCCCTCTCCACGTCTAATCAGGTCAACGCCGTCTCCTCCTCCTGCTACAACACCCTCCGCATGCTCCGCAGGATCTACAAGTGGATCCCAACCGAAACAAGAACAACGGTGACACTGGGCCTCGTCAGCAGCAGACTGGACTACGGCAATGCACTCTATGCAGAAATCCCAGCTAAACACCTACGACGACTACAACGCATCCAAAACGCCTCCGCCCAACTGATCTTCAACGTCCCCTGCCGCAGCCACATCACCCCCCACCTGAGAGATCTACACTGGCTCCCCATTGACAAGAGGATCACCTTCAAGCTCCTCACCCACGCACACAAAGCACTCCATAACACCGGACCAGCCTACCTGAACAGCAGACTCAGCTACCACAACCCCACCCGCCAGCTCCGCTCTGCCAGCCTCGCCCTCGCCGCTGTCCCCCGCATCCAACGAACGACCTCCGGCAGCAGATCCTTCTCCTACCTCTCGCCAAGACCTGGAACACCCTCTGTTAGACCCGGCTTCCTGGGCACCAGGGCACTCAGGGGTAACTGCGCTCCAATCGCATCAACTGGAGTGTTCCCTCACTGATGTCCTGGGGCCTCAGTACTAAGGGACCCAAAACTGGATAACCAAGTACTCCTCTCCAGCACTTGACTCTCTCAGGGTAGCGAGACAGAGCAGTCCAAGGCTTACTCAAGGAGGTGAGGTGGGGTTAGGCATTCAGAATACAGTGTAAACTGTACCACCAGCTGATAAACTCAATGTCCAGTCCGTGCTTTACTTTTTATAAAAGAAAAGTACTTTAATACACATAAGATAATTATTCTACACATAAAACTAGGATAAACAGTGAAAACCAGAAGTCTCTACAACCCTCTGGGACAGAGTTCTGACTCCAAACAGTATTATAGCGCCTAGACGCCAAGCACTATAAAAACAAAGTTAACATGAAAACACACAGTAAGCATTGCATATTACAGATCATGTTACACAGGGCTGTTCTCATTCACTAGAGCCTTGATACCAAACTTTGTATTGAAAGGATATAGTTTCAGCATATGATGTGAAGTCAAATGTTCATGATCAGCCCCATAACCCCCCACCCAAAGCAACAGAAGTGCCCTCCCATTGTGAGTGAGGACACCGCACTAGTGGTGTCAGGGATCTGATCAAAGGTGCCGAGTGTCTTGGCACAGTTTACTGGAGTCCCACTAGTCCAGTAGCCACTGGCTAGCTGAAGAAGGGTAGTGGCTGGGCAGAGTGCCAGTTCACCCTGATACCCTCAGAGATCACAAAAAGAAAGTTGGGGTCTGCTTCACTGGCCTCTCTTCCCAGTTACTGCTTGTACAGGCTCCCACAGCGCAAGGGAGGAGCCTAGAGGAGATTTGATCTCACCTTCAAGGACTAGAATCAAGCATCCTCCTCTCTGGCTCTCGTCATGTGCTGCAAGCTTCTTTCCACCAGCCTCTGTGATGTGCTGTAAGCTTCCTCTCCACACTGGGTGATGTGCCGCAAGCTTCCTTCCCACACCTTGGGCAGCTGTCAGTAATTTCCTTGGTCCAAAGCGAATGCTCCTCCAAGCCTCACAAACAGCTGGTCCTTAATGAGGCCTTTCTTCCAGACCGCAGTGAACAGTCTTATCTCCTGTCTTCACACCGCGGGGTCGCGGCTGGTTACTGTCAGTCATGGCTCCGCGCAGCGGACGCGATCAGCGGACGCGCCGGACCTGCGCCGGAGTCGTGCCAGAGTCCTGCCCGTCTGCGCCCGTCCGCACTCGACCGGGCTCTGGGCTGAGGGACTCTGGCACTCGCACCTGCTACTCCTCTGCGAACCTTCTTGCACTGAAATCTGACAGGTATATTCCACCTCCTACTATATGTACCACTCTCAAGGAAAATCATATACTGCACCCTCCTAGCGGAAAGAATTTAAACCGCTCAACCCCTCTAAAGTTAGCCACCCTCAATACCAGGTCACTACATAAACATCATCTGGAAATCTTCACTCTCTTACAGGACGAGACTATCGATATCCTAACACTCACTGAAACGTGTTTGAGCGATGTCTCTTCCCCGGATATCATTGCCGCCCTTCCCAGCGGATATGATATGATCTGGCACAATCGACCTGAAGGGGCCCGAGGTGGGGGAGTAGCAACGATTTTCAAAAAGCAATTTATGGTAACCAAAATCTTAGCAGAGACTATAAATATCGTCGACCTACTAGGGATAAAAGTTACTTCGAATAACTCCTGTCTCATCATCCTAACAGTTTACTGTCCACCCCAAAGCACTCCCATGTTTAATGATCTCTTTATCCCCATTATTTCTGATCTATGCACACGTTATAAAAACATCTTGGTAACGGGTGACTTTAATATTCATTGGGATAAAAGTGATCAATCTCCGGCTGTCCAGACATTACAGACCACCATGACTGCCCTTGGATTAACACAACTTGTGGAAGCTCCAACCCACATAAAAGGCCATATCCTAGATCTCATCTGGTCCTCGATACCAAGAGCAGTCATCACAAGTATTTCACCTTGTATTTGGTCGGATCACCATCTTATCTCATACGATCTACTGCACAATATCTACCAGGCCAAACTACCGTTAAAAACAAAAAGAGTACGCCAATGGAAGAAAGTAACTTCTGAGACCTTAACCAAAGTTCTGCCCAAATACAAACAGAATTCCTCTATCCTCGCTGATAGCTCCGACTTAAACTCAAAGTATGGTGCAATAATAACCACCCTTGGGCAATCACTCGATGAGCTAGCCCCAGAAAAAACACAAAAAGTAAAAGGTGCAGAGAAAGGAGCCCCCTGGTTCACTGAAGGCTTACGTGTACAAAAAAGGAAACTTCGTTACCTTGAAAGATGTTGGAGGAAATCCAAAACGGATACCGACAGGGAATCATATAGACTACTGTTTCAATCATACAAAAAGCTCATTATATCAGCCAAGAAGGATTATTATGAGACACGCATCAATAAGGCTACTAACATCCAGAGAGAGACCTTCCAAATCCTGAAAGAGCTGAGTAAGAAGGAAGGAAAGGCTGATATTCTGATTGAGTGTGAGACCTTTCAGGGTTATTTCCTGGGAAAAGTAGCGACCATCCTGTCCGATATCAAGAAGGACAACCCAGTCTCCTATACCGAACTTCCTCCACACCCTCCATCCCCTGTCCTCACTAGTTTCCCTGAAATCGATTCCACCACTCTGAGACAACTTGTATTATCCACCAAATCAGGCTCCCACGCCGATCCCTGCCCACCTGACATCCTTCGGCTGGCAATACCGCTCCTAGAAGATCAAATTTTAGACCTTCTAAATACCTCATTAGCCACTGGAACTTTACCATCTTCCTTCAAAGAGGCACGCGTCAGACCCCTGTTAAAAAAGCCCGGAGCAGATCCTACTAACCTGAAGAACTACAGGCCAATCTCCCAGCTGCCATTTCTGTCAAAGGTACTAGAACAGCATGTACTAAAATCACTGTCATCCCTCCTGGAATCTCACCATCTTCTCCAGGAGCGGCAAGCTGGTTTTCGTGCCCACCATAGCACAGAACTAGTAATGCTGTCGGTACTAGATGAGCTAAGATGCATGGCTGACGGTAAAAAGCCAAGCGCCCTGATTTTATTAGATCTCTCAGCGGCGTTTGATACCGTCAGCCATGCATTGCTCCTGGACAGACTGGCTAGGTGTGGGATAGGAGAGAAAGCCCTTAAATGGTTAACAGCTTTTTTGACAGGAAGGACGCAGAAGATCCAGTTGGCAGACCAGGTCTCAGATGTGGGCATGCTGGCCTGTGGAGTCCCGCAGGGATCGGCACTCTCTCCGCTTTTATTTAACATGTACTTACAACCATTGATTGAATCCCTGGCAAATATGAATTGTAAAGTATTTAACTATGCCGACGATACTCAGCTGTTGCTGAGTATCGATAATACTCCATCGGCTCAGTCCCTGGCCCAAGACATTCTACGATTTACAGTGAATTGGATGTCGTCCAATTTGCTGAAAATCAATCCAGATAAGACGGAAGTGCTTGTAGTTTCCACCTCTACTTCCCCCTGGAATGATTTGTTTTGGCCTCAAGAGTTAGGGCCTACCCCAAAGCCTTGCCCCAGTGTTAAGAGCCTCGGCATGAAAATCGACCAGGAACTCTCGATGGTCAACCAAGTATCCACCGTAGTTGGCTCCTGTACCAACCTGATCAGACAACTACGTAAACTCGCCCCCTTGCTCTCGAGAAATATGCTGCAAACCATCGTATCAGCCACCATAGTGTCTAGAATAGACTATGGCAACGCGCTGTACCTCGGCCTCCCAAAGAGTTCCATCAATCGTCTTCAGGTTATCCTGAATGATGCAGCACGCTTGATCTTTGGATTGCCGAGGAGGTCTCATGCCTCCCCTCTGCTCTATAGGCTACACTGGCTGCCTATAGCGCAGAGAGTCGAATTCAAGAGTATGTGTATCTGTCACAAAGCAGTCCACGGACAGGCGCCAGCCTATGTAAAAGAAAGGCTCAAGCTATACGAACCAAAGCACGCCCTGCGATCGTCCGGATCTTTTCTGTTATCCTGCCCACGCTTCAAGCTAACAACTAAAGGAGGCAGATCTTTTTCAGTTCAGGCCCCTACCACCTGGAATAAGTTACCAGAGGCGCTTCGCAGAGAACCTAACCTCCTCCACTTCAGGAAGTCCCTGAAAACCTTACTCTTCAAGGACGCTTTTCCATCTCAACAATCGGCTATTTAGATCAGACACCCACGTACTTTCATTCCATCTTTGTTGCTGTACTTGGTCAGTAGCGCTTTGAGACCTGTCGGTGATTTGGCGCGATACAAAACACAGTTACAATTACAATTACAATAAGTATGTTGCTCTGTTTGTGGATGTGGATGGTGTATGATGGGTATTGCTAAATGAGAAAAAGGGCAGCATTTCTGGCCCTAGTCCCGACCAGTCTCGAACAGGCTCAAACAGGAAACTACCCTAGTCCTCACTGCCCATAACAGGCTCAAACAGGAAACTGCCCTTGTCCTCTCTGCCCTTAACAGGCTCAAACAGGAAACTGCCCTTGTCCTCTCTGCCCTTCGCCACGACACCCGGGCTGAGACGCCCTAAGCCTGGCCTTTTTTATAGCCCTAGTAATCAGGTGACCCGTTCAGCCAATGGGAACCCTAGCCCTAACACTATCCAATCACAACACTGCCCCTAAAATCTAGAACCAATAGGAGACCAGGGCCTTACAGCCAATCTTAGCCCTAGTCCAAGCACCTAATCAGTTCAAAAACCCTGCTCTCTACGTCCAATAAACGCCCTAGGCCTACCAGTAGTCCCAAAACAAGTCTATGCAACCAATGGCGCAGGTAGCCCTAGTCCCTACTTCCAATAGAAAGCCTAATCCTACTCTAAGTCCCACACCTAGTCCAGCAACCAATCACACCAGAAACCCTAATTGCTACTTCCAATTAAAGGTCTAACCCTAGCCCAAGTCTCACCCTACTCCCCACATCCAATAACATAGAAAACCCTAGTCCCTACTTCCAATAGAAATCCTAACCCTAGCCCTAGTCCCAACCCTACAATGATTGAATCACAGACCCAGAAACCAATCAGAACCCTCAAATACCCAACCAATGAGGAACCCTAATTCAATAGAAACGCCAGATACAACCACCAATCAGTGTAGACATGTACCAACCACTAGCAGACCATATAAGGTCCCAGCGACCTCAGACAAGGTTTGCTGGCCAGGGAGTTGGAAGCTGCTTCTCCTGTTCAGAATCTCCTGGGAGACAGACAGGCTCAATCCACACTTTGGACTGCAGCTTGTAAGGGCCTCACTAACTTGAAATCTAACAATACTGTTTGACTAAAGCTTTACTCCCCCTGCTGGCCAAAAAAAGAAGTGCACAGGCCCTAGTAAAACATAGTTTAAACAGCTCACAGAAGCACCCTCTGATATAGAAAAATCCGTGTTGTTGGGGGGTGAGGCAAGGGGTTGGTTTCACTGGCTTGTGAACACAAAATGGTGGCTGGGAGTGCACTGTTTTAACATACAGGTCTTAGCACAGAGCAAAGGAGAAATTTGGAAGGAAAACATAATTGTCACCAGGGAATGAGAGGGACAAACTACAGAGGTTGGACTGCAAATCCCACAATTCACCACACTAAATGGAGCAATCATGGGCAGGGAAAACCACAAATTTAAAACACAACATAGGTGATAAAATATGCAATTACAGGCAGGCTAAAACTACAATGTTTAACTGTAACAACCATAGGCATAGACAGTAAACACAGAAAGTGAAAATCGTTTTTAAACAACTTTTTATCTTGGGAGGAGACAGCACTAGTCTGTCTCCTTACAATTTCCTGGATTCTGCTCACTGCAATCTGGGGCACAGGTAGGCTGCAACTCAAAAGATGGAGGAGAATTATTTGGGGAGCACCCAGCAAGGCCTTAATGGGCCTGGGCATGTGTGAGAAGAGGGCTCAGACTTGCCTGGTAGCTGAATAGCCAATTGTCCGCTGGCCTGGGGGTGGGGGCTGGGCAGCTGTTTCTCCTGTTCAGAATCTCCTAGGAGACAGACAGGCTCAATCCACACTTTGGACTTCAGCAGGTAAGGGCCTCACTAACTTGAAATCTAACAATACTGTTTCAATAAAGCTTTACTCCCCCTGCTGGCCAAAAAACGAAGTGCACAGGCCCTAGTAAAACACAGTTTAAACAGCTCACAGAAGTACCCTCTGATGTAGAAAAATCCCTGTTGCTGGGGAGGGGGGGCATAGGGGCTGGTTTCACTGGCTTGTGAACACAAAATGGTGGCTGGGAGTGCAATGTTTTAACATACAGGTCTTAGCACAGAGCAAAGGAGAAATTTGGAGAGAAAACAGAATTGTCACCAAGGAATGAGAGTGACAAACTACAGAGGTTGGACTGCAAATCCCACAATTCAACACACTAAATGGAGGCAATCATGGGCAGGGAAAACCACAAATTTAAAACACAACACAGGTGATAAAATATGTCATTACAGGCAGGCTAAAACTACAATGTTTAACTGTAACAACCACAGGCATAGACAGTAAACACAGAAAGTGAAAATCGCTTTTTAACAACTTTTTGTCGTGGGAAGAGACAGCACTAGTCTGTCTCCTTACCACTTCCTGGACTGTACTCACTGCAATCTGGGGCACAGGTAGGCTGCAACTCACAAGATGGAGGAGAATAATTGGGGTGCACCCAGCAAGGCCTTAAGGGGCCTGGGCATGTGTGAGAGGAGGGCTCAGACTTGCCTGGTAGCTGAATAGTCAATGGTCTGCTGGTCTGGGGGTGGGGGCTGGGCAGCTGCTTCTCCTGTTCAGAATCTCCTAGGAGACACACAGGCTCAATCCACACTTTGGACTTCAGCAGGTAAAGGGCCTCACTAATTTGAAATCTAACAATACTGTTTGAATAAACTTTACTCCCCCTGCTGGCTAAAAAACAAAGTGCACAGGCCTTAGTAAAACACAGTTTAAATAGCTCACAGAAGCACCCTCTGATGTAGAAAAACCTCTGTTGTTGGGGGGGGGGGGCAGGGGGGCTGGTTTCACTGGCTTGTGAACACAAAATGATGACTGGGAGTGCACTGTTTTAACATACAGGTCTTAGCACAGAGCAAAGGGGAATTTTAGAGGGAAAACAGAATTGTCACCAAGGAATGAGAGGGACAAACTACAGAGGTTGGACTTCAAATCCCACAATTCAACACACTAAATGGAGGCAATCATGGGCAGGGAAAACCACAAATTTAACACACAACTCGGGCGATAAAATATGCAATTACAGACAGGCTAAAACTACAATTTCTAACTGTAACAACCACAGGCATAGACAGTAAACACAGAAAGTGAAAAACGTTTTTTAAACAACTTTTTGTCTTGGGAAGAGACAGCACTAATCTGTCTCCTTACCAGTTCCTGGACTCTGCTCACTGCAATCTGGGGCACAGGTAGGCTGCAACTCACAAGATGGCGGAGAATGATTTGGGGTGCACCCAACAAGGCCTTAAGGGGCCTGGGCAAGTGTGAGAGGAGGTCTCAGACTTGCCTGGTAGCTGAATAGCCAATGGTCTGCAGGCCTGGGGGTGGGGGCTGGGCAGCTGCTTCTCCTGTTCAGAATCTCCTAGGAGACAGACAGGCTCAATCCATACTTTGGTCTTCAGCAGGTAAGGGCCTCACTAACTTGAAATCTAACAATACTGTTTGAATAAAGCTTTACTACCCCTGCTGGCCAAAAAACGAAGTGCACAGGCCCTAGTAAAACACAGGTTAAACAGCTCACAGAAGTACCCTCTGATGCAGAAAAATCCCTGTTACTGGAGGGGGGAGGCAAGGGGGCTGGTTTTACTGGCTTGTGAACACAAAATGGTGGCTGGGAGTGCACTGTTTTAACATACAGGTCTTAGCACAGAGCAAAGGAGAAATTTGGAGGGAAAACAGAATTGTCACCAAGGAATGAGAGGGACAAACTACAGAGGTTGGACTGCAAATCCCACAATTCAACACACTAAATGGAGGCAATCATGGGCAGGGAAAACCACAAATTTAAAACACAACACAGGTGATAAAATATGCAATTACATCCTGGTACTTCCGTACATCTAGAGACCTGCAAATCGTTGCCAGACAGTTATACCGTGTGGTATGAATAGCCTCGGCAAGCAAACATAACATGTGATACACTTTCCTTCTGGTGGACACATGTAGGACAGGTACTGCCTCCTTCACCTTTCCAACCTGATGTAAACTACCTTGGGGTAGGGTGCCGATACGAAACTGAAAATAAAGTTTTCTGTGCAGTGGAACCGTCACTACGTCCCAGAATAATTCCGGCCCCCAAAATGACTTAATGTGCATATAAGAACTCGTCAGCTTGGCAGTGACTGACTTCCGATCAACCTCAGACTCCATAAATGACCAGTATTTCATTTTCATCTGAGCCTTCAATGGAAAGACAGATGTATTCTGTAGATCCCACAAATCATGGCATCCTAATGAATACAAGGCTTACTTCATGTTTGAAAGCCATGGGATTGAATTAAATTGGCCAGCCTTCATGATATACTTTAAACTGTTAGTGTACTGAGTAAGCACAGTAGTGGTCCACAAGCGCCTCCAGTACAACAAGGGACGCAGACAAATTTTAAACGTGGCCTTAGTAATGCCTAAATCACAAAACAGTGGGTATAACAGAGCACTATTTGTGAGAGAAGGCAGGTTCCTAAGGAACTTGCTCTCAAATTTTGTGAGGTCATCATGTTTAGAAAACTCTCGCAGTTTGGCCCATGCAAAGCTGACCCCAGGCCATTGGCTTCGTAGATTTTGAGTGCAGGATAAATGGGTTTAGAGTAAGATGTCGAAAACTCCTTAAGTATTGTACCATAAGTCTACTTTAGCCTGTGTGTGGCCTAACTAATGGGCAGTTGCCAGGAAACCCTCTGCAAAGGTAATCCCCAGGTATACAAAGTAATCCACTTGTTCTAGAGGAGTTCCTTCCAGAGCTAATTTGCTCTTTGAAGATTTATGCTGCTTAAAGGACATCACCTTGGTCATTTAAGTGTTAAATTCTAAGCCCTGATCCACACAGAATTTGTTAAAATGATCCAATAGTTTCTGGAGGCCTGATGGGGTCTTAGAAATCAGTATAGTGTTGTTAGCAAATAAGAGGATCAGAGTTTTAAAGCCTGCCAAAGATGGAGCGTCTGCTTCCAGTTGAGCCAAGATGGAAGCAATGTCATTTATAAGAAGTGAAAATAAGGTGGGTACCAGCACACATCCCTGCCAAACTCCTTTGCAGAAGGTGCTCTTTCTTTCAACTGAGTCTGGTCCCCTCACCATCTTATACGTGCATAATTGCTTTCATGCAAATGGGTCAGAAGAGATAACATTTTCGGGGGAATACCTAGGTCGGCCAAAGTACTCCACAGTTTCCATCTTAAAATCAAATCAAAAGCTGATTTTAAGTCGACAAATGTGACAAACAAACTGCCACCATGGAGCAGTAAAGTTCTCCAGTGTATTAACATAAATGTAAAAGCCTGGTCGAAAGTTGAAACCCTAGTTCAGAAGCCGGCTTGAAAGGGGCTTAGAATGTTATTCTTGTCTATCGAACTTTGCATCTTATTGAGTAGGCACTGACCCAAATTTTTATGAATGCAATCTTTAAGGCTTATTGGCCTATAGCTAGATGATAAGGAAAGGTCATCTTTTTTAAATATGGGTAAGACTAAAGCACCTTTCCATGAATCAGAAATCGGGGCCCGTTGCAATTGTATTAGCCAAGGCTAAAGTGTACTGAGACCAGGACTGTATTGGTTTAAAAAATGTTGGCAGGAATTTCATCCAGGCCAGCTGCTCGTCCATGGGCGATAGAATTCAGGGCCTGAGTAATATCTGCAATTTCAAATATTGGCGTATTGCTAAATATTATCTGGACAATATAGAATCTGTTGGTGCTGAAGGACACACACAATTACCAGGATATAGACTGCCAAAATATTTTACCCAGTAAGAGGCGGCCACATTAATATCCTTCTGCGTAGCTCTTGTACGACCCTGAGCCACCTAGGCCCAGAATTTGGACGAATCACCAGTAGAACATGTGTCCAACAGGGCCCTCCACCTTTGTTCATCCCACTATTTTGTAGCTTGCAAAATGGCCTTTTTATAAGCTTTCCTTAAAATTGGTATATGAACCATGTCTTTGGTTTTTACAGCCTTAACTAATAAACAACTTGTGACATGACATGCATTGTTATACCACGAGTGCTGCCTTTTCCTTTTGTGCTGCCTTAGGAATGCATTGGGTATTATGAAAATGGATTTTAAAAAATCTTGTGGGTCGTAGCCATTTGATCCTATGCACTATCACTGGCCTCTTAATTCTGCATGAGTACTGACGAGCAGCAATCTGGGGCCATTTCAGGTGGCATTTATCGCCGTGGGTTCAGCCTCTCTGGTATAAGTGGGTGGTACACTGTCTAAATTAATAGGTTCACAGAAAGACATCAATGTTCCAGATAAAGGATTGTGATCACTATCTGTTATTTCTGTGACTATCATGTCAATGACTGTTGGCCACAACCTCAGATCGACAAAGATGTAATCTATATGGCTTATATGCAATGGTTTATTATAAGTATGAACACCTATAATATAAGTTTTAACATGACCATTAAGTGCTCTCACGCCTTGCTCAATCATTAGTGCCTGTAAATAAACTGCAGAACGAGCCCAGGTGCGAATAGGTGGAATCTCGAGGAGAGGAATGAACTATGCTGCATCCTCATCCTCCCCTGTGAGCTCATCTTGGTCATTGAACGGCTCAAATGTGGTATTAAAATCACCCCTATGATGAGGTGCTAGTGTTGGAAGTGAGTCGAGAACATGGTCAAGAACTTGGAGGGTGTTTGAGAATGAACTCTTACTGCCCCCCTCGTGTAGGTGTTAAGGATAATTATATTTGTTAGATTGCCAGTAAATCAGGGGAGTCAAATTTAAGTTGGCATTTCATGCAATTTAAAGAGTTCCTGGTCCGATTACCAAACCTCCTACTGCCTGGCCCCTCGAACTGGGAGTTGCAGGAACCAAAAAATTGAGATAACCTTGCCTGTGAACAGGATCAGCAGGCCAGGTTTCTGGCAAAAGACAAATGTCATATGTGTCCATTAGGGTATTCCATTCTGGAAGAGGTGTTTTTGACCTGCTAATGTTGTGTGGCACTTTAGGCTCTGATTACATTTTCCCGATACATGCCCTTATATAGGTACAATTCTCGTTGCCCTTATATAGGCATAAGAAATCCAGCCCTTATTTAGGCATAGCCCATGCTACCCAAACACAGGCATGGTTACTTCCATCCGTTCACCAAACGTCACAACGATTTGTTGGAAAACCAGCTTAAGCGTTTAGGGAACTTCCTCTTGCTTGAATATTGATTTCACCAAGAACTCAGTTACTCTACAATGAACAACTATTCCCCAGAGGTTCATTTATGACGTTCATATGCTCGACTTTACGTCAACTATGGCATTCCTAAACACCTTCAAGGTATAAATATACCTTCACTTGCTATAGCAATATACGGTGGTTCGGAGCAGTTCGAAGACCTACTTGCCCGACGTAGCTCACTACAGCAAGTGCCGAAGGAAGCCGACTCTCCAGCTGACGCACTGATCAAGAAGTTGCCTTTCTCCTTCCGAGAATCCAGCTCCAGTGTTTCTTGCTCCCCTTGCAGTGTGTTGGGAAATCAAGTCCCAGAGAAAGAGAAACCAGACCTCCTTCATTATAAGGTATGCAGCTGATTAGAACCTAGAGAAACCTTTGGTAGATTCTTGGCAAAACTATACCTATGCAGAAGACCATACTTACTTCTTCCCTCGTACTAGACTTCGGTTAGGTACATTGGGGTAGGCGTATTTTAGAAGCACTAGTTGAGTATTTTAGTTTATGTTATTTATGCATGTATTTTTATATGGCTTAGACCCCTGCACGAAGGCTCCGTTCTGAAGGCAAAGGCCTCCTGGTAATCCCCCGCTTCAAGAAAACAAAGTGGGGCGGGAAAGCCTTCTCCCACCTGGGACCCAAAATGTGGAATCAGCTTCCTGAGACACTTCGACTTAACCACAATTACCTCCGTTTTAGAAAAAATCTGAAGACCTTCTTGTTCTAATGCACTGATCTTACGCTTCTACATTCATTAGCGCGGAGATACCCCATGTGGGGTGATTCATGCGCTTTATAAGACATCTAAATAAATAAATAAATTAGAAACCATACAATGCTCTTACAGTATTATTTCATATTACTGTTTACGCTGTACGCATTATACTTTGCAGTCTGGCTAACGATTGTAGCAGTTCACTTCTCTTGCATGAGAAAGAAGACTGTTCAATAAACCCTGTTTTATTGAAAACGCCTGTCTCACTATTTCTCTGCAACTCTGTAGAAACGAAGCATGCATGATTGACTGAGTGAACTAGTTATCTATTGTTTCCACGACTCTGAGAGATATATTCTTATTCTTGGGCAAGAACGTTGTCATGTTTATGCGGTTGTCAGAAACTAATCCCTTCTTGTCTGTTCGAGAAAGTTTCTAGTGACCTCTGAGTTAGCTGGCACACACACAATTATGGTTAGTATATTCGATAGAGACCTATTAACATAAATCCTACGTCAAATCTATAGGATATATTATTCCAATGCGCAGAGCCTATTGGGAATATAGGAACTGCACTACACTACGTTCCAGGAAATGAGCTGCAAATTGTCATAGTTGCTACTTTCTTGGGCCTGACTAGAGGTTATGGATTGAGAAAGAGAGGGTCATGGACTGCCTGATTAATTAATAGGGCAGTTGTTAGTGGTGTTAGAAGTAAACTAGTTACCAGGTGTAGAGTCATATGGCTGGCTAGTGGGCTTCTCTTGACTGTTTAACCTCTCGCTTCCAGGGGCTGTTTTACGTGGTGGCTCACTGCTGCGTGTTGCAGGGTGAGCTGATTCTCTGTTCTTTAGGGGGAGGTGATTTGTGTACCTGACACCTGTTTTAAAGTTTAAAATGTGTTTTACCTGTAAAAGCAGATCACGGCTGTAGCAGCTGACACTTGCATTCTTGCACTTTGGCACACCGAGCGGTATACCATCATTACTCTGCTCGTTGGGACACTAGCAGGCGCCATTTTGTAAGGGGAGCAGCCCAGCTTTATTGGACTGCTTCCGGGTGCTTATTGAATGTCCACCACTACGCCGACGCGCAATGGTGTCAGGTGTTGTTTTGGCTGGCTAGTGGGCTTCTCTTGACTATTTAATCTCTTGCTTCCAGGGGCTGTGTTACGGGGTGGCTCACTGCTGCATGTTGCAGGGTGAACTGATTTTCCGTTCTTTAGGGGGGAAGTGATTTGTTCAGCTTTTTTAACTGCTCCCTGGGGCCTATTTAAAGCACACTGCTACGCTGATGCGCAGAGAACGTGCCGCTGGCGTGCGAAAAGCAAGCCCGTCCCCATCCAGATCATGGCCAGTGCCAGCCACGCTGCTCAAAGCGTGGCAGTAAGTGCATCTCTTGGTCCCGAGATTCCCTCTTGGCCTTAAGGAGTAACTGGTGCTCAGGAACCCACTGGGATAGCTTGGATAACCCTCACCCTACTTACCACTGTAAAGAATGTAATTTCACATTGGGGGTCCCTAGCAGGGCGACCGGGAGTCGGGTTAAATATCCCCAGAGCTCAGGGGGTACCAAGGGGCGGGGTAAGAGCCTGCATAATTAATTGTAGATCGGTCCCCAAACTGTCTGGTGATATTTGGCCATCTCTTACATAACACTTGGGATGTGATGTTCCTAACTAAAACGTGGCTGAAGGGGACGCTCTACCGGCCATGACCCTTGCTGTCGCACCCAGCTTGCGAATAATCTGTGCCAATAGGAGTGGTGACAGACGAGGAGGTGGGGTGACTATTATTTTGAAGGAAGCTTGGAATATTTCCACAATAGAATTGTATATTTTAGTTTACATGGAGGGCCTAAATTTCGGTGTAAAGATTTATCCAACCCTTTACTTTGCGGGTCGAATAATTTATAGACTGCCGGATTGCTCAAATAAGTATACCCTTGAACTATGTAATCTTATTGCACATGAATCATTACAATACGCCAATTTTATGGCCCTAGATTAAATCAATCTCCATGTGGATGATTCTACTTGCCCCCAGGCCTCTCAGCTAATAATGTCTTTTAAAGGAGCTAACCTCACTCAACACGTAGAGACCCCCACACGTAGAGCAGGCCATACTCTTGACCTTATTTCCTCCAATATCCCAGCCATAAGAGTCGAGGCCCCACAATGTTTTGTGTGGACGGACAACTTTCTGGTTCCTTTTTCCTTCACTCTGGGCAAAATACAGCTGGGTGGTGGCAATCACTCAGTGTTAAGAAGGAACTGGAAAAAGGCTACAGCAGAAAGCTTGGGCCCGGCTCTCCTAGTTAGAGGACCACTGAGCAGTGGCAATCCTAACAAGGACGTGGTCACGTTCAATTTAAGGATCACCTCAGCCCTTGAGGCTCCACTGAGATCTGTTAGGTCCCTGAGAGAGTATCCCTCAGCCCCCTGGTTCTAGGCAGACCTCAGAATTGAAAGAAGTGGGTGTTAAAGGCTAGAACGGCTATGGCGCAAAGATTACTCCCCGAAGGCTAAGCTAGCCTGTAAGGCAGTCCTAAAAAAGCTGATGATGGGGCGGCTAGAAGGGAATACTTTGTTAAGTGCATTTAGAGTGCAGAAAATTTGTGAAAGGACATTTTTAGGATTGTCAGATCCTTTACTAGCCCATCTACCATTGATGGAAAAATTCTGACCTCTCCTTCATTGTGTACAAACCTTTCCAACTTTTTTGAGAAAATTCAGAAAGTCTAAGCCTCTTTCACGGTAGGAGAGTCGTTGGCGGTACCACAGCCATCGGAAACTACTAATTCCGTTTGCGCCTTTTCGGAGTTCCGCCCTGTAATCTTGCAGGAATCTATGGCACAATCTTAAGATGCAAGTTGGGCTCCCCTGCGGATCCCTGCCCATCCAAGCTTTTTAGATCTTTGGCTCATTGGATTAGCCCGGTTTTAAACCACATTTGGAACACGTCTCTATCTTTTGGCATCATCTCAGATATTTGGAAACATGCATTCTTACTACCCCTGCTGAAAAAGCTGAATGCTGATCCCATTGAGCTCGGCAATTATCATCCAATTTCACTGTTACTGCTACCCGCAGTTGGCTCAACGTCAACTCGCCAATTTTGATGCACGGGATTTCTTACATGATACTCAGTCTGGTTTCCGGTAAGGATACAGTACTGAGAACACATTGGCGGAGGTGGCAGAGTCAGTGAGAATGTCGGTGGATGCTGGAGCATCAGCGATGCTGATCCTTTTAGATCTGTCGGCAGCCTTCGACACTGTTGTACACCCTTTTTTCCTGGACAGACTCAAACAGTTGGGCTTGCGGGGGCAGGTCTTCCGTGGATCCAGTCCTACGTCACAGACCGCTCTCAAAGAGTTTTTCTCCAACCGCATCAATCCAATCCTAAGCCACTGTGGTGTAGTGTTCCACAAGGCTCTGTCGTAAGCCCTCTGTTTTTTAACACCTACTTGGTGCCACTTTACACTCGCATTGCCACCTGGAAAGTGAAGGCAGTGTTTTATGCAGATGAAACCCAGCTGGTGTTCTCATTCAAAGACCACTCTGAGGACTCGCCTGCTGGATGAACAATGACAGACTAAAACGGCATGTGAATAAGACGGAGGTCCTATTCTTTGGCCAGGCCTCCTCCTCAGCCTAAGGGCTATGGTGGCCAGTTGAGCTGGGTTCACCACCAATCCCAGCAATTACTACAAGGAATTTAGACATCAAATGGGACTCTGACCTATCCTTTGAAACTCAAATCTGTCACTTCTCTTTGTAGTGCTTCAGGAAATTAAGAAGCTTAAGGAAATTCCTGCAAATCTAACAGTAGGATAGCCACTGGGTAGTAGTCCATCCTACTATGACCACTCATCTGGACTATGTAAACAGTTTTACCTAACGCTACCTTCTTATCTGATCCACAGACTTCAGATGGTACAAAATGTGGCTGCGAGACTCATCCGACGGGTGCCGTTCCGCCACCACATCTCCCTGCATATTAAGCAACTCCATTGGCTCCCGGTAGCAAAAAGGATAGAGTTCAAGTCTTTTACCCTAGCTTTTCATGCCATGCGTAACAGAGGACTGAGGTATCTCAGACACAGGCTCAGCCCATGTCAACCTAAACATACACTGAGATTAAACTCCCAGCACCTGCTTTGTGTACCGCGCTATGCTAAGTCCCGAATGGGAGGAAGGTCCTTCACAGCGCGGACCGCCAGGCTATAGAATTCCTTACCATCACATATGTGCTTGGTGGAAATATAACTTGAGTTCAGGAAGCTCTTGAAGACCTGACTCTTTAGCCAGGGATAGCTCCTGGACAGGATTCCATACCTGATTTCCGCTCAGCACTGGGGCACCTGGGCTTGAGGTAGCTGTTGAGCTTTACAAATGGCACCATACAATTATTATTATTATTAAATGATATGCAGCTAAACACGAGGGTTGAGTGAGGAGTTAAAATAGAATGGTACTCCTGGACTGGATCACTAGGGACCTTAATTGGCTCAAATATATAGGTCCTCTACTTCCTTTGGGCAATGTTGTTTCATTTGGAGTATGTTTTGTCACTTTATGACTGTCCCTAGAAATTTTACTTTGATTTGAAGCAATAATACATTCATGCCAATATATAGCCAGTATACTCTGATCACAATGATTAGGTCACATTAGCCTAGCATTACATGTTGAGAGATGTCTTAACATTTATTCAATTGGTCATGTCTGAAGGGAACTGTGCAGGCATGTATGTAAGCATGCATATATGGATCGGTGAGTTGTAGATCAAGTATCATGTACACAAAATGAGACCTGTGAATTGCTTCTAAGATTTATAGCAACTCCTTCTTGTAAGAATTGCAGATATTTCTGGGAGCATAACTAAGTTTTCCTATAGCTATGTTATATATGTGAACCTCTATTTTATATATTGTTAGTGCAATTAGAGGCTTTCTAAAAACCATTTCTGACAGATATCACAGTCATGCTTTCACTTTCTCTCTCTCAATTAGCACACTGTGGCTTTGGGTTTCTTTTAGAGGTTGTCATGAATGGAGTGTCTTGCTATAACTGGTAAATGCCTTATCACCCCACCTTTAAATTCTCCTGACTCATTTAAAGGTGTAGGGACAAAACAGCCAATGGGTTTTTGTTGTCAGAGCCTCAGCCGTTTCTTTAGTTTGCAAAGCCACTTTCAACCCATAATATTGCAGAAAATCCTCTGTGCTAAAATCAAGTCCCTTGAGAATAATCAACATAATCATGCCAAATTGAGGTAGCAAGATTGCAGATTACAGATTACTGTTGTAATATAGGTTTAGTGTTTTATTTAGTACTGTAGTCTGTGAGGTAGGGAGTTGAAATATTATAGCATTTAGAAATGGCTTAATTTGCCCAAAAAGTTAAGAGCCAGGTCCCTCATCGGAAGGCCAATGCAGCTTGCAACACCCTTTGCCCCTACTAGCACTGCCAATGACAGTACCAACACAACTACTAACCATCACATTCCTACAGGTGTAACAATTCAGACTATTTCAGCCTCCCAAAACTATAAGAATGGCTTGGGCGGCAAGTATTAGTCATGTTTAATGTATTTTGAATTAATCAACAACTATTGTTCTGCTCATGGTTAAATTAGACATACATCGCCACCATGTGGCAGACTTTCATAATTGCTGGTGTTGACAATTAAGTTCCAATGACGAGCACCTGAGACCACTTGCTCCAATTAAGCACTGAATGCAGGATAGAATGCCAAGAATGAACTGAACAGTTAGATGAAGCATATCCTGTATTTACCTAAAAGCAACTATGGAGCTTTAGTCTTTGTCTCCACATTGTGCCATATCAATCCACTGCCAATATAGCTAGGGTGAGGTAAGGCATTATTTTACAGAAGCCTCCCAAGGCAATTTTGTGCTGTGACTAGCAATCGATGCTTTGTTCTTGTGTGGTGAGTCTTTCACATTTGCACTTTTTGCTTGTGGACATAGTCCTTTCTTGTCCCCTTTTTCTAACTTTTGAATTAACTGGGCTGTTCTGTGTTTGATGGTAGGCCTCAATATCACTTGCTGTCCTGAAAATATATGGTCATGGCCAAGATAGAAGAACACTCTACACAGCTATTGAATTAAAGGAGGCCATATGTTCAATCTCTATGTTTTCACTCTCAATAGCCCTCATTAGGATGTTGGTCGGACAGCAACCTACATCCTGTCAGTTGCGATCCAACTGACATCCAGCTGTGCAGTCCGACCGCCACATTATGATGGAGCCCGTCATGGAAGTAGTCGGAAAAAAATACCCCATAGTGGGTTGGTGCCTGCTCAAACACCGCTGAAGGGATTATGATGTCCCTTTCATACAGCCATTATATGGCAGTCTGACTGCCATAGAAAGGTTGTTGGAAACAGACTTTGGGGGACCCTAGCAGTCTCCCCATCCCCCATGGCCTCCACAATGAGGCCAGGGGAACCTGTGGTGCCCCCAAAATCCATGTACCTTGTGCCAGGCACCATGTGGTACCTGGCAAAAGGTGCAGGGATGTTTGTTTACATGCCTTTTATCATTGAGGCTTATTCTGCAGCCCTTTTCTGACTGCCAACACATGCCGCAATAATAAAGGGCATATTTATGATCGCCGTCAGCCTTTCCTTGACAGACGGTCCCTCCACCCATTGCCTCTGCCTGCTGCATCGTAATGCAGCATGCGGACCACAGGGGCAGATGTTGGCGGGTCCAACAGGGATACAACCTTTACAATGCAGTCATTACATCGCACCACACTTACAATGCATTCATTACATGGCAACATCCCTTACAACGTATGTCACTACAACACAGGCATTACAACACATACCATTACAACGCATGACACTACATCGCATGTCACTACAAATCAGGCATTACAACGCATACCATTACAATGCATACCATTACAACGCATAGTACCCCTATACTATCCAACACTTACCCTACTGTTGCCCCCCCTGGAGTTAGAATAGTAATTTTAACCTCTACACTATCCAACACTTACCCTACTGTTGCACCCCCTGGAGTTAGAATAGTAATTGTTACCCCTATACTATCCAATACTTTAAATGCAATGTAATGGTATGTGTTGTAATGGTATGCGTTGTAAAGGTAGTATGCGATGTAATGGAATGCGTTGTAAAGGTAATTTCTTAAAATGCGATGTAGTGTCATGCGATGTAATGGAATGCGTTGTAAAGGATGTTGCGATGTAAGAACTGCATTGTAACGGCATGCGTTGTAAATGTATCCGTTGTAATGTCGAACATTCGTCCAACATCGTAATAAACCTCATTGTGGTGCCAAGAATATCAAGGTACAGGATATTATAGGTAAGAATATCATGTGTTTAATATTTTTTTAACCTATAGTTGAATATAATCTGAATTTTGTATTATTTTAAAAAGTTTTATGACTTTGTAGGTTTTATGTTATTATTATTTCATGTTAATTGTCTGTGGTTTTTTTAGTAGCTGTTTTATAGTTTCGGTAATATTTTTAAAGTTTTTTTTTTTAGCTTATTTTACTTTTTTTGTTATTATTAGTGGGTATTGGATTTGTAGGGAAATAGAGTCCGGAGATATTTTGAAAAAAACGTTCTTTTTGTTAATATAAGGTAAATTTAACTGAATATGTAAATAGTTTTATTGTTATATTACTAACATTTTAAATGTTTTAGCTTTTTAAAGATGTACTTTCAAACAAAAAATTGTCTTGATTTGCTTATTATTTTGTATAATTTCACATTGTTTTGTGGGTTGTTGGTATTGTTGAATTGGAGTTTGGTGGAAACTGTTTTACTGTAAATGTCTTAGGACCATATTATGAGTTTGGCAGGCTAGAGCGGGATTGCCCCGCCCTGCACCGCCAAACTCATGTTTGAACCACCCGCTGGATTAGGAGTTTTCTTCTGTTTTGTTGTCAGTTCTTTGTATTCCCAGGGCTATGCCTACGAATTAGGCACAGAAATGGGTACATCAAAGGCTGTACCTGCACGGCATGGAATGCTGCAGTCCATGCCTTGCAGGTACTGGTGTACATTCACACAGGGTGGCACATGTTGTGCGCCCCCTGTGTGCAACCACATTGCATGAAGCACAAGAGTGCTCTGTAGGGCCCCCTTTGTTTCCTCAACGCCACACTTTTCTTGGCGGCCACACCTCCATAAAAAGTGCAGTGGTGAGGAAACTCGTAATATGCTTGGCCGGGCTGCATCAGCCCCACCAAATACTGCGGCCTCAAGACCACTGTGCCACCACCCAGGATCTCTGATCCCTGGCAGCTGTGGTGGTCCGAGAGTGCCATGACTGCCCTGATCCTAATAGGGCAGTCAGAAAACCACCACTGCCACGCCCCCAAGAGTCTGGTGGTCCATGGACCGCCAGACTTGTGATAAGGTCCTTAGTGTTTCCACTTTACAAATAACATCTAAATTGGTATGTTTTTTAACAATTGGATTGCAGATTTACATAGAATTCTCCTATTACAGAGCAACAACTATAGTTGCTGTGATGCATTGCATGAACAAGAGAGAGCAGAAGAGCGTCATATCTCCTGAGATGTGGTGCTGTTCTGCCCTCTGTCTCTGTGCTGGTGCACTTTTGACTGCCATTTGGCAACACAGATATGCTTGTGCCATGGTGGAAGGGTATTTTTGTTGTGGGAAGCATTGGTTTTGTGCTAGAAGGGGCCCCTTCTAGAACAAAAACTATGCTTTTAAGTCACCTTCACTTTGTATGTGTACAATGCAGCACACATTCAAAGTGGGAAATATGAATAGAAATTAAAACATTTCTCCTTGTTACGTCTGCCTCAAGGAGGGACAGGATTTTGGTGCAAATGACAGTCTACAGTTACTTGTAGATAGGGATTGGTGTCAAAATCCATGAATGGTTGAATGGGTACACCAAAGACCACCCATGGAATGACAGAAAGTAATGCAATGCAACACATTGCAAAGCATTGGTTACTTTGGGTTACAATCTGACGCAAATCATGATTTGCATTGAATTTCAAATTCTACCACAAGACTTTGTGTTGGCTTTGCATTAAAAAAGTAATGCAACCCAGATGCAAAGTATTCATAGAACAGGGCTTTAATTTTTTACATTTATTTTCAAGTACATTTTCAGAGTTTTTGGTGTTTAATATAGAAATCGTTGTTTTTTAAAATATTTCACTTTTAACAAATATTTTATTTTATATTAATGTGCATACATTTTTATTGTTGTGATTTTTTTTATGTAATAGATATTAAATATTTTTTCAAATACCTTCCCCATAGTTGCTTAGTTTGTAGTGCGAACTTTAAATCTGACTCTGCCCCAAAGTCAAACACATTTCCAACTGCTGCTGAAGTTGGAGTGAGAATACTAAACCTGACCCCTCCAAAGTCTAACGCTTTCCCAAGTGTTGTTTAGGTTGGTGTGGAAATATAAAATTCTATGCTTCTAAAGTGGATCACTTTATCAACTGTTGGAGTGGAGGGGTAAGCGTTTATCCTCCAATGTTCCTTTTTTCTTGCCATCTTTGGTTGTACTTGGAATGGAAATGTTGTTTTACCTATGTTTTTTATTTTATTTTTATTTTGTTGGAGATTAAATATTTGATATGAATTTCAAATTTTATTTTTTAACATTTTGGATTTCGCAAAATAGTTTTCAAAGAAGGCTTCCCATTTTTGAAGATATATCTAATTTGTATTCATTTTTTTGTGTATATGAATTTTGGTGATGTTTTTATTTTAATTCCTGTTGTTTTGTAATTCTTGTATTCTAATATAATTTTGGGATTTTATTTTACAGTCTATTTTTCTTGTAATTTAATATTTGTAATTTATTTAGTAGCTGTTTGCCTATTACTATGAAATAGCACATGTATATTTAAATTATTTAATAATTATATTGTATAATTCTATTATTTTCATTTTTTTACATGTGTATTATATAATTAGTAATTGTATGCATGTTTTTAAATACAAATATTTTTAAATTATAGGATTGCTTATTATACATTTTTTTACTTAAATGTATTTTAAAAATGTTACATTAAAATGAATTATGCTATTTTAACATTTACATATATATATGTAATATCTGAGGTCATGAGCAGTGGATTGGGGGGCGAGAGCTTTAGTTAGCTCAGCAAACTATAACTGCTGAATTTTTCTGGTTTTGTACGAGTGCATTGTCAGCCTAACTATAACATCCCTGTAACCATTGGGATCTTTGGTTTCGGTCCCTGTGACCAGTTTGATTGAATGTATTTCGCTACTTGTGGACTGTTGCCTGGTCCTAACAGCAAGGTGGTGCCCGATGAGGTCGCTACACTCGTAATTTTTTTCCCGAAGAGTTGCCCATCTGGCCGCAGTTTTTTCAGAGAATACTGGCCCTATTTCGGCTTTCGCAAAGTCTACCTCTTTTTGAGCATCCTCGGTGTCCTGACCTGACCTAACCATTTGAACCAATTTAATTTCTGCCCTCTTAAGTTTTCCCTGTAAATCACTAATTAATAGCTTCTCCTTCTGGTTCTTCCTAGCCGAAAAGCTCAGGGTTTCTCCCCTAACACCCGCCTTTAGTGTGTCCCATACAATGGTTGTTGAGGCAGTTCCAATATTGGTTTCCAGAAACTCCTGGATCCAGTTATGCATGTGAGAAAGATAACCAGGGTCTTGAAGGAGAGCCTTCTCAAAGCTCCACCTTGGAGCCTCGTTCCGGTTCCCTAGTCCCTTGATGTTTAGTATGTGAGGATTGTGATCTGACATAAAGCGAGGTACGATGTCGAGGGTGCAGTTGTTGAGTAGTGAAGATGAGATAAAAAAGTAGTCAAGTCTGGTGAGAGTGTGGTGCGGGTCTGAAAAGTAGGTGTACCCAGGTAGTGTGGGGTTCAGGCAGGCCCAGATGTCGCTTAGACTATGGAGGTGAGCTAGATTGGAAAGTGCTCGAAAAACAAGGAGTTTTCTGCCCGTGTACCTCCAATTGCTCCCTGGGTTCCAATCACAGGGCAGATGTATGGTAAGGTCGCCACATAGGATAATTGGGGTGGGCCAGTGGGCGAGCTCCCTGGAGACCGAGTTAATGGACCCCAGATCGTCTGAGTTGCTGCCGCATAAGGAGCAGACAGTAAAGGAAGGGTTGGGAGGAAAGTGGCATTCGGTTATAACCCATCTGCCCAGTGGGTCTGATTTAGTATGGGAGTTTTGGAGAGGGAATCTTCTGTCTGCTAAGGTGCCTACCCCTTTAATTTTAGCGCCTTGTACTGTAGCCCTAGGACTGTGAACCCAAGTGTATCCAGTAGGTGTTTCTGTGATCCCTCTATGTGGGTCTCCTGAAGGCAGATGATGTTGCCCCCTAGAGAGCATAAGCCTTGAGCGACATTCTGTCTTTTCGAGGCATCATTCAGCCTGCAGATATTGATGGAGACAAACCTTAGGGAATCTACCATGGCCATTTGGTTATAAAGAGGTAGTGTGGTGTGAACAAAACCTGAGCCCTGGAGTGCGCTGCCCTTACAGTGTTTTTTCCACCCGCGACCGAAGTCTAAACAAGCGAGTGCATATATATGTTGCAGTAAAAGAGTGCCCCAGGTTCTTCTGCGCCACAGTTGGTGCCTGTCCACCCCCACCCCCCACTCTCCCACCCCCATCTTCTGAGCAATCAGGAATGACCTGAGTGACGGTAGTCAGACATGAGACCCGGCTGACGACCACGCCGGAAAAAGAAAAGTCAGGTTTGTTCGGCTAGGAGCCCCCGTATATCATCAAAAGAGCAAAAAAGAGAGAGAAAGATGCTAAAGAACGGAGCAAAGGGCTATCTACATGATCAAGTAATCTAATTCAAATGGAACCCTAGGATGCAATTCAGGTTTGAAAGGTCTGTAGGGACTGAGACAGGAGCAGGGACAGAATAGCAAGAACTAGAGAATGAGCTTTTCATTTGAGATTCTTCTTGGATTTCATTTCGTTCAAGTAATCGCCAGCTATGATTTCGGAGAGGAAAACTCTGGTGCTCCCATTGAAGATTACTTTAAGCCTGGCTGGGTTCATCAGATAGACTTCGGCCACCAGCTGCTGGAACGGGGAAATCAGTTGTCTTAGCCGCCATCTCCTCTCGACAGTCTGGTGACAAAAGTCTGGTTTGGCAAAAAATGTAACACCATTGGCCCCTTTCTTGAAGTTAGGGCGGGCCTGATCATAGATTAGCTGCCTGAGGAGAAAATTGCAAAAGTAAACCAGGAATACCCTTGGCTGTCCCCCGCTGGTGTTGCCACCACTGCCCTGGGGTCTCGGGTTGAAGGGAAAACGGTGGGCCCTCTGTACTTCTTGGTCCCAGTCCCAGCTTGATTGGTCAGGGAAAGAGTCCTGAAAAAAATCTCACAATGACGCGCCTGGGGTCGCCCCCTTCCTTTCCCTCCGGGATGCCCAGCACGCGGAGGTTGTTCCTGCTCTGGCGATTCTCCTGTTCCTCCATCTTGGACATTAAGTCTACCAGGCAGGCTGAATTAGACTCGCTCTATTGTTTGACTGTGGAGGTTTCACTCTCCAAGTGCTCGGTTCGTGCCTCCACCATGGACACAGGGTCACTTATTTCAGTGCAGGTTTTGTTCAGGCGCCTTAAACCTCCTTGTAGTTTCTTGGCAGCTCCTTTGGCAGCTCAATTTTCCGTTCGTACCTCCTCCTGGAACACTTTGATTGAGGCTAAAATGGAAGCTAAGAAGGGCTTGGTAGTGTCTACAGGCGGATGTTTAGCTTTCCCCCACTGCGCTGTGCTGGGATCATCCTCTTACAGAGGATAAGACATTTGGGAGTCGGAATAGTCCCATTTCAGTTGGCTGCGCCACTTGCCCTTGCTTCTCGGTTTCCTTGGCCGCAGGATCGTACCAGTGTCTTTGTTTAAGACCTCGCTTTCACCCTCGCTTGTCTCTGACCTGACCCTTCCTCTCCAGATGAGGTAGATGTACCGTCTGATACTAAGTAGAAGTGTTCAGGTCCCGTCTCTGGAGTCCAGGGAGCTTGTGTCCAGGAAGGGGTTTCTAGTCTCTGGATAAAATTGGCGATACCGGTCATCTTGTCTTCCGGGGCAGAAAGAGCTGCTAGAGTGGTGCTAGGGTTAGTGTCAGAATCGGTGATGTCAAGGCCAACGTAAAGTATCTGTAGGATTGGATATGGGGTATGTTGTTCAGTCCCCTTGCTCAAGGGTTCGGTAGTGGAAGTGATTATGCGGGAATCTCAGTGCTTAGTCGAGATGTCTATAGTTAAGCAGGGCACTTCCCCTGAGGGAGTTGTAGCTGGAGGAGTGTCCTGGGAAGTCTCCTGATTAAGAGTTGGGCAGACCGCTGGAAGTGAGCTTGGTGTGGGGGCTGGCATACTCGGGTCTAGGGGGGTAGTCTCAGGGAGAGGTATGGGTGCAGGTGGCAGGTGGTTGTTGGCCGGTGTTTGTTTGAGCTTTATTGCCAAAGAACATTCTTAATAGGGGTGGCTGCGTGGTTGAGTCTTTAAGATTTCTATGGTTCTTTGGATCTATAGGCAGTCCACCCCCCCTCGCTTTATCCAGCAGCATTTTACTGGTACTAACCTTGGGTTTAGGTGCCCCCTCAGTCTAAATGGTGTCTCTGGGCTCTCTCGGTTCGGGCTCAGCAGTGGTTTTTGCCTTGGCACCTTTCCTGGCTCCCCTGCTGCTCATGCTGTAAGAGCCCGAGCCCCTGGTGTGCAGCCGCCGCCGTCGCGTCCCAGCGAGTCTGCGAGTTGATGCAGACACCGGAGAGTAAAGATCCAGGTGAAAAGTCTACTCTGTAGGTTCTTGACGCGTTCCTTGTAAGGAGATAAAAGATAATCCGACCCCAGGCAAACAATCTGCTATGGTCCGTCGAGGGAGGGTAAAGAGAAGAGGCTGCCGAAACAGAGGTAGCGCGATGCCGAAGATCAAAGCCTCCCGCCAGCAGCCTCGGAGAAGAGCCGTGCATCTAAGTCAGGAGTTTAAGAAATGATCTCATGTCCATATAATGACTCCATCAACTTTAATCTATGAATAGCGCTTTTTGAATAAACTCATTCCATCTGAGATCAAAAAAAGAGATGTTACAATATGACTGCCACTCAAATTAGTAACCCACCAGGTTAGGCCACAGAACGCTCGAGAAAGGTTCTTATGTTCACTTGATGAATGTGTTTACTTTAACTTAACTTGTTGTCAGCATGTTTAAACAAAATCGCTGTACTTGAAACTACACAAATGACGTTACTAGATAGCCACCACGTAATTGATGAACCTATCGTGCTGTGCCAAAAAATGTGAGAGCCCTTTATAAGCGAGTTCCGGTTTCAGCATGGTTGATTCCGGATCACACGTGACGTAGCCGTTTTTGAGCGTACTTTCCGAAAAGACTTACATGCTTCAAGGCATTTTCGTCATAATCCAAGTAAGTTTTGTGGTGCCTTAGCAACAGTTGCCGAATTTTAGATAAATACGGGAGTTGGAATCATCTTAATGGCATGACAATTTTGCCTACAAAAAGGTTCTGTTATGCCTTTATTAACAGAGCATCACATATATAAATACCGCGAGTGACACACTTTTCGTTTGATTTTAACATTTTTAACTTTTTTCCATCACCGACTTTCTTTCAATACAAGCTATGTATTATTTTGAAGCACTTGGCTTGTTAACGATGATGTGCCGAATCTTTGATGCTATGAGACATTTATATAGTCATCGCAGTTTAATCACCAAGGGCTATGAAGCAGATAGAGATGTCGAATGGCTCTAATTATTAAACATCGTCTGCAAAACTCAGGATGAATCGATGTCGTCCTACTGCTAGTATCAGACTGAATAATGTCTCAGTTGTTGCCGTTTAGTACTTTTTGCACATGTACACATGTGTCAATCACGAAATCTTACAACCAGGTTTCAAATATGCATATCAATTTCAATCTTTACATAAGTGGCCAGACTAAGGAAGGTCATTCAATTCACTCGTCCGAAAAGACTACTCATCAGAATAAGGACAAAACGGAGTGACTTATGAATTGGTCGATTCAGGTAAAAAACACTTCAATAGATAGTTTAGATTTGTCATAATGTAGAGACATAAATGGTTTACTAAGTGGCCTTTTTTTACTCCAGATCAACATGACAGGATAATTCACAGCAATTCCGACACTTTAAAGGATTGAATTACACTGCAGAGCCTTACGAAGTAAGATGAATAATAGTTCGCCACTGCTTGCTTAAATTGAAAATTGAGTCAGTATATGTGGTGATTCACTTGACTTTTCTTATGGTCGATCTCTTGAAACATGTCTTAGGCCAATTGAATTACTTTAACTATGTCGAACTTGATTATCTGAAGATGTATATAAACACAAGTTATGCAGATATGCTGATTTATTCTAGATTGGTGTGATGATTATTCTCTCCCTTGTCTGAGTTTTGAAGGTATGTCAGGCTGGGCAAATAAACAATTTTGTTACTACACAAATTAATAATTTTAAATTGTATATAATCACAACCAATAGAGAGATTTTGGTTTATTTGTACACGGGTTCTATGAAATGCTAGAAAGATGTAATGATATAAGGCATATATATAATAGTTGATATTATGTCTTTGTAGGGGGTCACAGCGCTAAAAGAATTTTACTGTCCTGAAGATGGTCTGACCGAATATTATCATACAAGACCGAAACATCGACGAACATACCCATTTCCTCATTACTGGTTATCACACAAGTGATCTTTGTTTAGGATAAATAAGTGTCATTTGTCTTTTATATGTATTGGGTTTGGGTAGGTACAACTGAGATATAGGCATAAGTCGAATTGTCCTTATTCATTTGTTAAAAGCACTGTTTAATCTACATGATTGATATATGTACCCTTTCAATTGAATTTATTGGATTTATATAAAAATCTTTTTGTGAATACTACAAAGTTCCCGTGTTACTTTTTCTCTCTTTTTAATTTCACAAGTTATTGTTACTTGCATGAAGTATTGGTTTATTATCAGTACAAATACCATTTAAGTTGTTTCAGATATACAAATAGATGTAGATAGTCTGTTATTTGAGATTCATTCTTTTGAATAAAATCCCTTGCAGGCACTTTTTACAAATATTAATACTTGCCCAAGCCTGCAAGGGTATATTGGGTTCCCCACCCTTTTTCTTATGTGCATCTAAGTCAGCATCACGGGCGCAGGGCGGCTAGCCGATCATGCACGCGTCTGGCGTGGTGTGGGCAGCCGAGCAGCGGAGCCTCAAGCTGACTCCATTTTGCTCCTCGGAGACTGCAGACAAATTCTCCCAGAATAGGTACATGTAATGCAAGAGATGTGTAACACCGGATATACACATCATCTCACATACTCAGCCATGCCCAACACTGTCACATTGTAGGACACTGACATTCATTTATGTCTACATTACACATAAATTTACATACACAGACTATTTTCAATGTACTGGATTTTGAAATATGTAACAATACCATACACTGCCGTCTGGGGCACACATATAGATTAGTTTGCATTGCACAAACAAGATGAAGATGCATAATGATTTCACTGTTCACTCATCTAATGGTAAAATCCTTAGCCATTACTTACACAACAGACAAACAAATCAATTGGTCATACAGTACACAAATGCAGTGACAAGGCAAGATTGCACGTGTACATCCACACATAAAATGATGTGCACTGTGACCAATACAATGCAGAAAACAGGATTTCCAATCCAGATATGCCAATTATACAGTGGGTCTTGTGCCCTTTAAGGTTACCTGCTGATGGGAGTGTGTCTTACTTAAGTACAGCTCATGTTTTTCATATATTTAGTTCATGCACACATCTACTGTACTAAGAGACATCATTCACAGCAGTATGTGCTCTGATGACCGATTAGTCAAAGGACGCGTTTTCTGCATCCGAAACGATTCTGTCACAGCCAATTGTTGTCAAGGTGCAAGACGGGGGTGAGTATTCAAAGAACGCGTTGTCTGCATTCAAAATGATTCGGTCACAGTCATTGTCTGTTTGTTGCTATGGTGAGCGACCACACTGTGATTGGGACCACGCTTACTTGCGGCTTCACACTTTCGCCTGAGAACACTAAAAGTGAACAAATCGATAATTTACTGGAACCTCTATTTTAAATACGAAAGCATATTAATAAACAGTTATCGACATGGAATGGATTAGAACCATGACTGTTACAAAGATTTAATCAGCACTGAAGAAGTCCGGTAACGGACGAAACGCGTTGTCTATCTGCTTTTTAAAAAAAGAAAACTGAATAAAGAACTGAATTGAAGCGAAGAGCCTCCGTTTGCTGTTTTTTTGGGAAAACAACTAAATACTTTGTATCTAACGAGATCATTATTGTGAAGATTTATTGAATTATTGAATGGTGCAGACCCAATTTTGTGTGTATTTTGTTATGGGAATTGGGTTTTCTCTGTTCCCAGTTAGGACCATATAGGGATTACGTTCCTGGTACTAGCACCTTCTGTATAGATTGAAGTGTGGTATTTTAATAGTGGTGCAGGCAGTTTTGCTTTAATCCCTAAATTGTTGCTGTTGTAATGTATCCAATTCAACAGAGATCACATGAAGAGTGTTTGACCGTCGCGGTAGGCGTGTCGTTTGCTAGCAAAGTTATGCATTGGACCGATTCGTACCAAGCGACCAACCCAAGCCTATCACTTTTGATGCATGGATTTGAGACCGCCTCTGCTGGTTAGATATAAGTCTGTCTGTTCCCTAGACCCTTCACTTGCCTGCACTGCCTGCTTCATTCCTGCACCTCCCCATCTCTCTGCTGCTGTGACAACATCCTATGGTAGCCACAATGGCAAGGAAACACCCCAGGGCCCGCCCCAGCTTTCACTGAGGAGGAGAACCAGGCCCTGCTGGACACACTCCTGCCACCACACAGCCATATGTATCGCAAACCAGAGGAGCAGGTGAGTGAGAATAACAGTGCATTGCCCTTGGACATGTGTGATAACTGTGCATTACTGGCAGTATGAACCTCTATCAGAGATATTACCTTTATGTTTTTTACAAGTTTCACTGGGTGTAGGGAACTGATTTGGACGGGCACAGTGCTGTAGAAGTGTGTGTACTGGGGCAAACATGTCATCACTGTCCCAAATGGAACAGTGATTAGATTGTACACATGACTGATGCACATGATGCCACAAGCATTACCCTTAGTTATTTGTGAAAACATGAACATGAGTTATGTATAGTAGTGTATGATTGAGGCACATGACGCATGTGAACTAAGGGACTATTACCATTTCATCCTTACAGGTCAACTCACATGACAAGGACCAAATGTGGCTGACCATCACCAAGAAAGTGTGTGACGTGGGGGTCGGGTATTGTCGGGTTTGTCATTTCCGCAAGAGGTGGCAGAACCTTCACGACTGGGCCAAGAGGATTGCTGAGGTCCAGCTAGGCCTGTCACAACCGGGCAAGCCAGGTGGGTGGCGACCATTGACCCCACACATGCCACGCGTCATAGCGGTGGTCTTCCCTGACCTTGATGGGCCGTTGAAAGCCCAACAGCAGCAAGGAAGGGATGAATCACTTACATGTTGCACTTCTATTTTTATTCTGGCAGGTTTTGAGATCTGCTCTTGATGGCACTTTTACAGGATGTAAGTCTGCCAAATGTGCAATCATTCTCACTAGATGAAGGTTGTAACAGTGTTGCCATGCACAAGTGTGCTTTCTAATTTTCACAAGACATGTTTATGAGGTTTAGCATGAATCCCATAGCTTTACAAGTGTCTGCACATTCACTGATGTGTGATTCTGTTCTCAGAGTGGTCTGAACAAATCATTGAAGTATGTTGTGTAGGGGATTTCAATTGTGCAAATCACATGCTAAACTTTTTGTCAAAATGATTTGTCCATGTAGAGACATAGATTGGTTTGTATTGGTCCATGTGCAAAATCTTTTTCACAGATGTGCTGCTAATTGTGATCACATGTATCCCATTAAACAGTAACAGCTAGGGTAACTTGGATCACATGTCGAAAATGTCCTTCCCATGATATCTTGTAAAAAACAACAAACAACATTCGGAAGAGTGAGTCCATGTGTAGGAGTTTGTGATGGTGAAATAACTAGCAATTCATTGTCAAACACAGGTTGTCACTAACCGCAACATGGCAGGATTTTTGAGGTATGTGGTGAAGTACACAGTCACAACTGTTGACATGTGTGTTTATGATCTTGAATACTCAAACATGATGGCTTGGTAAACAAGGTATTTTTGCCATCACTGTCTGATTCTGAGATGTAAAATATTAACCAAATAATTTTTTTTTAACCAAATGTTACATTAGACACGAGCAATCTCAGCAGTACAAAGTGAGCATACTGTGTAATTAAAAGGAGGGACCGTCAGACTTTGTCCATAGAAAGGTGAACTTGTTCAGTGTAGCCACGATTGTTCAATCGTGTTGGATGTACGTATGCTGAAAATGGGTTCAGTTACTTGAATCCAGACAGTCCTTGCACCCAGATGTGCCAGTGGAATGGTGTTCCGCCTGAGGCATTGTGAAGCTGAAGTTTCTGATGCGGCTGTTTGTAGAGCATTACTTTCATCTATGAAACTTTATTTGTTTTCAGTCTTCAAACCTATATGATTCTGCTACATGACACTGTGCATAGATGACAGATGTGCTACATGTCTTTTAGACCAGCTATGCCTACTCACCAGGATGACACTCAAATGTGTCTAATGACATTGGATATGCAAAGCTACTGAACACGTTATCAATCACTGTGAACTGTGTAATATGACTCAGGCAATGAGTATGCATTGTGCATGTTTGTCAAGGGAGACATATGAGCAGTGACATATGGGCCAATGGTTCAACATTAGACAACTAAGGATTTCAGGATGTGTACCATGTCTCAGTGAAATCTGAGATTCATATTCCCATTTTGATGGCTCTACTCACTTGCAGGAGAGGAGATAGTAATGTCAGTACACAAATCTGTCATGAGCACAAGACTAATTATTCCCAGCCACAAATTCCATTATTCAACCTTCTGGTTATGTACTATGATGTTGATACAGGCAATGTTACTGATCACATCATGTGATTGAGCATAGTGAAAGTGGCAGGGTAACAAGTACCATTTCTGTTAATGCAGCATGCGCTAATAGCACAACTCAGTGTGATGTCTGATATCTCTGAACCTCTGTGCTGTTAGCTATGTGTCAACTAGGTATGGATGACTCATGTAAATCTTTTTCTTACTTGGTCACAGCATCATCAGCGGCCACAGGAGGAGAGAGTGCCACGGATGTTGTGGGAGCAGAACGTCAAACAGGGTCCAGTGAAGAGTCATTGGAGGGGAGACCCAGTGACGGAGAGGGTGAGTAGAGTCTCACTGGCAGCGGATCTGCAACACATCTACATCTTCAGAATCAAATAACAAGTCTCTTGAGGACTCCCATGTGGTGGTGGGGGACACAGAGACTGCATCTACAACATCAGAGTCTACCTCCAGCACTACTACCATCTCTACCCTTACTACTGCTCCCAATTCCACTGTCTGTGGCCACTCCTATGGCAGGGTCAAACTATCATTTGGGCAAGGCACCTCACCCCCTGCACCTGCCTCCCCTGCTGCCCTCAGTGTTCAGACCAATGACCTCCTCAGGCAGATCTCTGTGGGGCAGACATCAATGCTGAGTGTCCTCCATGCACACACAAGTATTTTGACAGACATGTCATCGTACATGGAGGGCATTCACTCAAACATGTCTGCCCTACAGTGATCAAATCATGCTATGGCCTCAATACTGACGGCAGCACTGTCTCTCCTCAAGCAGTACCTTCCCCTCCTACCTCTTCCTCATCCATCATCCCAACTACCCTCCCAGACCCAAGCACATGCAAACACACACTAGACCATCCACCCGCAACACACAAACACACAGACCGAAGTCGCAAGCCACACACATGCACACTCATGCTACAGACAGCACACTCACAACAAAGGAAGTGATAGCACCCGACACACATGCATCCAGTGACACTCCACATACCTCAAAACCCTCCGCCTCCACAACCCCTACCATTTCCTCTCCTGTACTCCCTCAGCCCAGGGTCCCACCTTGTTCACACTGAATTCTTCCCTCCACAAAAATGCATCCCCCCTCCTAAGAAGAGGAAGTACCTACAGATGTCACACCTTTAGCATCTGCTACCTCCCCCCAGGAGGAACAGAAGGCATCAACTCCATGCCCAAAATCCCTCCGATTCAATCCCAAACATCCACTCCTACACCCTATAGATCCCCAGACATGCCCAGTACATCTATTTTGCTAAAACACCCACAAAAAAGACAACTCCCCTCCCCATTTCAGACTCACCCCTCAAAAAATGTAAGATCCCTAAATTAGTTAAGGCCACCCCATCCCCAGCTCCAACTGCCCATTCCACTACGGCTGCACCCCCTCACAATCACAGCCAACCACTGCAGTGGAGTCCCATACCCCACTATCAGACCCTACCATTGCAGTGGACCCTGACACCCCTCCTGCTCCCATCCCTCCCAAAACACAACCTAGTCCCCATTAGTTTGTCCCCTTTGGTGCCTGGCATTCCCCCAAGATGCCCCTCTCAGGGGAGGTGTCCCCTTGCAGGAATTGTGCAAGCAAGAATATATGATGTTCAAAGCTCATCTGGACAATAAATAGTGATGGACTGGCCAATGGCCTTTTGCTATTAATAAATCATTTATTTTCATGCTGAATAAAGCAATTTTTATTTGTGATTAAAAACATTTGTGTCCAACAACTTGTTTCAGAGTTGACTGTATGACAAGTGGAATTGGTTATTTATATGTACAATGATGTTAGTATGGCATGGATTGCATATGTTACATGGAGTTTGGGCACTTTGACAGAAAGTATTTCAAAATGTGGGGTCTGCATTTCATGGCTGTCATTGGCAACTTAAGTTTTGAATCAGAGTGGGAAATGAAGTTACAAACCACATATAGGGGTCGATTAGGATGGCAGACGGAAATGGGTACTGTCCGCCATGGTCGCGGCAAATTTACTCCCGGCAGCGCCGCGGAAACTCCACGGTCGCGATTAGGATATTCATGTCAATAAACTCCGACCGCGGCGGACGGATCACATCAAACCCCGTCCGCGGCGGACGGATCACATCAAACTCCGTCCGCGGTGGACGGAACACATCTAACTCCGTCCACGGCGGACAGACCAAAATGAACACTCACCGCCGCGGACGGACATGACCGCGGAAACAGCCACATTTACCGCAATACCTGTGAAAACTCCGTTACCGCAATTAGGATAACGCCGCCAGTACCACGGTACGCACAGCCATCCACGTCCGCGGCGGAAAAAATGCAACGAGAAACAGTGCATCACTGCGGAAGGCAAACACGAACAACTTCCCTAACGTCAAACCAATGTCAAAAAGTGTGCCGCCATTAAATAGCTAACACACGAAAAAGGACAACCCCCCCCCACCCGAAACACTAACACCAATCACAAGCCACTATGACACGCACCCAAGTACCCAATAATGCACACTAGTCAACACACCCACCCACCACCTGACTGGCAACAACCATTGAGACACGACTATAAAATGACATCCACCCACTATCACAATCCTTTGCATCACAGCATTGCTGCTAGCAAGAGGCCCTATACGATCTACAGCACACTCAAATTGAAGACACACAACCACCACCCTACCACAACCACAACACAAACACCCACCACACCATTCCTACACACCACACACCTGCACCCCCCAACTCACTCAACCCACACACTGAGCACCACACACCATGGCACCCAAAAAAAACCCTAAATTCACGGAGACGGAGTTGAGGGTAATGGTCGATGAAATTATCCGTGTTGAGCCCCACATATTCGGGGCCCAAGTCCAGCAGACCACCGTGGCGCAAAATAATCACATGTGGGACAGAATCGTCAGTCGAGTGAATGCCTCAGGGACCGTGCCAAGGACAAAGCACGAAATACAGAGGCGGTGGCATGACCTGAAAACCAGGGTGAAGGGCATCCGCGCAAAAAACCATGCGAGAGCCATTCTCACTGGCGGCGGTACACCCCCGGAGCCAATACCCTACACCGATTGGGAGGAGAAGGTGCTGCTTATACTTCACCCAGAGAGCCTAGACGGACTTGTGGAAGGAGAAGAGGCTGGTAAGTACAAACCAACCACCACGATGAGTACGACATGGTCAGCCTCACACAACTGAGAATACACATCTCCCAGGCCCCAACCCATGCACGTCGTACACATACACACCAAAATGTAAATGGCTACCAACATGCACCCATGTCCACAGGGAGGTTGGTGGTGGTGGGTGGGATGTGTGAGAGGTCAGCACTACAACTCCCACCAGGCCCCCATGTCCACAGGGAGGGTGGTGGTGGTGGGTGGGGTGTGTGAGAGGTCAGCACTACAACTCCCACCAGGCCCCCATGTCCACAGGGAGGGTGGTGGTGGTGTGTGGGGTGTGTGAGAGGTCAGCACTACAACTCCCACCAGGCCCCCATGTCCACAGGGAGGGTGGTGGTGGGTGGGGGGTGTGAGAGAGGTGGGTGGGGTGAGTGAGAGACCAGCACTACAACTCCCACCAGGCCCCCATGTCCACAGGGAGGGTGGTGGTGGTGGGTGGGGTGTGTGAGAGGTCAGCACTACAACTCCCACCAGGCCCCCATGTCCACAGGGAGGGTGGTGGTGGTGGGTGGGGTGTGTGAGAGGTCAGCACTACAACTCCCACCAGGCCCCCATGTGCACAGGGAGGGTGGTGGTGGGTGGGGGGTGTGAGAGAGGTGGGTGGGGTGAGTGAGAGACCAGCACTACAACTCCCACCAGGCCCCCATGTCCACAGGGAGGGTGGTGGTGGTGGGTGGGGTGTGTGAGAGGTCAGCACTACAACTCCCACCAGGCCCCCATGTCCACAGGGAGGGTGGTGGTGGTGGGTGGGGTGTGTGAAAGGTCAGCACTACAACTCCCACCAGGCCCCCATGTCCACAGGGAGGGTGGTGGTGGTGGGTGGGGTGTGTGAGAGGTCAGCACTACAACTCCCACCAGGCCCCCATGTCCACAGGGAGGGTGGTGGTGGTGGGTGGGGTGTGTGAGAGGTCAGCACTACAACTCCCACCAGGCCCCCATGTCCACAGGGAGGGTGGTGGTGGTGGGTGGGGTGTGTGCGACAGGACACAGAAATGTATACAAATTGATATGAACATGTAATGTCCACGATACTGACCTGCACAATCTTGTCCCTCAGGTGATCGTAATCTGACTGGGGAAAGCAGCACCCGGCCGCCAGACTCGCCTCACACCCATACCGGACTCTCTGGGGACGATGACACAGGCAGCTCCGGTGGTGAGGATGGTGCGGGCCCAAGCAGACAGCCAGGGCCATCTGGCTCACAGGGAATCCCGGCTCCGACAACCGTCGCATGTGTAACACCAGCGACACCGGCCTCAGTGATCTGCAGAGTCACCACCACCACCACCAGCACCACCAGCACCACCACCAGTACCACCACTCCTGCCTGTGCCACCCTGCCTAACCAACCGCACGACGCAGGTCCATCGGCCCCCCACCCAAGCAGGGTGATTGGGCCACAAAGGAGAGAGGCGGGGCCACATCAGGCAATCAGGAGGTCCACACTCCGCCGCAGTGAGGAAGGACACCCACCCCATCCTGTGGCAGAGTCCCTTGAAGCCCTAGCCAGGTGCCAGGCTTCGTACGACCGTTCCACGGAACAAGCAGATCGTGCCCACCAGGACTCGGTGGACAACACGAACATGTTGCGTGAAATATCGGGCTACCTTGGCCAGATAGTGGATATCATGGGCCAGCAGACAACAATGTGGAGGGATTGGATAGGCCGGAACAACCCCAACCCCCCTCCACCAATTGTCCTGGCGCCACGGCCAGCAACACCACCGCCACCGCCACCGCCGCCCCCACAGCCACCACCACCACCACCTGTGCCCCTGCCGACGGATGTGGCCCCTGAACAACCTGCACCGGCAGCTGACTCTGTTCCACCTCAAAGACGGAGGGGCCGTCCGAGGCTGGAAGTGGCTGAGAGCAGTGTGGATGCGCCATCCACACGCTCCAAGAGGGGCCGCCAATGACTCAGACACTGCCCGAGCCAGCCATTCACCCTGCCAACTATCCTGTCCCACATAGACAATCATTGCCACAGGTCTGCTGGACTAGCCTGACACCACCCAATGTGGTGTCAGCACGGACATTTCATCTGCCATTACCTTCAACTCCAACTCCCCCACCACACACTTACTTGTAAATATTCACCTGCACAAATGCACAACCTGTAAATAAATGCCACTTACACACTCAATGATGTGTTACCTCCATGTTTAATCACATGATTGCCTCAGAAACAGACGTAACCAGGTGCAGGGATCCAAGTCGTACAAATTCATGGCGCTGCGGGAGTGACCTAGGGAAATTCAGAGACAGCAAACAGACGTTAGGAAACAGAATCACACACATCACAACACACTGCACAGCAACATTCCACAAACTACACTCATCACAAAAGCATTGGATGAGAGGACACACATCATGGAGACTTGCATGTCCAAATAAATGGACACACACATATGCAACCAGCACATACCAGAATACACTGCTGATGCACCCCACATCCACACAACACCAGCAAACATACATGAGGCATTGTCAACCGGCACAACAGGTAGTTACTCACATTCAAGGGAAGTAGCGATCAATGAGCTGGCGCCTCTGGTCTACACCTTCCTCCTCACCACTATCCTCATCAGTCGACATGGGTGGGATGGGAGGCCGAGGAACTTGTTCGTCTTCAGGGTCCAAGAGCAGTTCAATGTCATTGCGCACGGCCAGGTTGTGGAGCATGCAGCAGGCAATCACGATCCTGCATACTTTGCCTGGTGAGTAAGGCAGGGCCCCTCCGGTCTTATCCAGGCACCGAAACCTTGACTTTAGCAGTCCAAAGGTACGTTCAACCACTCTGCGTGTCCTTCCATGTGCATCATTGTAGCGCATTTCACCCACTGTTGTAGGATTACGTATGGGACTCAGGAGCCAGGGCCGGTTTGGGTATGCCGAGTCGCCTATGTAGGGGGATGACAGACACAAATATCACATCCAGATATGGTGGGTACCCCATGCCACACAGAGATCACAAAAGTCCCCACGCCAGACTCACCAACAAGCCACGCTTGACCGGGACGCAGATTAGCCATCAGTTGGGGGACAATGCTACTCCGCATGATGTGGGCGTCATGTGCGGAGCCTGGAAATCTTGCACACACATGGGAGATGATGTAGTTGGCCAGGCACACCACCTGCACGTTCAGCGAATGGAAGTGCTTCCGATTCCTAAAAACCTGCTCACGTGCCTGTGGTGGAATGATAGCGATATGTGTGCCATCAATGGAACCCACTACGTGTGGTATCTGGCCCAGTGCATAGAAGTCTGCTTTTACTGCTGGCAACTCTTCCGGCCGTGGGAAATGGATATAGTCATCCTTGTACAGCATCATAGCTTTTAAAACATCCCGAAGTACCATGCTGAACATGGACTGTGACATCCCCCCGGCATGTCCAACTGTGTACTGAAAGGTGCCAGTAGCAAAAAAGTGTAGTGCCGCCATAACCTTTGCTGTGGGTGTAATAGAACCAGGATATGTCCTTCGTGGCTGCAGATGAGGAGACAATTGGGCAACAAGCTCCATCAACCGACGTCGATCCAGCAGGAATTTCCTAATCACCTCCTCGTCAACCATATCCTCCAGCACAGTGTATGGCCGATGCACATTTGGAGCCCTCCTGTGTGGGAGAGAGATGTAACTTGAGTCAACTTACAAACGACGCATACGTGTGCAACTCCATCACATGTAAGCCAACATTAGCAAGAACAAAAATGTTTTGGAGAATGGTCATATGTGTGACATCTCTGATAGTTAATACAATACGGAGTGGCCCTTTAACAATGTGCAGCCACTTGCAACAGGAAGTGTGTCAACACGTACAACGCAACTTAGTCACATGTGAACATTACTGACAATACGTGTGTCTTGACCCTAATGTTTAGAAGCCACATCACAGACACACATGCAAGTGCATGCACACAAACGATAATGATACACACACACCATGTCATCATGCACCAATGCCAACACCAATAATGTTGAGCATAGGGTAATTACATGCATGGTGACACAACATCCAAGACACATACACTGAATGCATGTGTACCACCACCATTGTAGTCACCTCGCCAGAACCACACACTGACAACAGATTCATAATTTGGCCATACAGCCGGGATGTACTGTGTAGTTGTGAAGATGTGATAACGTCTGTAGGGTCACACCCGACGTCAACACGTCAAAATGCACATCTGTTGCACATTGTGTGCCCACCGATGGGCATAGTATGGACACACATGGAATAGTGAATGACATATGAAGTTTCCCTATCACGCTCAAAACCCTCATGACGCAACTGCAGACAACACATCACGGTGCAGCGTCTGACAAGATAAAATCATTGGCGCCGCCATGGCGGTGCACAGCTTCCGCTACTTTCCAATGGCCATACGCGGCCAGCGTCCCTCTTCCCATTGGCTGCATGTGCACGACCGTCACGGGCACACATCGGCAACGCACGTGCAAGCTTCCTGCACAGAAGCTTCAGTTGCAACAATGTTCTATCACTGGCGCCACCATGGCGGTACACATACTCAGCGGGGGAGGTGCAGGCCTACACACCCTTTAGATGTACTCAATGTCCATGGCAGTTCATGTCCCCTCTTACAGTCACATTGCATCATCCACCGTACACCGGCCGGAGCGGCCGGGCCTAGGACGGCCGTGCCGGCCATGTCCACAACCGCCGTGTCAGGCCGGGCCTAGGACGGCCGTGCCGGCCATGTCCACAACCGCCGTGCCAGCCATGTCCACAACCGCCGTGCCAGGCCGGGCCTAGGACGGCCGTGCCGGCCATGTCCACAACCGCCGTGCCAGCCATGTCCACAACCGCCGTCCTAGGCCCGGCCTGGCACGGCGGTTGTGGACATGGCCGGCACCGCCGTCCTAGGCCCGGCCGCTCCGGCCGGTGTACGGTGGATGATGCAATGTGACTGTAAGAGGGGACATGAACTGCCATGTCCATTGAGTACATCTAAAGGGTGTATAGGCCTGCACCTCCCCCGCTGAGTACGTGCACCGCCATGGTGGCGCCAGTGATAGAACATTGTTGCAACTGAAGCATCCGTGCCTGAAGCTTGCACGTGCGGTTGCCGATGTCTGACCGTGACAGTCCGTGCACATGCAGCCAATGGGAAGAGGGCCGCTGGCCGCGTATGCCCAATCGAAAGTAGCGGAAACAGTGCACCGCAACACCAGGGCCAGTCATTGGCCCTTTTACGAACACGCATCAAGGGCTGACCAATTGCTGGCGACGTATGCCACTGACACGTGCTGAGGGCCCTATATATGTGTGTTGTCAAAAAGCACACATCCTACCCTGGGAACCAGTGCTGCCTGTTCACCTCGACCTGCTGCTGCTGTTGAGCTGACCACCGACTGCTGCCTGTGACCATCACCTCGACCTGCTGCTGCTGAACTGACCACCGACTGCTGCCTGTGACCATCACCTCGACCTGCTGCTGAGCTGACCACCGACTGCTGCCTGTGACCATCACCTCGACCTGCTGCTGAGCTGACCACCGACTGCTGCCTGTGACCATCACCTCAACCTGCTGCTGCTGCTGAGCTGACCACCGACTGCTGCCTGTGACCATCAACTCGACCTGCTGCTGCTGCTGAGCTGACCACCGACTGCTGCCTGTGACCATCACCTCGACCTGCTGCTGCTGCTGAGCTGACCACCGACTGCTGCCTGTGACCATCACCTCGACCTGCTGCTGAGCTGACCACCGACTGCTGCCTGTGACCATCACCTCGACCTGCTGCTGAGCTGACCACCGACTGCTGCTCTAGTGCCATACTCCGTGATCTTGCCATGTCGAGAGCCAAAGAGATCCGGTCTCGTCCCTTCACCGCCGCGGAGCTTGATGTCCTCGTGGACGGTGTGCTCCGCAACTATGGACGGCTCTACGGCGCACCCGGACAGGTGGTAAGTGCAGTGTGGGACATGTTGGTGTGCATGAGGGGGCCAATGACTCCTGGCTACTGCAATCTTAGCTGTGTAGTGTGGGCTCGACATATTTTCTGGATTGTGCATGGCGGATGACAGATACGTGTTGCCCCTATCTGTGTGACAGGCCAACTGTCCACTGACTTACACCCTTTTGTCTCCCATCATGGTAGGTCAAGCTGCACCTTTGCAAGGACGTGTGGAGGAGCATTGCACGTGAAGTACGGGCATTGGGGGTGTGCAACAGATGACATACACACTGCCACAAACGCTGGGACGACATTTCCAGGCTGAGTAAGAATGTAGCGGAAGTGACACTGGGGATGATTCCAAGGACGCCACGTGTGGCCCGACGCTCCATGACCCCTCTCATGCACCGTATCATTGCTGTGACGTATCCTGACCTGTCCGAACGGCTGAGTGTGGATCAACAGCAAACTAGCGGTGAGCATACTGTCTGTGTAGGATACTTGGGAGTGCAATGCATGTATTGGTGCACAGACACAGTATTGAGTTCCGTGGTGCGTATGTATCTCTGCGATGCCATGTTGGTCCCATTGGGTGGGTGTAATTTGACATCCAGGTCCGGCATGTTGACACGCCACTTGCTTAGTAGTTGAGTGTTGAAGCACATGCCGTAGTGGTCCGTGGCCCCATGGCAAGACATGTGTGCAGATGTACGTGCTCCTGCCCTGTCCGCATGCTGTACATGTGTCACGGCCACCAACGCTTATGTAATGTGAGGATGACTGGTAGAGGTGGGCCGTGTGCAGGATGGGGGCTACAAGAACTTTGTCAGCTATGGAATTAGGGAATCCTTGTCCTTCTGTACGTGAGTGTGCCCATGACTTACACCTCTTTTATGTGCATTTCAGCTATGACAGAGGAAACTCAGCCATAGACGGAGGAGATTAGTGGAGGCAATGAGTCGGGGTCAGACTTCGCACACACGCAGACTGACACAGAGGAGGGCAGCGCCGGAGAGGGGGACAGGACCGTCCCTGAGGACTCGCATGTGGAGACACCATCGTCCTCATCTTCGGAAAATCTTGGTGAGCCAGCACTGTTGTCACAGACTGGGAGTGGGCAATCAACACCTTCTGTCGGAACACAGCACACAGGGCCCACACTTCCGCCAACTGCACCATGTACTGTTCGTGCACGCAGGAGTAGGGGGAGCAGGGTGGCGTTCGGTGCAGGCACCGCTGCCCCTGCCACGGTGAGCCAAAATGCACTGTGTGCTGAGGCCGTTGATCTGCTGCGACAGCTGTGTGTGGGGCAGACCAATATGACAAATGCTTTCCAAGACCATGATAGGAAGTTGGGGCAGGTGGTGGCATTCATGGAAGGGATGCATGGCGATCTTGCTGGTCTACACAGGACAGTGCAGTCATTGGCAAGCAGTGTGTCGTCTGCAATAGTACAGTCGCATGGACAGGGTGCTACTTTTGTTTCCCCATCTACACCACTGGATGTCTCAGGGGGTAGTGAATATTCTGACCAGGACTCTAATACAGGTTATTGCACTAGAAGCAGCGTCAGACAGCACGTCAGGGCACGGAGGGCACAGACACCATCCCCTAGGTCAGCAAAATCTGTTCACGAAGACAACGTCAGATACACTGGAGTACACACACAGGATCCACAAGTGTTGTTGGGGGACATGCCTTCACATGCTACACAGGCATTTAACACAAAAGGTACTCCCAAGGCAAGGGATACTCACAAGTCCATGGACAGTCCCTTGGACAAGGCCACTCAAAAGACAAAGGCACCTCAAAAGAGCAGGAAAAGTCCCACGGGCAGGCCCACAACAGAGGAAAGGGCCACTCCCAAGGACAGGGACAAGGACAGTCAAAAGACAAAGGCACCTCCTAAGAGCAGGGAGAGTCCCAAGGGCAGGCCCACAACAGAGGAAAGTGCCACTCCCAAGGACAGGGACAAGGACAGTCAAAAGACAAAGGCACCTCCTAAGAGCAGGAAGAGTCCTAAGGGCAGGCCCACAACAGAGGAAAGGGCCACTCCCAAGGACAGGGACAGGGACAGTCAAAAGACAAAGGCACCTCCTAAGAGCAGGGAGAGTCCCAAGGGCAGGCCCACAACAGAGGAAAGGGCCACTCCCAAGGACAGGGACGGGGACAGTCAAAAGACAAAGGCACCTCCTAAGAGCAGGGAGAGTCCCAAGGGCAGGCCCACAACAGAGGAAAGGGCCACTCCCAAGGACAGGGACAGGGACAGTCAAAAGACAAAGGCACCTCTTAAGAGCAGGGAGCGTCCCAAGGGCAGGCCCACAACAGAGGAAAGGGCCACTCCCAAGGACAGGGACAGGGACAGTCAAAAGACAAAGGCACATCCTAAGAGCAGGGAGAGTCCCAAGGACAGACACACAACAGAGTAAGGTCCATCTCCCAAGGGCAGGGACACACACAGAGAGCAGGTGTCTACTGGAGACAGGTACACCACAGACGACAAGTCTGCTGGCAGGAACAGTGCACCGACCAAGGCACAGGCAAAATCCAGAGACAACACTCCACCTACGGATAAGGCACTTCCTACGGACAAGGCTTCTACCATGGACAATGGCGCAGTCAAGGACAGGCATACATCACCCCTGGCTGCACTGCGGCTGATGTTTTTGAATGAACGCCAAACAGATGTCTCCGCGGCGGAGTCCCCCCATACCTCCACTCCCATCCAGGCCAGTCAGAAGCAGAGGAGGGAGTCCCCTGTTGTTGCATCCCCCATTACACATGAATCTGAGTCCAGGTGGCAGGCACACAGCAAACGACAAGCAGGCTCCAGCACGTCCCCAGAAACCCGATCCCCGGCTGCAGATGCTCCACCTATGGTGGGTGATATTTGTTTAGAGTCACCACCACTTGCCAGTCCTGTCCTGTCCAGGGTGCACTCACATATCCCTAAGAAACGCAGACACACACCATTGACACCTGCCCACCCCGATGTCGCTCAAGGTCAGCTATCCCCAGCTCCCAGGGCCACCCTGCCTCCTGGCCCATACAGCCCTGTGGCTCATCATTTCAGTGGTCCCAGTGGCGCAGGTGCAGTTGACTCTCATGTATCAGATAGTGCCACTGTGTCTGTTGTTTGCTGTCATGCATCATGTAGTAGCACAGTCTCAGTTGTGCCCTCTCCTGTTGCAGGTCCTGGCAGTGTATCTGGGTCTATGGCTCATGTGTCAGTGAGTAGATCTGTGGCTGTGTCTCACACTCCTGTTTCTGGTGCTGGCAGTGTGTCCGAGGCAGGTAGTTCACGCAGTCCACCTGATTCTGTGATGTGAGGTGCTGATCACTTCACTCACATGTTATTTCACATGGTGTGTCCATTGTCCATTGAGAACAGCCTTGCACTGTTGTGGTCCCTGGGACGGGTTGGTTGGGACACGTACTTGTGCTGCCTCTGATGTACCTGCTCTGTAGTCCACAATGCCCTGTTGCTGTTCTGATACTGCATTCTGCCCTCTCGCGTGCTGCCTCTGATGTACCTGCTCTGTTGGGCACAATGCCCTGTTGCTGTTCTGATACTGCATTCTGCCCTCTGATGTGCTGCCTCTGATGGACATGTTCAGTGCTATGGACTGTTGATGCACTTAGCCCCTCTCACATGCTGCCTCTGATGGACATGTTCAGTGCTATGGACTGTTGATGCACTTAGCCACTCTCACGTGCTGCCTCTGATGGACATGTTCAGTGCTATGGACTGTTGATGCACTTAGCCCCTCTGATGTGCTGCCTCTGATGTACCTGCTCTGTAGTCCACAATGCCCTGTTGCTGTTCTGATACTGCATTCTGCCCTCTCACGTGCTGCTTCTGATGTACCTGCTCTGTTGGGCACAATGCCCAGTTGCTGTTCTGATACTGCATTCTGCCCTCTGATGTGCTGCCTCTGATGGACATGTTCAGTGCTATGGACTGTTGATGCACTTAGCCCCTCTCATGTGCTGCCTCTGATGGACATGTTCAGTGCTATGGACTGTTGATGCACTTAGCACCTCTCACGTGCTGCCTCTGATGGACATGTTCAGTGCTATGGACTGTTGATGCACTTAGCCCCTCTGATGTGCTGCCTCTGATGTACCTGCTCTGTAGTCCACAATGCCCTGTTGCTGTTCTGATACTGCATTCTGCCCTCTCACGTGCTGCCAATGATGTACCTGCTCTGTTGTCCACAATGCCCTGTTGCTGTTCTGATACTGCATTCTGCCCTCTCACGTGCTGCCTCTGATGTACCTGCTCTGTTGGGCACAATGCCCTGTTGCTGTTCTGATACTGCATTCTGCCCTCTCGTTTACTGCCAATGATGTACCTGCTCTGTTGGGCACAATGCCCTGTTGCTGTTCTGATACTGCATTCTGCCCTCTCGTTTACTGCCAATGATGTACCTGCTCTGTTGGGCACAATGCCCGGTTGCTGTTCTGATACTGCATTCTGCCCTCTCACGTGCTGCCAATGATGTACCTGCTCTGTTGGGCACAATGCCCTGTTGCTGTTCTGATACTGCATACCTGCTCTGTTGGGCACAATGCCCTGTTGCTGTTCTGATACTGCATTCTGCCCTCTGATCTGCTGCCTCTGATGTTCATGCTCTGGTGCCCACTTTGCCCATGCTCACGCATACACTGTGATTATACCCCTATTATGTGCAATAAAGGTAGTCAATCATGTCTCGTGGCTTGTCGTTGTCATTCATGCTTGCGTACTACAAATGTGTATTTCTATTTGCTTCTCATCAGTGGTTTCGGTAACATGATACTCCCCCTCCCTACGTCACGACCCTATTCCCCTCCATGCAGCCAATGGTTTGTGCCTTACCTGCGTCGGCGTCCATGGTGGGCCAAGACTAGGACGTGGTGAATCGCGAAGAGCATCGGGAAAGCGTGTAGCGCTGGGTCCATGGTGGCGAGCAGCTTGTGGTGGGTATCTCTGCTATGTATCTTTTCTTCGCTGTGGGGAATCCGCCGTGTTCAGACAGGTTGTTTTTCCGCTGCGGTTTTATGTGTAATTTCCGCCATCTTGATTTGGGGGACGGTCTTAGACGTCAGTACGTACGGCGGAGTCTCAGGATGTGTTCCGTCCGCTGCGTGGTCGGGTGTAGTTGGGCGGCGGTGCGTGCCTTTCCGTCGCGGACGGAAATTTAACACTGTTTCCTATCCTGATATGGCGGACGGAGTGTCCGCGGCTGGCGGACACGGAAAAGGCATTTTCCGCCTACTCCAGGGCTGCGGTCGCTCTTCCGTCCGCCATCCTAATGAGCCCCTCATTTAGCACACTTACACATAGGTAATGCTTTCAGTTGTCTACATATTGCAAGTGTCTCAGTGTGCAACAGTGTAGGTGAAGCATGCTGAATCTGTTTGTGATGTGCATAGAGGCACCTGTCTCATCTAGTCAGCTGGATACATATGGCTGTTGTATTGTATGTGACTTTCAGGCAGTGAATCAATGCCTGTGTCTTCTGCAGATCTTGTAGAATAGTGGCAAGGTCAAGCTTGCTTGATGTGTGATGCTGCTGTGTTAAAAAAAGCATTCATGGCTGTGAACACATCTTGTCTATTTACTGAGCACATGATGAGTGTAAGCTGAGCTGTATTTTCACAGTCTTCTAACCATCTGCTACTACTTAACTCATAAAATTGCATGGGGTTTTTGTTAGGCAAGGATTATTTTTTCTTTGTAGTCTATTGATCGCTCATTTAGTTCATGCCATCCTGCTTTTGGTATGTGAAATTGCAAATATTTTGTGTATGCTTCATCCCAGCTTGGATTGCATTTAGCGTCGACACACAAGTTGTAGTTGAGCTTATGAATTGTGTGTCACATGTATTTTGAGAATGACTGATTAGGGAGTTGATATGAGCTACATTGATGCTGTTCCATTTCACACAAAGCTGTATTATGAGTGCTGTGATGTCAGTTGACTTGGAAGGTGGCACATATAATGACAGACGCTGTCAGTTCAGTTGTTAGTACCAAATCACCATACAGCCTGTAAATATGTCATGGATTCCCATCAAATGTCTTGCGACGATCTATATTCTCATCTGGTCATCCAGAAAAACTGGGGTGGTCTGTCCCTCGGTCATTGGGACCATGTCCACACCCAATCGCTAGAAAAGTATCAGTGAGTCAAACCCACACACACTGTGTTGACCATGAGATAGATGACGAGGTATGGGAATATGTGCAGTGCAAAGAATAGTGATAAAGTGGTGAGATAAAATAGAGTGGTGAAAGCAGTGGTCGGTATGTTTTATTCAAATGGTTGTTTCACCCTCTAATTAAAACCAAGAACAGTGCAAATAACAAGGCAGACTTAACAAATATCGACTGCCACAAAAAAAAGGCCAACATGTTTCAGCCACCAGGAAAAGGGGTTCCACAGGCTTTCTTCAGGGCCTCTGTTCTCAAAGATTTGCTACCGCTAATGTGAATATACCTTAAATAAAAAGTGAATCAGAAAAAGGATATAGCTGGACATATTAGTCTAAGTCTTGGACACACAAGAACATAACGTAATTTTAACCAAATATACATATATCAGCAAAAATCAGTAAGCATACATATCACCATAACAATAGATTGGAACAATAAAGGTAAATACGGAAAAAAGAAAGCATACAAATAAAAAAAACAAAATAAAAAATAAAAACAGAACCATATATACACTTAGGCTCAGTTACCATTGAAAGAAAAAGAGCCCCAGATTTTCTCAAACTTCCGAATCGCCCCCACTCTTTGAGCATACACTTGTTCACTGTTTCTAACTTTTTGCATTTTATAACGCCATTCATGAATGTTGGGGCAATATTGCGATCGCCAATTTTGAAGAATTAATGACCTCGCCACGGCCATACCGATATATGTGAATTTAACTAATTGCCCTTCTAGCATCAATTCCGGGTCGAATCCATACAAAATCATTTTATAATTAACAGAAATTGAGATTTCGCACTGGTTTTGCAAGAACGTAAATATATCTTCCCAGAAAGGAACAATTTTAGAACATTTAGCAACCACATGGGACCAATTAGCTGAGTCATGCCGCAAACACCTATAACAATTCGAAGAGCACTCAGGATACATCTTGTTAATTTTAACCGGGGTAAAATACCGAAGCCATTTACTAAAAAACAGCATTCTGCGCCAATTGGCTCCTCTTAGTACAGAAAAATTCAGCACATTAATTTTCTTCCATATGGCGGGGGTTAATACCATATTTTCCTGGTCTAGCCATTTATTACTTGCTTTGCCATATAGATTCGGATCCCTGTTCATGGTTTGCCGACGTTTCCACTCCCCAGGCTTCCTTTCTTGTATTAACAGAAAAAGTTCATTAAAAAGTGGATCAGGGGGGGAAGATGTGTCAGATCTAATTGAAGCAAAACACCATGAATCAGCTTATATGAACCCAGTAATATAAAATTACCCTGAATCCGGGCTATCAAATCAGGCATCATAATCCAGGTATCATTTTTCAAAAATCATTCAGTTTCCTGAACCCTATTTCCTGCCATTTTTCTAAAAGCTCCATGTTTCAGCCACCAGGAAAAGGGGTTCCACGGGCTTTCTTCAGGGCCTCTGTTCTCAAAGATTTGCTACCGCTAATGTGAATATACCTTAAATAAAAAGTGAATCAGAAAAAGGATATAGCTGGACATTTTAGTCCATAATCAGCTAGCTCTGTGTCAACAACTGGAGTGATCTCACATCTAGAAAAAGGGGACAAACACAAGGCTCTCAGTCCAGAATGCATAGTATTAGTACCCCTCTGTTTCACAAAAGGATTTCAATAATTCATCACACACCCAGATTGACCGGGGGATACGCCTCACTTCTCCTGGACCCTGCTCAGAAAGACGGAGGCCCCGCTCTATGGGAGAGAAGTACAAGGTGTCTTAAGCAGAACATTTTGCTCCTAGAGCGTCTCATGTTTCTACCTAATCCACACTTACTATTAACTCCTCTCTCAATCATGCACGTTCGCTGGCGTCCTAGCTCACTCTCTCAGAACCTCATCACACAAAAGTATTATTAATGTGCAAAATAAAATGCTACCAATGAAGACACCCGTCGCAGAGGTCTATGCTGATTAAAAGAGACCAAATGCTCCGGGCTGTCCTCCTGTTCAAGTGTCGTGTGGGACTCTGCTTTGCATGGTATTCTACAGGGACCCACCCATTTTTCAGACGACTAAACAAACCACCATGAGAGCCGCTTGTCACTTGTTCTATCATTAGGATTCTAAGATCTATAAAAAGAAGAAAGTGCAGACTGCCTCTAGTGTATTTAGTGCGACTGCCTATAGCGTATTTAGTGCGCCCCCGAGTTGGCATGACAACGCGGAAGGTGCGTCTCAGGATGCTCGAACACAAGAGTGCATTCAGATGTAGAAAGACCTTTACCAAACTCACAAGACATTTTGTTGAATTCAAACACACAGAAGAGGAATTCCCTTAAACAGTTTTAGAAAAGCCCTTTATACCATCACACACTGGGGAGGTTTCAAAGTTTCTATTTACCAAAGAACAACGTTGGATATATAAACTTTCCACAGACTCCCTGGGACTAAATGATGATATCCCATGGGCTAGCCTTTAAGGGGCAGATATTCTGTTATATACTGTGGTATAGATTGTGTTCATTGATTTGACACTGCATCCTAAATAGGATTCTAAGATTCTGCACTATCGAAACACGTGGGGGCTCTCCGGACTGCATTTTTTCATCTGATGATGTCAACCTGTAGTTCCGGATCCTCCCGCGAGATCCAGGTCACGGACTTTGGGTGTAATCTAAACATTACCTATTGAATGTGCTTTGAATATGTAAGTGCGTTTGAACTTGCATGCTATCAAAATTTAATTATTGACATGCTAGTCAAGAAGTTTTGGAAGACGACCACAAACGAGTGGATCCTGAAGTGGGTGGGTTCTGGGTCACGGGACTCCGCCTCCAACTAAGATCGCTTTCAAATACTTTCTATCCTAACAGGTGTACGCCTCCCCCCCAACTCAGTGTCTACAACGAGGCAAGTACGGACAGGTTAGTCTGCCAGTAGGAAGGATTGTATGATTGTAACTCTGGTACCAACTCAGGGGCGCACTAAATACGCTATAGGCAGTCGCACTAAATACACTAGATGCAGTCTGCACTTTCTTCTTTTTATAGATCTTAGAATCCTAATGATAGAACAAGTGACAAGCGGTTCTCATGGTGGTTTGTTTAGACGTCCGAAAAATGGGTGGGTCCCTGTAGAATACCATGCAAAGCAGAGTCCCACACGACACTTGAACAGGAGGAGAGCCCGGAGCATTAGGTCTCTTTTAATCAGCATAGACCTCTGCGACGGGTGTCTTCATTGGTAGCATTTTATTTTGCACATTAACATTACTTTTGTGTGATGAGGTTCTGAGAGAGTGAGCTAGGACGCCAGCGAACGAGCATGATTGAGAGAGGAGTTAATAGTAAGTGTGGATTAGGTAGAAACACGAGACGCTCTAGGAGCAAAATGTTCTGCTTAAGACACCTTGTACTTCTCTCCCATAGAGCGGGGCCTCCGTCTTCCTGAGCAGGGTCCAGGAGAGGTGAGGCGTATCCCCCGGTCAATCTGGGTGAGTGATGAATTATTGAAATCCTTTTGTGAAACAGAGGGGTACTAATACTATGCATTCTGGACTGAGAGCCTTGTGTTTGTCCCCTTTTTCTAGATGTGAGATCACTCCAGTTGTTAACACGGAGCTAGCTGATTATGGACTAATACGTCCAGCTATATCCTTTTTCTGATTCACTTTTTATTTAAGGTATATTCACATTAGCGGTAGCAAATCTTTGAGAACAGAGGCCCTGAAGAAAGCCTGTGGAACCCCTTTTCCTGGTGGCTGAAACATGTTGGCCTTTTTTTTTGTGGCAGTCGATAATTGTTAAGTCTGCCTTGTTATTTGCACTGTTCTTTTTTTTAATTAGAGGGTGAAACAACAATTTGAATAAAACATACCGACCACTGCTTTCACCACTCTATTTTATCTCACCACTTTATCACTATTCTTTGCACTGCACATATTCCCATACCTCGTCATCTATATCATGGTCAACACAGTGTGTGTGGGTTTGACTCACTGATACTTTTCTAGCGATTGGGTATGGACATGGTCCCAATGATCGAGGGACAGACCACCCCAGTTTTTCTGGATGACCAGATGAGAATATAGATCATCGCAAGACATTTGATGGGAAATTATGACTATTACTTTTGTGAGTCTCACTGACAACCACTTGTGGTCTTGATTTAGCTGCACAAATATGTACCCCTGATATTTACAGGCTGTATGGTGATTTGGTACTTACAACTGAACTGACAGCGTATGTTATTAGAGTAGGATCTATTGTACCTAGCTCTTCCGAAAAAGACCCCTGGTTCTCTGCCTGTTGTTGTACTTGTCTTTGGGGGATATGAACTATGGCAGGTCTTTAAATATCCCTCGGACCATTTTCTTCCTCTGTGGTGTTATTTTGGTACATATAATGAGGCATGTGTGCAGTGAGTTGACAGAAAGGATGTGTGTCTGTCTGCTGTGCAAATGCTCCTAGATCTTGAGTCTCCATCATGCTCTTAGTTGCCACATGTGAGGATGTGTTGATAGAAATATATGTGTTTGTTGATATTTTCCTTGATGTTTCAATGGATTGTTTGTGACACTGTTTCAGTGCCAAATGTGGACAAGGCAGACTTAATACTGCACATGTCGTTCATCCTCACAAGATGTACATATTTCTCTTGTATTCATGATGACTAAGTCACTTGTGTTTTTGATCCACAGATTTAGTCACCACCCCAGCATCCTCACCCATGCCGGCAGCTTACGTTACTCAATGAGATGTGCACTGGCCACATCAACACTGTTTGTGGATACTACGTCATGATACTCACGCATACTCACACTACTATACAGGACACAATCTGCACATTCAAAATGTGATTATCAATTTCAGGCCTACACAACGGATTGAGGTAACATTCACAAAAGCGGTCCATTAACACATGCAAATTGGTATTTGAGTTTGTGGGACCAGTCCACACATGGGGACAGTATCCTATATTTATGTTGGTCCATGCTTTTTTCATAGACTATAGATATTCCCATGACAACAGTGACACAACCACTTCTGTGTTGTTGTTGGAGACACTGAACGCAGTACTAAGTGGCTGTGGACATGTGTGTTATCTGTGGTAATATCCTCTGTGCTTTACTGTACACAGATACATCACAATGTCTTACTTTTGTTTGTACATTGGAGTGGTGTTGTCCTGCGATGTTTCTGTGTGTGTTGTGGTGGACTTATGCATTCACTGTGTGATCACACGTATCTATGATTATTCTAATTCCTGGTCTAGCATCAAATGTGCTATTCCCCTAGAATTTAGTGTGCTGACTGTAACTACCGGATGATGAAATTCGCTCATTCTACATACGCGGCATGCTATGGACCCATGTTCTGATTGTGATCACAATGATGCTCAGGCACTCTGAAAGTAATTGACACACAATATGTGATCATCACTTGAACATATCTGGAGGGAGCAGATTCTCTCGGAGCACTGGAGATATGTTACTGAGACCCTCATGCTTCTGTATGAAGAGAACGTATGCTACAGCGTTCTCTGGAGATGCACCAAGAATATGGAATTAGCTTCCCCCGAACATTAGAAGAATATGGACTACTTCAGTATTCAAAAAGGAAGCTAAGACCTTTCTAATGAGCAAATTCCTCCCATAACTAACAGCAGAACACATCTATGGTCTAATTAGGGACTTACAGACAATCTTTCAATTTTCAATAATCTGCTCGCTCCAGGAGAGTACAAAAATGCAGGTTAACTGACCCTCTAATTTATAGGAGTAAAACTATCTGATCACTCATCCCAGATCACACTCCTAGAGTTAGCTTTATATTCTACAACCAGTCTGTTTGCTACGTACCGAACACTCTACTAAATTATATGAGGTTTTTTAGGGCATTTTGTTCTAAAATATGACATGTTGTAATATTTAGGACACATACTATTGTAATGCATGCAAGTTGATTTCTAGTAATCTTTAGGACATGTATTATTTGTAAAGTACAAAATCTTTCCACTTAAAAGGAAATATATATGCTTGGTAGTTTGTTTAAAGGACTTGTCAAACTAAGTGTCAGAAGTATAATGCTATAGAATTGCGAAGTGCTCTGATACCCAATTGGGTCATGTTTACGCTATATAAATCACTGAATAAAAAGAATTCAAAAGATCCTACTGGCAATGCACCTCGGATGGATAGGTGAGCAGGTTGGTCCTAGTCTCCTGATTCTCAGGGCAGTTTTTGACAAAAATGTGTCTATGTCCTCAGCTTTTGAGATTTGCCCATGTGTATACCTTTAGCACCCCGACCAGGAGTCCAGGACTGGTGGGATCACACTTTGGGGCTCAGAACGTACTCAGGCTGGGTCCAGGTATGGGTTCAAGATAATGTGAGCCTTTTTTGTCCTCGTGGCTCTGAACAGGAGGCCAGCAAACTAGCCTTCAGAGTCCCTGGTAGTCCTGGATTCAGGAGAAGATTCAGGGCTCCACAATATGGCTGGTCACTGAGGGTTCAAGGCAGGCTTCATGCAGAAGAAGCAGTCCTTCCAGGTACAGCAAAGCAGTGGACAGCAGCAGATGGTCCTCTGCAGGTCCAAGATTGAACTGAAAAGTTAGGTGCACATGCATCAAAATAGGCAATTGCGATTCTATAATGGCGATTTTCAAGGAATCACAATTATGGAATCGCAATTGCCTATGCATGTAGGAATCACACAAAAAATTGCGATTCCTAAACATTCCTTAATTGTGAGTCGCAAATTGTGAGTCACAATTAAGGAATGGTTTTTTATTCATTCCTATGGGCCCAGAGGCCCATAGAAATGAATGGGAATTGCAGGTGCAATTTGCAATGCAATTTCAAGGGTGCCAAAAGGACACCCTGTTGCACCCCTGAAATGTGCATTTTACCACATGTTGCGCACACACATGCCCCAAGGGAATGTGTGTGTGTAACATGGGACTTTGAAAAATGCACTTTAGTGAATTTTTAAAAGAATTTGCAAATTACCATCAACTTGAGATTGACGGTAATTTGCAATTCATATTTGCAAAATAGCCATTTTTTAAGGTTAATGCATTGCATTTAAGGAATCGCAATTTGCGATTCCTTAAATGCAATCGCAATTTAAGTAATTGCAAATTTTGCGACTACTTAAATTGCAATTTTTGTATTTGGGATGATGCATCCCAAATGCAAAAATACCGGTCGCAAAGGGGAAGTTTACAACTAGTTTTTTATTTGATGCATGGGGCCCTTAGTGTTTAAGGTCCCATTTTTATACCCTGGGGCCCTCCTTCTGGGAGGTGGGAGATGCTTCTAAACTGTGGCTTTAAATTGCATGGAATTTCCTGGCTCCCCTGCCCCAGCTCCAAGCTGGCTGCAATGACAATGTTGAGGTGATATGTCTTTTGTGTGAAGGCAGAAACAAGGAGGGGCTGTGCTCAGCTCTGCACCTCCATCCTGCAAGCAGATGGCCCATTCAGGTACACCTAATCCCCCTACTCTGTGACTGTCTGAACGGAATTTACAAAGTGTAACTGTCAGTTACACCCAGTCATGTGACCCAAGCCATGGCCAAGGGCAGAAAAATTCCATCTTTTTAAAAGTGGCATTTTCAAAATTGTAATCAAAACCCTGACTTTTCCATGAAATAGGGTTTTTATTACAATTCCAAAGACACAAAACATGCTATAGCAACCTGCTCCCAATTGTAAATGACAGCTTATTGATTATATTAAGGAATCTCCAACGTTATCCCAAGGGAGGGGTAGGGCTCAAAGTAGTGAAAAACAAATGTAGGAGATTTTCACTACCAGAACATGTAATATTAAAATTAACATGTCCAAATTTTCAATTACAAGACACCCTGCCCAATAGGCTACCTAGGAGCCCCTACCTTAGGGTGACTGTAAGAGGTGTGGCACAGCGGCCAGGGTGGCTGACTCCACAACACGGGGCTCACAGTTCGATCGCTGGCGGCAGGTCAGCCCAGCACCATGTGACTCCTGGACCAGGTAGGACTGGGTAGGTCAAGACACAATGTGATACTGGCACGATTTACATGAGGAACCCCTTGTGTACAACCTACCGGGTACTGCTGATGCCTGGTTAGTTTACAGTACTGGGTAGTTCCAGTTCTGACAGGTACACTAATAAGTAGTTCCTTGGTTGATGTGAGTATGATTTCACGTCACCAATTTTAAGGTGTAGATAGACTTCACTGTTTTGGCCCTGACAAATCGCCTGTAGACTTTACATTGAGTGAGAAACATGTTGACCTTTTCACCAAAAGGTACGCTTAAATCTAAAACATAAATCTTAGTTGAGCGCCTTATTGTCTGTTTTTACTTAGGTTAGGAGACCTATTGATTAAAGTTTGCTGTCGCTGGTACTCCAAACCCTATTTTAGATTCACTCCTCTCAATCCATACATCTACACATTTCTGGCCCCTCACCCCCACTTCACAAAACGGCTATTGGAAAAAGATGTCTGCTAAAGTGCCCCTACTATAGGGAGCCCGTTGGGTATTGAACTGCCAACCCAATGAGGAGCAGCCCAGATGATGAAGCATAACATCCTACTGGGTGTGTGAGGACATTATAATCCAATATATGGACTCCCAACTTTGAACCTATCCGGTCGGGTTGGTTTTGATTTCCCTTGCTCTGACTCCGAGCCCTGAGGAACAGCATAACCTTCTTTTGTAAGACTCTGGGCAATAGGTCACTTAATCTTCCAGATGGACCCCAGCGCCTTGACGCCCTCGGGTAATAGTTTGCGCTTTACAAATACTGGATTATTTTTTTACATTTACATTTTTCTACTTATATATAATAAAAGGGGTGTTTAGGGGTTGGTATGAGAGTTTCATTGCCCAGTCAACATGGTAGTTTAAAACTGAATTCAGGCTGCAGTGCAGACCTGGGATATGTTTTAAGGTGCTACATAAATGGGTGGTACAATAAGTGCTGCAAGCCAACTGGTGAAAATTACAAAAAACACAGTTGATGGACAGAATGTAGAACAATGTCATACATTCACCCCAGTACAAGGATCTGGGCCTAAATCCATCGTTTTTTTCACTCCACACCACCCTGGGTTAGACACTGGCTATATGCAAATCAGCTCTGACCCTTTGCCTCATGGGAAAAGTCCAGTCCGAACTGCCAAGCCCTGTCTTTCCCAGACCGGAATCAAGCATCCAAGGACCGGTTTCTGGCTATCAGCCTTTATTCAGCCTGGATAGCTTGACTCCAGTGGTGTGGAGAGCCTGGGACTCACGTCTGAGCATACCCAGCCCACTCGGGGTGAAAATTACAAAAAACTCAGTTGATGGACAGAATATAGAACAATGTCATACATTCACCCCAGTACAAGGATCTGGGCCTAAATCCATCGTTTTTTTCACTCCACACCACCCTGGGTTAGACACTGGCTATATGCAAATCAGCTCTGACCCTTTGCCTCATGGGAAAAGTCCAGTCCGAACTGCCAAGCCCTGTCTTTCCCAGACCGGAATCAAGCATCCAAGGACCGGTTTCTGGCTATCAGCCTTCATTCAGCCTGGATAGCTTGACTCCAGTGGTGTGGAGAGCCTGGGACTCACGTCTGAGCATACCCAGCCCACTCGGGGTGAAAATTACAAAAAACACAGTTGATGGACAGAATGTAGAACAATGTCATACATTCACCCCAGTACAAGGATCTGTGCCTAAATCCATCGTTTTTTTCACTCCACACCACCCTGGGTTAGACACTGGCTATATGCAAATCAGCTCTGACCCTTTGCCTCATGGGAAAAGTCCAGTCCGAACTGCCAAGCCCTGTCTTTCCCAGACCGGAATCAAGCATCCAAGGACCGGTTTCTGGCTATCAGCCTTCATTCAGCCTGGATAGCTTGACTCCAGTGGTGTGGAGAGCCTGGGACTCACGTCTGAGCATACCCAGCCCACTCGGGGTGAAAATTACAAAAAACACAGTGGATGGACAGAATGTAGAACAATGTCATACATTCACCCCAGTACAAGGATCTGGGCCTAAATCCATCGTTTTTTTCACTCCACACCACCCTGGGTTAGACACTGGCTATATGCAAATCAGCTCTGACCCTTTGCCTCATGGGAAAAGTCCAGTCCGAACTGCCAAGCCCTGTCTTTCCCAGACCGGAATCAAGCATCCAAGGACCGGTTTCTGGCTATCAGCCTTCATTCAGCCTGGATAGCTTGACTCCAGTGGTGTGGAGAGCCTGGGACTCACGTCTGAGCATACCCAGCCCACTCGGGGTGAAAATTACAAAAAACACAGTTGATGGACAGAATGTAGAACAATGTCATACATTCACCCCAGTACAAGGATCTGGGCCTAAATCCATCGTTTTTTTCACTCCACACCACCCTGGGTTAGACACTGGCTATATGCAAATCAGCTCTGACCCTTTGCCTCATGGGAAAAGTCCAGTCCGAACTGCCAAGCCCTGTCTTTCCCAGACCGGAATCAAGCATCCAAGGACCGGTTTCTGGCTATCAGCCTTTATTCAGCCTGGATAGCTTGACTCCAGTGGTGTGGAGAGCCTGGGACTCACGTCTGAGCATACCCAGCCCACTCGGGGTGAAAATTACAAAAAACTCAGTTGATGGACAGAATATAGAACAATGTCATACATTCACCCCAGTACAAGGATCTGGGCCTAAATCCATCGTTTTTTTCACTCCACACCACCCTGGGTTAGACACTGGCTATATGCAAATCAGCTCTGACCCTTTGCCTCATGGGAAAAGTCCAGTCCGAACTGCCAAGCCCTGTCTTTCCCAGACCGGAATCAAGCATCCAAGGACCGGTTTCTGGCTATCAGCCTTCATTCAGCCTGGATAGCTTGACTCCAGTGGTGTGGAGAGCATGGGACTCACGTCTGAGCATACCCAGCCCACTCGGGGTGAAAATTACAAAAAACACAGTTGATGGACAGAATGTAGAACAATGTCATACATTCACCCCAGTACAAGGATCTGGGCCTAAATCCATCGTTTTTTTCACTCCACACCACCCTGGGTTAGACACTGGCTATATGCAAATCAGCTCTGACCCTTTGCCTCATGGGAAAAGTCCAGTCCGAACTGCCAAGCCCTGTCTTTCCCAGACCGGAATCAAGCATCCAAGGACCGGTTTCTGGCTATCAGCCTTCATTCAGCCTGGATAGCTTGACTCCAGTGGTGTGGAGAGCCTGGGACTCACGTCTGAGCATACCCAGCCCACTCGGGGTGAAAATTACAAAAAACACAGTTGATGGACAGAATGTAGAACAATGTCATACATTCACCCCAGTACAAGGATCTTTGGACTGGGGTGAATGTGTGACATTGATCCACATTCTGTCCATCATTGTTGTGTTTACAAGCCAACTGGTAGCATTTAATTTACATGATCTGGGTACATCGTATACCACTCTACAAGAGGCTTATAATTAAATTAAATATGACAATTGGGTATAAGCCAATTTAACCATGGTTTCGGGGAGTGCGCACAAGCACTTTTATCATTGATTAGTAGTGGTAAAGTGCACAGAGTTCTGAGGCCAACAAAAATAAGTTCAGCAAAATGAAGGAGGAGAGGCCAAAAGACTGGGGGTGACCATCCTAAGGCTGCCAGGTCTAACAAGCTTCTTCTTCTGCTCCACAGGCACCCTCTTGCCTTGTTAAGGGTGGAACAACTTCCAAACTACAAACAAGACCCTATCAACCATTCTTTCTGAAAGCACACCAGATATTAATTGAAGTGATTCACGGCCTTGTCAGTGGTGTGAAGCACTATATGCAATAGAAATACAACACACTGCTAGTGAAGTTAAACATTAGTACACATATTAGACATATTCTTATTCAAGAGAGGGTAATGGGGATTTACTTCAATGCTGAGTAATAAGAAACTAATACATCTTTAAAAAACTGGTCTTAGCTATATTTTTCTACAAGAACTATTTGCATGGTTCATCTTTCTCGTTATTAGGGTGCCTAATGTCTATCATCCTGCTATCCAGTGCTCAGCAGATTCCTGTGTCAGTTACTGCGAGTCCAACAGTGAGACTGTATCGAAGCGATTCCAAAACAAGATAATGTTCTCTTCCTGTGGGACTCTGTATGTAACACCCTATAAAATGTAAAATAAATATAAGGGATATCCTTTCAGGTTAATTGGCAGCCAAATCATTTCTAGCATGCTATAATTTTCCGCTTGTCCTTGCCAGCAGCATTTCAGGCTATTTTATGATTCCCATATCTAAAAATGTTCAATTTTAGATGATTGAATTAAATATAAACTTTTTAATCTTCAATGACTTAATGGCTTTAGGTTGCCAAAGGAGCCCTGTTTGTCTGAGACTGGGATGCGGCTCAAACTATATCACAAGTATTCTGGACATGAAATTCTGTTTTCAAGTCAGTAACGCATTGTTTTCTTTGAGGAGTGCAAAGTGATCCATGCGTAATCCTTCCCTCAGAAACATGACTCTCTCTGACTTTTCCATTCCTAGTTCACGGCTTTGTTATATCAGACATACATTTTATAGACATGCATAACAATATATTTTTGGGCTTGCAGTTCAAAATATATTTAGTACCAATAACATGTTATTTGGATCAAAGGTACTACTAAACACAGATTCCTACATTAATTGTTACTGTGCAAAGGTCACTTCCAGGTTATTGTAAATGTATACTTGTAAAGCGCACTGTTACTCCATCTCAGAGTGTCCTGGCGCTGTATACCGCTGGGGAACCTGTCCTGGCTTTCCCTGTGAGATGGTCCCTCCAGGGCACCCCCAAGGTGAAGCCAGGCATCCCCGGCACTGATGTGGCCATTGTGGAGATTAAGCAAGCTATTGCCCAGAGTTGCAGAGTGGGACCCATGGTTAGCTTAGGCACCTAGGCGAGAATGATCAAGTCTACAGTAAATCTTCATTGACTTGGGAAAATGTTGGTTAATGGACCAACGATTACATTCTAGATTCACTTAATTAGAAACAAGAATGCAGGACCTGTGCACAAGGGCTAGTTGCTATGTATCTGTTTCCCTCAATGGATGCAGTGATTGTGCTCTAATTATGGTGTAGAATGCATTGGTGTAGAGTGCAGTGGCGTAGAGTGCAGTGGCGCAGAGTGATGCAGCGTAGAATAGAGTGGCATGGAGTGGAGTGGCACAGGGTGGATTGAAGTGGTATGGAGTGGAGTGGTATGGTACAGAGTGTAGTAGAGTGCAGTGGTATAGAGTAGAATGTTGCATATTACAGTGGTGCAGAGTAGATTAGAGTGGCTTAAAGTACATTGGCGTAGAGTGGAGCGATGTAGAGTGTAGTGGTGTACACTGCATTGGCATAGAGTGCAGCAGAGTGGCTTAGAATAGAGTGGTGCAGAGTAGAGTGCAATGGCATAGAGGGCAGTGGTGCAGAGTAGAATGGTGGAGAATGCAGTGTTTTGGAGTAAAGTGGCATAGAGTGAAGTAGTGTATAGTAGAGTGGTCCAATGTAGAGTGGAGTGGTGCCGGCTAGAGTGCAGTGGCATAGAGTGGAGGGATGCAGAGTAGAGTGGCATAGAGTATATTGCCATAGAGTTGAGTAGAGTAAAGTGTGGCAGAGTAGAGTGCAGTGGCATAGAGTGCAGTTAGCATAGAGTGCATTTGCATATAGTGCAGTGGCATAGAGTTCAGTATCAGAGAGTGCAGTGTTGCAGAGCAGACTGTTGTAGAGTGCAGTGGTGTATAGTAGAGTGTTGTTGAGTGCATTGGTGTGGAGTGCAGTGGCATAGAGTTGAGTGGTGTAGAGTAGAGGGATGTAGAGAACAGTGGCATAGAGTACAATTGTGTAGATTGCAGTTGGCTTAGAGTGCAGTGGTGTAGAGTGTTGCAGAGTAGAGTATAGTAGTATAAAGTGAAGTGGTGCAGAGTAGAGTGCTGAGGTGCAGAGTGCTGTGGCACTGAATGTCGAGTGCAGTGGCGTAGAGTAGATTGTAGAGTGGAGTGGAGCACTGTAGAGTACAGTGCCATAGAGTATAGTGGTATAGCGTGTAGTGGTGCAGAGTAGATTAGAGTGGATTGGCATTGATTGCACTGACGTAGAGTGGAGTGGGTCAGAGTAGAGCGCATTGGGGTAGAGGGCAGTGGTGTGGAGTGTTGCAGAGTATACTGGTGTAGAGTGCAGTGGTGTAAAGTGCAGTGGTGCATTGTAGAGTAGTGTGGAGTAGAGTGCATTAGCATAGAGTAGAGTAGTGTAGAGTATAGAGGCTTATAGTGGTCTGGAGCAGAGAGCAGTGACGCAGCATGGAGTGGCATGGGGTAGTGTAGTGGGGAATAGTGCAGAGTAGAGTGCAGTGGCGTGGAGTGGTGCAGAGTAGAGTGGAGAAGGGTAAAGTGGAGTATGCATGGTGGTGTAGTGTACTGCCATTACAGACAACACATCATCAATTGAAATGACCATTACATTTGGTCTGACATACAGTTTTACTGAGGAAAGTATACAGAGTACAAACCATAATGTAATGTGTGGAAATGTCATTACCTAGTGTTTTGATTTGTTTTGATTGTATTATAATATCTGAACCCACCACACTTGAGAACTACCAAAAAGTCTGTTATTTGTGATGTCCTAATTGTGATATATTCTGAAATATCTGTACAGTTCATCTACAGACATTTAACCCATTGCATGCTTCTGTCGGCCAATGGCCATCGCGCGCACTACCTTCGTAGTGCTGCTTACGTCCGTTGGCCGATGCAGTCCCGCCCACTCTGCTAAACCGCCACACCGCGGCAGAATTGCCATCGTGGTTAAGGAGTTACATTTTGTTATGTACTAGAAAACAAATAAGATACTACAGCTGCCTGAGCAGCACACCCTCAGTAGCCAGCATTATTGTCACAACAATCTTATCACTTTGAAAGAAAGAAAGAAAAATAAACACCAAGTACCCTGGAAGACAAAGTCTGACATTTGACCTCTGACCAAGATGTCAGAAAAGTTTCAACACTCCGCCTATCATTTTATTTAGTGATGTTGCTATGTGCGCCTTAAGTGGCTAAAGGTATACCCAGGTATGGGTCTCTTGCCCGCTGAATCAATGGATTTAAGTTAGCCTGGCTGATGAGGCGTGATATCCCAAAACTGGTCCCAGGATGCTTGTTTCTGGTCCAGGAAGTTCCTGGCTTGGCAGATCCTGCTGGACTGTTCCCATAGGGAGCAGGGTCAAGACTGATTTACATATGGCTGGGTCCAAACTTAGGTGGCGTGGCGAGCAAAAAAATAATGGATTAAACCCAGATCTGTAACTGGGGGTGAGTGTTTGAAAGTGTCAACACTCCGTCCATCATTTAATTTTGTTATAATTGCAAACCAGACATCTGCGCTGTCTGCTACGCTTCGATCCAAAAATCAAAGAAACACTTTGATTTGCTGGGTATAGTTTAGTGTACTAACTACAACTTGCACTCCGTCATGCAGTACTTATGAGCTCATACATTACATTACTCTAAATCTGTTAAATGACATCACTGATGACATTTCAAATGACATCATTGATAACATCCCTGATGATATCATACAGTCATTGTAACAGGGTCCTATAGAGTTTGTGACTTGAAGTAATTGAACAAGCTATACCTGTGCCCAATTTCTCATCACCAGTCAAGTGATAATGAGCATACCCTTTGACGACATGCTGGACACATAGCATATCTGTCAAGTCATCCACATTTGATGGATGTTACTCTCATTTTACTGGCATTCCTCCACCTAGAAATCAAAACGCCTTCATAGATTTTTAAGGGGGTCACCCCTTTACAAATCGCAAACAGACTCCCAAAAACAGTTGGTACCCCATTCACTTTAACAGGATCCTCCTCTTGAAGATATGGCCTGCAATTTTGATCCAAGATGTTTACAGGTATACATTTGCCACTGATATGACACCTTCTGCCAGGCCTTATGGATCCTCCATGGTTTGGTAAAAATACACCACACACATTCTTGATATTAATACAATGGCATACAGCCTTGTAGGTATGCTTACAACCCCAGTATGAGTTCAGACAATTTTAAGTGGGCCACCTCTACATTATATGATTTAACAACATGCAATGCCTCAAAATCTTCAGCTAAATGCTGGAAATGAACTTCCACATATTACAAATGTCTTTGTCACATAGAATATGCCTATAGCACTGTATTATTTAACATGGGCAGGTGCCCAGACATCCACTGGCTGATTATCTATTATCAATAGAAGCTTTGGCTTTTCTCACAAAGGTTTTGCTACAAGCTTCGGCTTATGCCAAAGATTGCCTAAGCCTAATTTTAAACATACCTCTGCAAGCCACATCAGGTGTGCTCAGTGTATATTGTGTAACCTGAAGTACTACTTGTTCCCCAAAATTTACTGGTTTGTAAACAGTGCACCATATAACTTTTAACAAGCTCAGTCATGCTTACCTCCACAGTTTGAGGTGTTTTTTGCTTTTCTTTAAATGTTGTAAGGGTTTATGGATAATGACTTCTGAAATGACATTATCCACTATGCTGCTATTCCTATTACACCATAAATCCTTACATCATATATAAAAAAAAATCTGAAACTGCGCAACCATTGGAGGTAAGGGTATCTGAGCCTTTAACATTTTATGAGCAAGGTGCGATAACATCATAAGCAGTGCATGATGGGGCAGAAATTATAGTTAGTTCACAAAATTATAGAAGGTGAATTTCAGTATTTTTTTGTTTTTTGAACTATATTTCTTATCTTATTTTAACAATAGCATCATTTTAACCCTTAGGTTTAAATAAAAAATGGGGGGGGGGGTGGTTTAATGTAAATTAAGGTTGTATTACTGTAGCTACCTACAGTGCCACTTTAAACTTTTTTTCAGTGAATTTTTGTGATTTTTTTATCACATCTAAAACTGAGTGTACCTCTAACCTCCTCAGGTAATCTACACCCAACCTCCTCACTCTGTAGCCAGCCTTCAGCTGTGTGCAGTGGAGGATTGCTACAGGGCCCGGGCTTCAGCTGGCCCTGTGCCTGACCTACCGTGGGCTAGCAACCCTCACTGTGCGGGGCATATGCCTTCATTAATAGAAATGAAATTCTCTGATGCTGTGGTTACAACAGCACCTTTAGGGGCCTCCGATGGTACTGCTATAATGGGTTCTGATACAGCAGTTCTGAGATTGACAACAAGTTCTGACCTCCAGGCTGGCCCTGCATTCAACTTCCTGCAAGTGTCAGGCCCAGCATGGGGGTTGGATCTCCTCCATGGGCAGCCAACCCCTACTGAAATTGCTTGTGCAAGGTGGGGAAAGGAGCAGGGTTTGGGCTCTGGATAGGCTCTGCATCAAGCTTCCCATAGGCACCCAACTTTCAGTGGGTGGCCAAGCCCTAAAGCGCACGGCTTGCAAACCTGAACAATGGTGGATGGCTGCAGGCTTTTTATTTTTTTGTTTTTCTTCAGTACTGCAGTACCAGCACTGAGAGCGCACCACCACAGGAGGTAACACACTGGTAACTGAAACACCATTACACAAAATTTATATATATATTTTTTCAACTTAAGGGTGAGTACTCTTGTGATGAATACATCATGAGTAAGCCTTCCTATTCAATGTTTGACAGTGGTTTTAAAGCTTTTATTGCACAGAAAAGAGACCTTCACTTTCAATTATTTCTCATAAATTGAAGGTATGAATTCATTTGCAGTATATTTAGTTTTCCTAAACAAAATAAACGGATGGTCAACACAGAATTTGACTCACCAAATAAAAGGAGACCTCCGGAACCCTGCAGCATAGGAAAAACAACATTTGAGGAGTACAGGACAGAACAGGCTCTGATGTCAGGTCAATCCTTTGTTGTATGTGTGACACAAGGGTGACCTGCCTATACTATCCTAATGGGGTTGAATTTGATTTGGGACATGGTAAGACCTGATGAAAGCTGGGTGGCCAGATTGGCATATTAAAACCAGCTGAAACATGTTAATTAGAGACATATCAAGCATTGTTTTCCAGACATGTCTTTTGTATGCTTTTGATCAGACAAAATGTTCCACTGTATGAAGTAGCGCAGCAGCATTTGGGATCCCCAAAGTCTTTTATAACTCTTTACATATATATTTCCTAACCCAATATATGGAATTACCCATACCACACAACTGCTCCCCCCACAGTGGAGTTGAGTCCACCCAATATAACCATCAATGCTGGGTGAGGACTCAATGATGAAGCATGCCACATAGAGATATGTGAGTCAGAGTCCTTTTGAAAAAAACCGCAGTTTTTTTCCCTATAACATGTGGTTTAGGAGTTTTCCTCTTATTTGGCTAGTGATTTTGTAGGTGGGAACTGAGGTTGTCCCCCTAAAATCCTTTCTTTTCTCCCTCTCTTCGTAATGTTAACACAGAATTTCTTCTTCCAATGCCAGTAAAACTACTGCCACAGTGACTTTGCTGATCTTAGAACATTAATCCGCCCACCTGACCGGACAAGCTCACCATTACGGGCCCATCCTTGATGTAAGCATCTACCAAACAAACCTCCCAGTTTTTGAAAATAATTATTGTAAATGTAGAACCCTGTTAGCAGAAAGTTAATTACACTAACCCATACTTCACTTTATTTTCTGTCTCTATGTATGTTTTGTTAAACATATTCTATGGTGTCAATGTACTGCAAAAGAAAAGCACATTCTAGAAAAGATGTTTTAATTTTCTTACAATGCCGCTTTATATTAAAAAGTTGACTTATAACTAATGCACTTTTTGCATCAAACACATTTACAATATTAGCACATTATCCAAAATAAAAACAAACATTTCTCAATTCATTGACAGACACATCTGCAGTATCTGGCAAACAATGCTCACTAAAAAGGATGACCTTCAAATGATTACCAATTCATGTAATATAAAAAAATGTACAGAATTAGATGTGTAATATTGTCCTATATTGCCATCTCCGGGTTCAGGTGACATTTATAATCCACTTGGGCTTCAATATATCCATTCATCCATCCACCCACCTATCCATCCATCCATCCATCCATTGATTCCATACTGAATGAGACTTGTCTCCAGTCTTAGTACTACACTGTTTCTATTTCCGGAGCAGAAGCTTTGATGATGTAATTTATGATGTGGTTAGTCAGTTAGTCAGTCATAAATCTTTATTTGGCTACGGTTCCGTAGAAAGAAAAGTACATATATAAATAATACATACCAAATAAATAAACAACAATAATAAGATAATCAATGACATATCTCATATACATAAGTTCATCCAATTGCTAAGATCATAATTAAAACAACAATAGTATAAATACACATATTAAAAACCACTTACTTTAAAATAAATAAACAGGAAAGAGAATACATTGAATCTGCAATAGTGGTCAAATTCATTGTTCAGTAACATCATATATATCATCAGTTCTTCAAATCAAACAGCGTCATCTGAGACTCAGGCATTGCCAAAGATAAGATGCAAGAGCGATACAAACCAATGGGTTATCCAGCTCTAGTAATAAAATTAGGGCTGGACTACACTGTCTAAAACTATACCTATGAATGATCGGAATAGATTTTTTCCTCTGGTAGCTCTACAAGGTGCAAAAGAAAATAAAGTACAGGTTAGATAGACTGAATGGACCTCCCATCACATGGACATGGGCCAAGCTGTTAAAATGAATGACAGCTTGCAGGGAAGACCAACATCAGTGGGAGATAATTCAACCAAAGTCTAGGCTGTATATGTGCAAGATAAAAATGGGGCCAGGATTCATGAAAAGGGCATTATAATGTAGAACCACAGTTTATTTTTAATTGCTTCCCGACTATTGAAAGAGGCCCTCCTTAAAAAATGTCTCCTTTAGTCTCACCTTGCTGATTGGAAGACAAGTGGATGGAGTATTACATACTTCAAGCAACCCTAAATCATCCAAAGTTCTCTTTACATAATGTAACCATGATATGCGCAAAGTGGAGGTTTAAGTAGTCTGCCAATATCTGTTGATTTAGAGCAACTCTTTCCCTCCTCCATGTCAAATGCCGGAACAAAATGGGGGCCAACTTAATTGTGTCTGTAATAAAAGGTAAGCCCAGCTCCCTTTGGCATGTGACAGAGGAACAGCTAAGGGTTAATGCTAAAAGCCTTTTAGTAAAAGAATCCTTGACCTGCTGTATATCATCCACTCGTCTTTTCTAGCATTGATGCCCTGTAGAGACCGTCATTTTCCTTTTTTTTAACACCTCCTCTCCTTATTGATTTTTATATCCGAAAGTCTACAACATTTAATGACATATCAGTACATCCAAAATATTACCACCCACCCCTCACCCAGATATCGACTCACCCACCCCACCCTGGCTGGTCCTTATGAAAAGCAAAAAAACAGAGATAAAAAAAAAAGAGAAACAATATTGCAGTGACATATTCAACCTCTGGAATGGATAAATGGCAAACTGTTATTAGGAGCACCAGCTTAATGCCCCAGATGCCAACCATATGGACTTAACTTCTCCGAACCGATGCTCAACTATTTTCCGGCCATCTTGTCAAAGGAGCCCATGTGCTCATCCCCTTGACACTTGATCTATGTCCCTTTCTAGCATATACTGCTGTTTCTAGTCTATACATGGCTAGAAATCTACCCAGCCATTGTTGGCCCGTAGGGGGTATAGGATCCAGCCAATGGGTGGCCAAACAAAGCCGAAACACTATCATAGCGACATGTAAAATGTTTGAATCCGAGCAGGTAAATGAGACCTGCTCACCCCCAATACTATCAATTGGAGATTCATCTCTACATGCTGTCCCAGGTAGGATTCAAGAATAACACCAACTTCCCTTTTAATCAGGCCCAGCTCTGGACAGGAAGCAAACATGTGCACAATGTCTGCCGCAGTGTAGCGGCAGCATGGACATGTCGATCCCGCAGCTCCTCCCCATTTAGCGATCTTCTTGGGTGTTATACAGAGTTTAAACCACGTCTTAAAACATTGAAGTTGAAGATTTGTAACAATACAAGAGGTTTGGGATAGAATTAAAGAATCTTCTACTTCCCCCGCTTCCACCAGAAGCCATTCCTGCAACCGTCCCACATGTTTGTGTAAGTCATCCACCATTTACTCCATTAACTTTTCATAAATCCCGCCTAGCATGCCTGGTTCCTTAAGTAATCCCTCAACCAGCAACACTCGATCAAATCCCCTCCTACCTCCGGTTTTCTTCCCTAGAAAATCTCTGATCTGAAGGTATTTGAAGAAATGCCTGTAATCAACCCCAAAAGTTTATTTGATTGCATCAAATTACCTTGCTCTGGTTCCATCCATGATGTCCCCCACCTTTCTCACCCCTTTATCAATCCAGATCTTCATAAACCCATCATTAAAAATGATGGGAAGTGCTTTATTACCACACAACGGGGTATATGCATGAATTATGCCCATGCCAAACCTTTTACGAACGGCAACCCAGGTTTTGAAGGCACACATTAATGTCTTAAATTTCACCCTTTTCTAATACTTAAAATCGGTATAGGATAAGAAACAGCCCCTGGCCTCCGGTCCCAGCAGTAACTCATAAATTGAAACGGGACCCGCCCCTTGTGCCTGCTCTGATTCGGCCCCAATCAAACTATCTATTTTGGATAATATGGTTGCCCAATGGTATAGCTGAAAATTCGGAACTGCCCATCCGCCTCTCTCCCTGGGTAGCGTCAACAATTTGATGGCTCTCCTAGGGCAGCAGTTAGCCCAGAGAAATTTGGAGACCAGCTGGTTTATCGATTTAAACCATTTAACATTGATAGCCAGCGGGATTGCCCTAAAGAAGTATAATATTTTTGGTCAAAATAGCATTTTAATAACATTGCACCTCCCCACAAGGCTTAGTTTGAGATTTTCTTAATGCTGTAAGTCTGTTTTGAATTTTGGCAACAATGGGTCCATGTTGGTTTCCGCAATCTTAGATACTTCCGCCTTTATCTCGACCCCAGATAGGTTGCCTTCTGAACAACCCGAGGGTCACTAGCATGGCATCCTTTACCAAGTACAACAAGAGTTTTATTAGTGTTAAGGCGATACCCCGAGATTTGCTCAAAGATCTCTGCTTCTCTTTCAATTTCAGCTAGTGCCCCCCGTGGGTTAGGGGACATAATGGCTAAATCATCGGCATACGCCAAGATCTTAGTGCTCCCCCCACCACTATGTACAGCTAGAATCTGATTATTATCAATAATCCTACTAACCAGGGAGTCGATGTATAAAGAAAATAATAGGGAGGAGCATGAACACCCCTGGCGTGTCCCTCTGCTTATTAACACTGGGCCTGACAATTCCCTTTGATGGCAATTCTGGCCACTGGATTGCTGTACATTACAGAAATAGCCTTAATAAAGCCCGCGCCCAACCCTCTTCTTTCAAGTGTCGCCCATAAAAATGGCCAGGAGACCCTATCAAAGGCTTTCTCTGCATCTAGCAGGATCAGCCCGATAGGGTCCCCCGTAGTCTCGGCCGCATTGAAGAGAGCAATCACCCTCTGAATATGGTCAATTGTGCTCCTCCCTGGAACAAACCCATCTTGGATTGGACTAACTAAATTTTTAACCACTCCTGCTAGCCGGTTTGCCAGGATCTTAGCGTAGATCTTGACATCGCTGTTGATTGGCATTATGGGTCTAAAAGAGCCCGGCTCCTTAACCGGTTTCCCTTTCTGGGGAAGACCACCATATTAGCCGACCCCCAGGAGGCGGGTGCTCTCTGACCTGACTGGACTTGGAGAAAAACTTCAACCATTAATTCCAATACACAAGGTGCCAGTTTTTGATAAAACTCCCCAGGCATTAGATCAGAGCCCACCGCTTTCCCATTAGCTAAAAGACTAATAACCCTAGCCACCTCGTCCACTGTAATGGGGTTTCTAATGCTTCTCTCTCCTCGCCAGTTAACCTGTCCCCAGGCATCTTTGCTAAATATTCACATATCTCTTCTTCGCTTCCTAATGTATCATCGGAATATAAAGGTTGGTAAAAACTTTGGAAGGCAGCTCGAATGTCTGGGACCTCCGTGACTTCCCCCTTTGTGGATCATTAATTACTAAGATGGTTCCCTGAGTCGTCCTCTGTCTAGTACGTACTGCAAGCTGATGTCCCACTCTCTCGCTACATTTGTACATTTTGGATCTCCACGCTGTATATTTCCCTGCTGCTTTCTTTGTTGAAATTTCCCAAATTTTGGATTTGGCTAGGGACACCCCAGGCTGTGCCTGACCCACCACTACCCCATTAGCAATAGACTCAACTAGTTGAATTTCTGCATCTGTTAGTTTGACATATAAAACCTGAAGATTAGCTCTAGCCGCTTTCTGATTCTTCCAACCAAACCTTGAGGTTCCCCCCTTATCCCTGCTTTCAGGGCATCCCAGACGAAATCCACCTGAGTACTGCCCTTATTCTCGGCTATAAACCTCGGCACCCATGATTACATATGTGCAATGTAATCCTGATCCGATAAAAGTGATCTATCAAAAGTCCACCATGATGTTTCCCTCTTTCCAGCCTGGAACAGAATCTCACACAGAAGCGGATTGTGATCGGACATGACCCGGGGGAATTTAAAAAATCTGGCAACTAATTGACAAAGTCTGGAAGACAAAAAACATAATCTAACCTGGCATGTGTTTGATGTGGGGCTTGAAAAAAGGTAAAGCCATCCTCTTGAGATCCTTGCGAGGTCCAAGCATCTATAAGCCCATGCGTCTGACAGAGTTCCAACAGTGATCTAAAAACCTTGGGTTTACGTCCTCTGTATAAGCTTGACCCCAGCGTCATTGTGTTGGCTGCCAAATGTATATTAAAATCCCCACAAACAATCAATGGCAATCGCCACCCCACCAATTCCATATTTAACCAGTTCAGCAAACCCGGATCATCAAGAACAGAGGCATAGATCATACAGAGCATAAAAGAGAAAAAGCCCATGCTACATAGAGTAAGGGACCATCTGCCCATATGATCCACCTTAGACCGTGAGAAGATGATGCTTTTACCATGCTCCATATTAGCTACCCCCCAGTCCGTGTACCTTGGGCTGTGGAGGAAATTAGCTTGTAGCCCCCTAGTACTACCACCTTCTGACTCCCCACTTCAATATGCATCTCATGTAAACATATTATATCAGCATTCAAATACTATATATCCTCGCTAATCCTGCGCTTTTGATACGGACAGTTCAAGCCACATGTTTACTGACGCTATTCTAATCTTGCCCCCGTGCCATTCAAAGCATTTTCCATTACCTTCCAGGAAATTCGCCTACCAAACATATAAACTCCATACCCCTGCATATATCTTATCCCAATGAACCAGCCAGAACCCTTAAAAGACCCCTCTCCCCTTCCCCCCACCTCCCACCCTACGGCAAGAAAGGTCTGAAGACCCTTGAGATGCCCCCTGCATGATACTGCTTCCCACCGCCAACCATCCAGCTCCCTTGTGCATACACCAAAAAAACAAGTCTTCATAAGTCCAATACATCAAGTAGACATATATTTCCTTTTTCGAGTCCTCATGGGCTGAAGCTCCTGCTAGCTCTCGCAGAAAATCTTGAGCTTGAACCTTCGAAGAGTAGACCCTGGTATTCCCCCGATGGATAACTTTGAGGTGGGCTGGGCTCAATAGGTACATTTCACAGCCAGCCTTTTGAAAGGGAGAAATAAGTTGTCAAAGCTTCCACCTCCTTTTGACCGTTGCATGGCAATAGTCTGGCTGAACAAAAAAGGAGTGGCCCTCCGCTGAGCGCTTTGCTTCCGAGCGTACTTTGTCAAAAACTGCTTGCCGCAACAGAAAAATACCCCAAAAAAATCAGAATTGCTGTAGGTTTAATAGACCCTTCCGCCTGGCCATTTCTTTTCTTCAACATGAGTGGGAAGCGATGCACCCATTGCACTTCCGAGTCCCAATGTGAAAGTTCGGCAAATCCACCATTCAACACCCGGAACACAAACCCACAAATATCTTCCTCCTCCACATTTTCCAGAATGCCCAGAAGCCTTAAATTATTGCGCCTTTGGCGGTTCTCAAAATCCTCTAGCTTCCACATGACATCCGTCATCCTTGATTCATTAATGTTATTTGTTGAGTAGTGCTCTCAGCTCCTGTTTCCAGAGCCAACACTCGTTCTTCCAGGACCGTTGTTCTTTCTGCTATTTCCATACAGGTTTTGTTCATTTTCCTAATGGCCCCATGTAACAGCTTGGTTGAATGGTGAGCCCTCTTATTCTCCTGTCAAGCCTCAGTTTGAATCTGTTTGAGAGTAGAGTAGATCACGTCCATTGAGGGAGAGGCCGTGGAGGTGGATGATGTTAATGTAATTTTGTTGCTCGCTCCATGAGTAATAACCTCAGGACTAAGTCAGTCGTTAATATCGAAGGGCGTAGTGGTATAATCCCATTTTAATTGTCCTGAGAGGCTTTGATCTGAATCAGAGTACATAGCGTCCCGGTTCTTCTTTTTACCTCCTTTAGTCTTACTCCGTCGTCGCTTTTGAGTGCTGGGGTTAGAGACAGAGCTACCTGAATCTGACTCCTCCACCAGAGATGCTTTTTCTCCTCTAGCGCAAACACTCACATTTGAGGTCTCAGAGTACTCATTAGGGGAGAAAAATGTATCATCACCATCGGGGGTTCCTGCTGGTAACTGCAGTGACACTGATGGTTTGAGATTGACATCTATTCCATCCATAGACAGCTCCAGCCCCTAGATGGTGGTGGGGCAAGATGGCAGCTCTGGGAGAGCTGCGATTCACCCCCCATCCGACTCACGGAGTATTTTTGAAGATGAAAGGAGATAGAGTGATTTAAAAGAAGGCTATGGCCAGACTCAGCTTGACATGTGGGCTGAAGCGAGTACCGGGGAGCCCTTACGGTAAAACTAGCCTTTTGGTGTACCTGTTAATCTGGACCGCTTCGAGAGCACTCATGGCGGTAGGCGTCCAAGGCTTCCACTTCTGATGAGGTATCATGCTGCCAAAAGGTTCCAAACCCCAAAGGGGCCGAGGCAACATTGGAGCGACTGGTGATGGAGCGGGGGCAACCACAAGCCAGCGTGGCCCCCCAGTGATGTGAGGGGCACCCAGAGGAAGGAAGATGGGAGACGCTACTCTCACAACGGCAGGGAGCACAGCGGCAGCGTCCTTGAAACCGAAACTGAAAGCACGGGATCAGCGTCCGAGTTTGGAGGAGGACGCTGGAGCAACCAAACCTCGAGTAATTCTGGGAATGTTCTCAGGACGCGGCAAGACCCAGGAAAAAGGTGAACAATGCCCTGGAGCTGGAGCTGGGGGAGGTGCTGTGGATAATTCCACCGACTGTGTCATTTACGGCTCGGAGGCTCAGTAAAACTTGGCTGCTAGCGGCGAGGATATTACAGCCGCAGGAACTGTAAGTACAGGATGGATATCCTCTTTGCCCATTAATGTAGACTGTGGGGTTAGCAGACAGGCAACTACACAGAGGGAAGGTCAATACACGGAGGGAAATGGCTCAATGAGACACTGTCATTTTCCAAGAGAATTTGTTATCAAAAAGTATCCCAAAAAAAGAAAACATTTTCGCCCCCTCCATCCTATGATTTTCAATATGAAAAATAGGGTATTTCTTTGATCGTTTTCCACAGATAAGAATGAAAGTTTTACTTTTGTTTACCTGAAGATCTAACTCCCTCATAAATAGTGTATAATCCTCTGAGTCTTTGCAGTGCAAAGCCAGTCCCGGCTATAAGCACTGCATTGTCTACATAGAAGATGTGTAGGGGGCAGGATCTGATATTTGGGACATATTTAGAGCTCCTCACCAAAGCTGACTCCACTCTGTTGGTATATAGGGAGGATAAAAAGTGGCAGGAACGCACCTTTGTCTAACTCTCCATTCATTCCTAAAGTGCTTAGTGCGTTCACCTTCCCTACTGTAACAGATACACGCAGTAACTTCTGAATACATCTGTTCTAATAAAATTAGTTATAGTACCTTCTACACCCATATCCACCATGAGTGACCAAGATTGGAGTGGCAGAAGCAATCAAAAACGGCAGTTAAATCCATAAGACTCAAGAACGTTTGGCCTTTCTTAGCCACTGTATATTTGCCTATAAGGGTACTTAGGTTTAGCCTCTACCCTTCCTGACACCATACTGAGTGTCACCTAGAATGTTTTTTCCTCCGCCCATTCCTCGAATTTGTGTAATAGCAAGTGGCCCATTATTTTAGCTGTGGAATCAAGTAATGAGATTGACCTAAAATTCTTGGGGTATGACCTATCCACTTTCTTGTGAATGGGCACAATTTACAGATCGTTTCCACAAAAATGGAGGCACAACCTGCGCTATGGCAGTCATCACAGTCGCCAACAGAGGGGCCCACAAGTCCTGATACTCCAGAAAGGCATCCAGAGGTACCCCATGGGGACCAGGTATCTTAAGGCTAATACATTCTGTGAGTGCTCTGTCTACATCATGTAGATTACCATCAGGGCCACACCTTTCCCTGCAAAATGGGTCTCCTCCACTACAGTGGACCTAAATGTGCTTCGATGTATCTGGGTGAAATGATCCACCCACCCTGCTTCCTCAATATGAGCCTCTAGAGAGGGCACACATGTATCCTTAAAATATGGGGCAGTCACCACCTTCCAAAATCCGGCACGATGCTTTAGCCATGCTAGTGTCATGGAGATCTTCCGCAGCGTGGTACTTAAGTGCTGTCAGCCTAGTTGTTCTCGCCTCTCTATATCTTGCCAGTGGGCTCTTAACCAGGACACTATCTCTGGGATCAGCACATAGTGCAGTGTTGTACATGAAAAATCAAACCAACCTGATGCTGGTGGGTATGTCCGACATGGTTCACATAACAAAATTGTTTTATGTTTAACAGAACCTCAGTAAAAGCTGATATAATCTTACCCGAAGGGGCCACTGGATTCAAACATATGAGAACCTTATCAAAGTTACATCTTAGAATCCCTGGGTGGAACGTGGATGTATCCACTTTGTCCCATCCAAGCATGAAGCTATTCTTCCTTGTTAATACCGGCTTGGGGGCCATATTATTTTGGCATTTAGATATACCCTTCGCCTTCAAAGATCTTGAAAATGAGGCATGATCACTTAACCCCAGGTGTGTCACCACAGATTCTGTTAAGAAACAGCAAACAGATTATGAGACAATGATATAATCTAACGTAGTACCACCCTCTTTGCCTCTAAAAGTTAACAATTAACAAATCCCAGTCCTTACTTACCCCACTGACTAAACAATGAAAATAGAGGGAGACATTATAAAATGTATGCACGTTGAGTACACAAGTATTTGCTACCAAATTAAGGAAACCACCTTTGACTGCCAGCCCTGGATGGGATGGCAAGAGTGTGGAAGGATTGGAACCCATCTAAGAAACTGGGATCAACCTCCCAAGTTTCCTGAAGGTATATGAAATCATACTCCACAACTTCCTTAACCCAATCCAGGTTAGCTTCAGTTTTCGCTTCTGGCCTGCAATGTTCCAGGATACAAATTTCATTGACCCGTCATGACCGTAGGTGGTTCCAACCCACCCCACCCGGAGATGCTTGATATGTATCTATAGCCAGTCAATCACAGGCATTCAGCCCATCCAAAGGTGAATATTGGTTCTTTAGTGCCACTTCCAATCCAGGAGGAATACCTTTGACCACATTTGGGGTTAGAGGTGTCAGCCTCTCGGTGGCCTGTGGGGGGGCAGCATAGGGATGAGTTTTCAAAAATAACACTTGAGTAGGACAAATATATGGGACATTCTTGAGGGCGATAATGGGAGCTGCTTTAAAAAGGTGGCCACTAACCCTTGGTCATCAAAGTTTACAACTACAGAGGCTCAAGGTATTGTTTTTTGAGACAGCCCTACCAAGTCAATTCTCCTAACCATAAAAATATATTAGCGCAAACAATCATCCTCACCCCAGGCTTTTTACAACCAAGATGATACCTTACAGATGAGCTGGTCAGTTGTCTCACTATATGGGGATTTCAATCCAGGGATGATATCTAGGATCAGAATATAGGGGCATGCAGCTGGGGGTAAATCCCAAAATTGAGCCGTGCCACAGCCAAAACATGCAGGTTAGCCCCTTCCTTCACCGCCCAATCCTTCAGCAGACCTCCTTGTTCCCTTAGTAGCTACCTGAACAAGAGGCTTAACAGTTGGGGGGCACGACGGGATAGACAAACTAGTGATAGGCAATTGTTACTTTGGGGGATAATGGGGCATCTCAGCTGCAACTGGGCTGTAAAACCCTCTCCATTTACTAAAGGTATTTGAGAACCCTCTAACCTAAGGTCTTGAAGAATATTCGTTGTGGTTGATGTTGACTCTAGGCCTTTTGGGCTATCCTTCACTTTGGTAGGTGGTGCTTGAGACTGTAAAACATAAGAAGGAGCACCACTCACCAGTTTACATGTGAGGCTATTCAATAATTGAGCCAGATGTGGCTCTATAGTCTAGTCTATTAATTAATGGTTGCAAAAGTGGGGTGAATAAGTGTTCCATCATGTGATGCAGATCGTCCAAACTGAAGGGAACTAGTGGAGGAATAGATACTTGAACCTTTGCCTTAGTCCCCTAGGTATCTTGTTGCCCGTTTAATTTTAGTCGGCAGCCACCCTTCTTTCTTTTCACAGGGGGGTCTGTTGTCAGAGAGTTCTAGTGAGAAGTACTGCACCCTCACTGTTTTTTTTAGGGGTGATAGGTAGGCCAGGCTTTACCCGTCCTCCCTTGTTTATTAATGACAAAGGGATAGTAGGACTTAGCAATCCACTCCTTAAGTCTTCTAAGGGGTGGCGCCTCTCAGTGAGTTTAATTTCCTTAATGAGAATGTTTGTAGCTCATGCAAGAAAGGAATCTAAAGTGGTACTAATTACTCCGCCCAAGTCTCACGGAGCAACCTTCCTCTTCAGGGGATTGGGGGAGTCAAAGGGGGGCCTGCCCCGGCTTCCTTCAGCTGCTGACAGGCACGTACAGGCCCGCCATTGACTCAGGCTTCGTGCTGCGGGAGTATGGGGCCAGTTAAATAGGGATGATTACAAGCAGCTGATAGGAGCCCAGGTGATTGGGAAAGTAAAAGTCCCTAGCGACTGCAGTAAACAGTGGCTCACCCCCTCGTGGCAAATACTGGCCTGGATGACAGCAAATGCATCCTCAGTGATTCAGAGGTATGATGATGATAGGCGCTCTCAAGCACTGACTTGTGGCAAAGCAAAACAGAGTCATTGTTCGGCCCCCACACTGCAGGAAGATGGAGCCCCTTAAATAGGGATGATTGCAAGCAGCTGATATTTGCCCAGGTGATTGCAGGAGTCGAAGTCCCTAGTAACTGCAGTAAACAGTGGCTCACCCCTATGTGGCAAATACTGGCCTGGATGACAGCAAACAAATCCTCAGTGATTTTGAGGTACAATGATGACAAGAGCTCCTCAGCCCTGATTAGTGGCAAAGCAAAACAGAGCCACCGTACGGCCCCCACCAGTCATGTCATCAATGATGTTATTTCAGATGTCATCAGTGAATTCATCAATATGTCATTAAATATGTAATGAGTGATGCAATATGTGAAGTCTTAACCGCATTGCTGCGGTGGCTATTCCGCCGCAGCGCTAAGGGGGCGGAGCGGCCGCCCGGTGGCCGCATGCTGGTGACGGAACCGCTCCGTCATCAGCCGCGGTTGGGCTGTGCTCATGACGTCATGGCCCCGCCCGCTCAAAAGAACGCCCAGCGCAGGCGCGGAATCTGCGCCGCGCAGGCGCGGCGGCCGGGCCATGACGGAACCCCTCCGTCATCAGTACAGCCACCGCAGCTGATGACGGAGCGGTTCCGTCATCAGCATGGAAAGGGTTAAGCAGCAAATCGCGGGCAGAAATCATAGTTGACTCAGCGAACTGTAATTGGTGAGTTTCAGTGTTTTCTTGGTTTTTAAACATTAGTTTTCATAATATTACAACACCTAAATACAATATATGTTTTTTTTTGACCAGTGAATTTCTACAGTTTTTAGGCATACGCTAAAATCGGATTCCTTTACCTAACTATGACATAACTTTAACCTGTGCTTTCTGTTGAATTACTAGAGTTTCTTTGAACATAGTGTAGGATATTATTACCATAGCTAAATATAATGTACCTTTAACCTTTTTTCTGTGAATACCCCATGTATTTTGATCATATTTATTCCCTTATTTAGCACAGGTTTTGGCCGTATGCAGCAGGGTTTTGACCACAATGCCTGGCTTGCACCCAGGCCATGCACGTGACCCCCTATGGATGGGCAACCCTCCGCCATGCGTGGTCTTTGGCACAGTCTTCGACACACAGCAGTCTCTATTTATTATAGATTTTAGGATGTGTAAACCCAAATAAATCAAAAACTTCTATCGCATGCCCAAAGAAGGCCCAAAACTATGCAGTTTCAAAACCCTGTGAGTAAGGCTCATGAACTCCTTACATGGATCCTTAGTCCACAGGTGTTACCCTCTTCTCTCAAATACCCTTTATTTCAGGATGCAGACACCATGCTCTGAGTCTTGTAATGATGACTGCAACAAACCTCATCCAGTCGTGGTCAACCAATCAAAGCATTTGTATTTAGAGAAGCAGTTTTGAGTCCCGAAGCCTAAAACATGTTGATGGGAGAAAAAGCTGCCTTGTCCATTCAATAAAATCAATCAATGCATTTATATAGCGCACTACTCACCCAGAGGGTCTCAAGGCGCTGGGGGGGGGGTGTCCGCTACTGTTCGAACAGTCAGGTCTTGAGTTGCTTCCTGAAGGCGAGGTGGTCCTGGGTCAGGCGGAGGTGGTTCGGGAGGGAGTTCCATGTCTTGGCGGCGAGGTAGGAGAAGGACCGTCCCCCTGTGGTGGCTCTTCGGATGCGGGGGACGGCAGCGAGGGCGTGGCTGGTCAATCAAAGCTGGCGTTTGGGAGCATCGAAGTTGAGGCGGCTGTTGAGGTATCCTGGGCCCTGGTTGTGTAGGGCTTTGTGTGCGTGGGTGAGGAGTCGGAAGGTGATTCTCTTGTTGACCGGGAGCCAGTGCAGGTCTCTCAGGTGTCCGGAGATGTGGCTGCGACGGGGGATGTCCAGGATGAGTCGTGCTGAGGCGTTCTGGTTCCGCTGGAGTCTCTTCTGGAGTTTGGCGGTGGTTCCGGCGTAGAGGGAGTTGCCGTAGTCCAGACGGCTGGTGACGAGGGCCTGGGTGACCGTCTTCCTGGTCTCGGTGGGGATCCACCGGAAGATCTTCCGTAGCATGCGCAGGATGTTGAAGCACGACGAGGCGACGGCGTTGACTTGTCTGGTCATGGAGAGGGAGGAGTCCAGGATGAAGCTCAGGTTGCGTGCGTGGTCTGTTGGTTTGGGTGCGCTGCCTAGGGCGGGGGGCCACCAGGAGTCGTCCCAGGCGGAGGGTGAGGGTCCCAGGATGAGGACTTCCGTCTTGTCCGAGTTCAGCTTCAGGCGGCTGTTCTCCATCCATTCGGCTACCTCTTTCATCCCTTCGTGAAGGTTGGCTCTGGCGGTGGCGGGGTCGTTGGTGAGGGAGAGAATCAGCTGGGTGTCGTCGGCGTAGGAGATGATGTTGAGGTTGTGCTGGCGTGCGATGTCTGCGAGGGGGCTCATGTAGACGTTGAAGAGGGTAGGACTAAGCGAGGAGCCTTGACGGACGCCGCAGATGACTTCGGTGGCTTCAGATCTGAACGGGGGGAGGCGGACTCTCTGTGTCCTTCCGGCGAGGAAGGAGATGATCCACTCCAGTGCCTTCTCCTGAATTCCGACGTTGCTGAGTCGCTGCACTAGTGTTCGGTGGCAGACAGTGTCGAAGGCCGCGGAGAGGTCTACGAGGATGAGGGCTACTGTTTCTCCGTTGTCAAGCAGTGCTCGGATGTCATCGGTGGCTGCGATCAGGGTGGTCTCGGACCTGTGGTTGGCCCGGAAGCCAGACTGCGAGATGTCGAGGGATCCGTTCGTCTCGAGGAAGGCGGCCAGCTGCTTGTTGACGGTTTTCTCGATGACTTTTGCAGGAAACGGGAGCAGCGAGATGGGGCAGTAGTTCTTGAGGTCGGTGGGGTCGGCTGATGGCTTTTTTAGTAGAGCGCTGAGTTCGGCGTGCTTCCAGCTCTCCGGGAAGGTAGCGGTGTCGAAGGAGGTGTTGATGATGTCCCGCAGGTGGGGTGCGATGACAGCGTCGGCCTTGTTGAAGACGTGGTGAAGGCAGGGGTCAGTAGGAGATCCGGAGTGGATGGAGTTCATCGTGCGGACGGTGTCTTCGGTGCTGATCGGGGTCCAGGCGCGGAGGGTGGATGTGGGGGGCGGTGGTTCGGTCGTGGCGAGCGTCGGTTGAGTGCTGAAGCTGTTGTGTATGTCCGCGATCTTGTTGTGGAAGTAGGAGGCGAGGGAGTTGCAGAGGTCTTGCGAAGGGGTGATGTCGTTGTTTCCGGCGTTGGGGTTGGAGAGCTCTTTGACGATGTTGAAGAGTTCCTTGCTGTTGTGTGCGTTGTTGTCCAGTCGTTCCTTGAATGCGGTTTTCTTGGTGGTGTGGATGAGTTGGTGGTGTTTTCGGGTGGCGAGCTTGAGGGCAGTCATGTTGTCCGGTGTTGGGTCTCTGCGCCAGGTTCTCTCGAGGGCACGGCAGTTCTTCTTGGAGCTCTTGAGTTCGCCGGTGAACCATGGGGCTTTCTTGCTACCGGGTCTGCTGGGCGGGGTCTTCAGGGGGGCGAGGTCGTCTGCGCAGTTGCTGATCCACTTCGCGAGGTTGGTGGCCGCCTGGCTTGGGTTCGTTGCGCTGGTGGGAGGGTTCATGCTCAGGGAGGTCACGAGCTGGTCGGCTGTGATCTTGTTCCAGCTCCTGCGTGCAACCTGTTGCTGGTGGTGGTGGATCGTGGTCCTACTGAAGCTGAAGTGGACGCAGCTGTGGTCCGTCCAGTGGAGTCCGGTGGCGTGGCTGAAGGCGATGTCCTTGCTGGATGAGAACACGGGGTCGAGTGTGTGTCCGGCATAGTGGTTGGGGGTGGTCACCAGCTGCTTGAGACCGAGGTTGGCGAGGTTGTCCAGCAGGGTGGTGGTGTTGCGGTCGTTGTTGTTCTCCAGGTGGAAGTTGAGGTCCCCGAGGAGGATGTAGTCAGCGGAGAGGAGGGCGTGCGGGCTGATAAAGTCGGCGATGTCTTCACTGAATTGTGTGCGTGGTCCCGGGGGTCTGTAGATGAGGGTGCCTCTGAGGGTGGTCTTGGGGTTGACGTGGACCTGGAAGTGCAGGTGTTCGGCGGGTGCGGGGGTGTCGTCGGTGTTGGTCGTGATGCGGATGGTGTTCCTGTGGATGATGGCGATGCCTCCTCCGGTCTGGTTGATGCGGTCCCTCCGGATGATCTTGTAGCCGTCTGGGATGGCGATGGCAATGTCGGGCGCTGAAGAGGCGTTCATCCAGGTTTCCGTGAGGAAGGCGACGTCTGGTGAGGTTTTGTCGAGCAGGTTCCAGAGCTCGACGGCGTGTCTGTGGACGGAGCGGGTGTTGAGCAGGATGCATTTCAGGTGGCTTCTGCTGTTGCTCGGCTTGGTCTTGGTCGGTGCTGGAGTAGTGCAGGTCCGGATGCAGGTGAACTTGCAGGCGTTGCAGCAGAAGGGTCCGTGGGTGCGTCTCGGGGTGGCTCGGTAGCATCCCGGGATTCGGCCGGTGTTGAGTGCGTTGAGGGTGGCGGCGTCGTACGTCCGGTGGGTGGGCTGGGGTCTGCGAGGGCCAGGGGTCCTGGCACTGGGCGCGGTCCAGGCGCAGACGGGCTTACCTTTGGCGCACCTTCGGCGCTCAGTCGGTGCTCCCGCTGCGCGCGTCCGCTGCGCGGTCGCTCTGGGGGCGTCATAAGAAGGGGGACGTGAGGGCGGGGCCTGTGGCGAGCAGCGGAGGGAACTGGCGAGCGGGCGGCTCTGCTGTGGCTGGGCCGCTCGGGGGACCAGGGGGGCGTCGGCGGCAGAAAAAATGCAGCAAGGCTAGCTGGCAGGAGCAAGGCTGGCTGGCAGGAGCAGGAGGCGGCAGGAGGAGCAAGGGGGTGACCCGGCCTGGTGAGAGGCGCAGCTGTCACTCCCAAGCCCTCTTAGCTGTCCCCTTAAGAAGGGGGACGTGAGGGCGGGTCAGCTGGGTGGCGGGAGCGGCTCGGCCAATGGGCCGGTGGTGGGCGGGGCCTGTGGCGAGCAGCGGCGGGAACTGGCGAGCGGGCGGCTCTGCTGTGGCTGGGCCTCTCGGGGGACCAGGGGGGCGTCGGCGGCGGAAAAAATGCGGCAAGGCTGGCTGGCAGGAGCAAGGCTGGCTGGCAGGAGCAGGAGGCGGCCGGAGGAGCAAGGGGGTGACCCGGCCTGGTGAGAGGCGCAGCGGTCACTCCCGAGCACTCTTAGCTGTCCCCTTAAGAAGGGGGACGTGAGGGCGGGTCAGCTGGGCGGCGGGAGCGGCTCTGCCAATGGGCCGAGGGTGGGCGGGGCCTGTGGCGAGCAGCGGCGGGAACTGGCGAGCGGGCGGCTCTGCTGATCTGTTCAGTGGTGGATGTGGTGGTGGTGGATGTGGTGGTGATTTCAGAAGTTATGATGGTGCCAGACATGGCGGTGGCAGATGTGTTGACTATGATTGAGGTGGATACATAGGAATTTGTTTAGGCGGTGGAGGTGGATATGGTGGCTTCTTGACTATTATTGATATTTTGATTCTCATCCTGTATGATTTGATAGTAAAAGTCCCTTTCCTATTTTGCAGTCACATCCCATGCCAGTAACAGTTTACAAGTTGTAAAAGACAATACCATAATGGCATAATACCATAGTTCTGTTTCCAATATGATTGTGATGAGGCAGTGAGAAAAACATGTAATGTAATGCTTGAAATAATTTCTGCCAATGGTAATTTCTCCAGGGTTCAACAAGTTCACTGATTTGTGTTGTTGGTGTTGTTGCTCCCCAGGACTCTGTAGACAGGGGCCAATCAGTAAATATCAGTGACTAAGATTAGGTCAAGCAATAAGTAGATCCAGCGTATTTTCTCTCTGTTTTGACTGTGTCTTGGGTATGCTGGTGATCATGCATAACACTGAGCCACAATCTAAAGAGCCTTTATCAGCAGATACAAATGTATTGCTGCATCTTTATTTTTGATGATGATGTGTACTGTGATATTTGGAATTTGAAGAGATTCCGGAAGGGTCTGCTGAATTGTAGGGATGGGATGCTTTGTGCCAAGCCATATTAGGGGCACATCCTGGGTCAAAAATCCAAGGGGCATCTTCATGTTCAGTGCCATCTCCTCTGAGATGCGAAGCACATTATGTAAAAGGTTATTAATGCATCCTTCACCAGTGTTACCAGTGATAAAGTGAAGTAGATCTACATGCAAGATAAACCACGAGATGTTGCTGTGTCTCTTGTTTGTTGTGCTGCCATTGCTCCAAGTGGTGCTGCTGCTCCTCTTGACAGTGGTGCTTTGCGGTTCAAGCTGATGGCAGTCAATCTGGTGGTGTTGTTGCCATATCTGCCAATCCTCTGATTTTCCACTTGGTCTTTAGCACCTGATTTGATTTCTCACTGCTGCCCTTATCCTGTCTAGGTAAATGATGTTGGTGTTCACATACTCGCTGATTACTGCAGTGCCCTTCTCTTTTTTAAGCAACCCTAGCCCTGCATGGTATCCTTAGTAAAGTAAACTCTTTGCAGGTCACTATCAGCAAAGTAAAATGTGGAGAGGATTAACATCTTCCTGCATTTTGCCCAGGAAAGTTGCTGTCCCCTCTTTTTCTTGAGGCTTCCAGAGTAGGTTATTTCTGCGGACTTCCATTATTCAAACTGGGCAGTATGAGACTGACAACAAATCATTCTTTTTTTAATTGCTTTTTCAGTATACAGCACAGCATATGCCAATTACTTACAATTACAAAAGGATAGATAATCATAATACATTTTGCAAAACAAGAATACATTGGAGATCTTTGTCAGATGGTGAAACCTAATGGAAGAAACCTTCTAGGATAAAAGGATGTAAACCTAAAATAGACTAAGGGCCAGATGTAGCTCGCCAAATACCGGTCGGTAACGTCCGATTTCGGCCGTTACAAACCGGTATTTGGGATTTGTAATTTAGGGGGCCATTGATTTACAGAATCGGTAAATTTACCGATTCGGTAAATATACAGAGTCGGTAAAATACCGAATCGGTAAATTTACCGATTCTGTAAATCAATATGTAGGTGGCACTGTAATCAGTGCCACAGGCCCTTACCGAATCGCTATTTACCATGGAATACTATTCCATGGTAAATAACGAATCCATGTGTACATGCACATCTGTGCATGTACACCTGTGCCATGTGGCACACAGACATGCCCTAAGGGCATGTATGTGTGTCACATGGCACACAAGCCAGAAACAGGGGTGCAACAGGGTGTCAAAGTGACACCCTGTCCCCCTTGGCAATTCGGTATTTTTACCGATTCGGTAATTACCGAATCGGTATCTGCCATTGAATCCTATGGGCTTCAAGGCCCATAGGAATCAATGACAAATACCGATTCTGTAATTACAGAATCGGTAAATACCGAATCCTACTGATTCGGTATTTGTTACCGAATAATTACCTACATCAGATTTAACGATTCATGAATACCGAATCGGTAAAATTCGGTATTTATGAATCGGTAAATCTGATTTACCTACATCGGGCCCCTAGTGAGACAAAAATTTATATCCATCAGGTAGCCAAAAAAGAAGTGAAATAGAAGAGTAAATGGAGGACTGAAATGTGAGCCAACTATACCAACTCATTCTTGGGAGAATCCGTAGCAGAAAACCCAAACCATACCGCGAGTACTGATGTCGCTGGTGGTGAAGACAATGCCAGTTATGACATAGCCCAATAATGTGCTGCGCTCTTCATTGGAGCTAGTCCTTATGCTGCATAGGGCCATTTCTCAAGCTGTCCATGTTAGGGGTTTTCTACTTCATTCTTTTGCATCCCATGAAGTTTATGATGTTGTTTTGCAGAAATAAGGAAGAACTGAAAGAATAAAATGTTAGAAATTACAATAAAATAAAAGTCACAAAGGAGAGTGGCAAGATGAGGAGAAATGAAGAAAAATTGAGAAAAGTGAGAAGACAGAGAGACCAGGAAGAAAACACAATGGGGTAAGGGAAAAGTTGAGGTGGAGAGCAGCTGGCTACAGTTCTGATCACGTTGTGCTGTTGTACTGATGTTATACACTACGCCTGAGTTCTCGTAGTCTCTAAAGTCTTCTCTGCTGCTGCTCTACTCCTGAAATCCTATGAAGTCCTATGCACTCGCTGCTGGCGATAGCCACCACCTTCTCACCCATCCATTTGCATAGTGTAAGGGAGCACATATATCTCAAATAAAGCATTTTTGCATCTTTTTTGGCATAACATGTTCAAAAACCGACACTATAAATTAAGCAGTGTACCAACATGAAGTTAGCTTACATTTCCACTATGCCAGTTAGTGAAAGCACCGACAAGAGACTGTATTGTACTGTAGCATTTATATAGCACTTCATACACCTGATGGGCTCACAAAGGATGTGCTACATGTTCTTGACGATGGGTCGAATCAGGAGCATGACCAATGCCAAACCAATACAATAGTGCTTTCTATGCCACTGCCTTGTAATACTGTACATACCTGTGACCTTTTCCATATGGTCTAAAGCCATAGCAATACACTCACTTGGGCAAATTGAGCTCAGGCTGTCGTTATCCAAACCTTGGAGCAATAATTTGTTGCTTAGCACAAGTATAAGTTTAACTTTTACCCCTTGGGGCCACATTACACATAAAGCGCATTTTCCTTGTTTTTACGATGAATGTACTGACCCCAGGGCATGCTGCGAACTTGTGATGCCCCGAGGGCAGGGCATTCAGGTGAAAAACAGAGCTTCTGCTTTACAGTCGCTCTGTGTTTTCACAGTACACCTGCACTTTTGAAGGTGATTAGAGATCCCCTTGCAGGCGGGTGCAGTCAATGACTGCACTTTCCTGCAAGGGAATGTCTGGGGGTCCATGGGACACCTATTCCCCAGCAAGAGGGCTACCATCAGAGTATGCACTGTTGGCACCTTCTAGGTGGCACACTGTCAGGGCACCTCCTGAGGACTTCTCTTCCTCTCCGCCCACGTCGGTAATACGACATGGGAGAAGAGGCAAAGGGATTCCCTCACTTGCATTGGGCAAGACCCCATGCAAATGAGGCAATGCCCCCTTGAAGATAGCGCTGGCGCTTTATGTGCGCCAGCACTATTGGTATTATAGAAGGGGCCGCACAAGCGTCTGTGGCCCCTTCTGCGATACCAAAGTGCCCCACGGGCGCACAAAGTGGGTTCAAATGCCCCAGGGGCACTTTATGTAATACAGCCCTTATTTTGTTTTGGGGGGGGGGGGGCTTCATTGAGAGCTTTGACTAACATAAACCCCAATCTCTTCTCTTTACCATGTGAAAGTAATCTACAACAAAGTTAAATGCTTGTGAGAATATATGTGCATAACTAAGAATGAACATTTTACCTTCAGTCATGACTGCAAGTCTTAAGAAAGCATAAAGTTAATGGTCAATTGCTCTGAGAAAACAAACACTTGCAAAATGTTGGATTTGTATTAGGTGAAGTATTTGTTTATAGGCTTCGCAACTGTGCTAGAAAGAAAATCCCATAATTGTCCAACAACTTGGTCTGCAACAATGTTGGAACTGGGAGAAGGGCCCGTTACTGGACAGATTGCTGTAGCAGAGTTAGGCTGTACCTTGAAGGAAGAGTTTTATGAATTGGAATCAGAAGGTGAAGTTTGCATTGTAATTGTTGCAGTTGGCATAGCCAGCATTTCGCAGCCTAGTAGATGCCATAGACAAACAACTGTAATTTGGTTGCATCTTTAAGCATGGCTATGTGGGTTCATGTTCCGCTTTGAGAACATAAAAGCAACAACAACAAAAAAATAACACGTTATCATGACAGCAAAGTATCACAAATGACAAGCAAGGACAAATGTTAAATGGCACTGTGGCTCTACAATAGACTAAGGAATCGAACTAGTACGCACCTCCTAAACAAAAAAGGCATAAATCAGCTAATGAGATGTCCTTGTGTCAGCAAAGTAAATGCATCAATTAACATAGACTCTGGCTTGATTAAGTAAGTCAAATAGTTTATTGTTGATTAATTAAAAGCTTACAATATTAGAAAATAATAAAAACATCATAATGAAAATCAATTTAACCTTAATTATGAAATCACTAAGCATTGTTAAAAAGAATTCTTATATATTTACATTTATCAGAATCCGACAAAGGTGATCGCCTTACAATCGCAAGCTACACGTCATGTCACGTCTGCAGCCTATCAAAAGGACTATTTGATGGCCTTCACCTAAACCTGAAGAGAAAACTAAATAGGGCAATGGAAGCATCCAAAAAGTACAACGACGTTAATGGACAGCCAACCCAAGCAATGGCAAACTAGGAAAGTTCACTTTCGCTAACGGTGTGAAGGGGCCTGACCCACAGCCCAGTCTCTCTGTAATTTGTCTCGTACTTATTTACGAATTTGTGACATGAGGTCTTCTAGACAGCTAAAACTCATTGTAGTCAGATTTTTGAAAAAAGCGTTGGTAACAGTACACTTGTACATAGCAAAAGCAGGGACAGAGTTCTTGTATTAACGAATGAATTATAAAAACAGCCTAACTTGCCCAAATCAATGTCTCATTTTCACCACCATGGAACAGGTCACTTGTACCTGTTCAATTCCTGATATTGACCCAGGTCGAACATGCAGGACGTACTACTACAGTAGGGAGCAGAACATCTTTCTTTCATGACTTACTGACTCTCTTCTTGGGATTTGCTTCTTTAGGAGTATATAGATCATTCTAATTGACGATGCTTGTTCAATATTTGAAAATTGATTTTACATATTAAAATAAGGTGATGTTCCATCTCCAAAGCTTTTGCAACCCAATTCCATGACCCTTGTAGAATGGGGTGGGCTAAGGTGTGCACCAGCAGTTTAATTTACAATTGTTATTGTTATTGTTATATTTCTTTTATTCGGTTATTACGTAATAAAACCATAAAAAGTACAGAAATAAAAATGTTACAATACATGTTAAAATCTCAATATTTTAGTACAATAAAAGTTATCATCGTTTAAGTCAATTAAGAACCCATTACTGACAATAATTCATTAAAATACTGTACAAGTGGGCAGCTCAGACTTTACATCGACTGTACATCGAATTTTTAGACATGATTTTAAGAAACAGGCTACGCACTTAGCAGAATATTGAGAATCTAATGACTGCAGGGCCAGGTAAGCAGGCCGGTAGGTTCTCAGGCCCATTCTACATATACGTAAAGGAAGTAATACACACCCAGAGAAATCTACAGCCAGATTATTTTGCAACTGGAGCGTCTGTCTTTTTTTATTAGTTTTCGTTACTCGTGCACATTTCGCTGTGTTGTTGTTTATATGGCACAGGCCCATTTGCAACTCAAGCGTTATCCTCTTCCCACCTCTAGCCACATCATTTTAGATACAATTAGATGAGTTCAGTGGGCTGGCATTCTTGGATTTATTCCTGTATCTCCAGTTTCACATCTATTCGTTTCTTTACATTGTGTGGATTTCTAAGCCTGTCTCCACTTTCAGATTTTAAAACTTTAATTTGGGTGTTTCATGCTGGAACGTGCCTGGGGTTTGGCAGACAGTGGACTCGGGATATGAAAAATGACTGGGGTGGGCGGGAAGTTTTGTTGGATGGTGTTTTTCGTTATTGGTGGCAGGGTGTTATAAATCAAGCAGAAGGAAAGAAAAGGAGGGGGCACTTTTGTAGCCCAAACCCCAGGTCTTACTCTTGATTGACTTAGGCACAGCGAGATCAAGTACTCTGCACACACAAACAGAGTTGTCAAGGGGCTGAGATGGCCTTTGATCTCACACCCTCTTGACTCCAAGCTCCAGGCTTAGCCATTGGACCACACAGAGTGCCTTAGCTGGCATTCACAACCAATACATTAGCGACCCTCTGGGAAAGGCTGGCGCTTGACCCGGCTAATTTTACCCAAAATCAACGGCTAAATGTCCCTCGAAAGAAAAAGTGCATCTCGGCCTTCTCATAACTATCCCCATGTCAATTCATACATAATTTATTACACCTAAGCCACCTGCCCACAGATGCCGGGCAGCAAATTAATATAAAAACACAGTCTTCTAAAGTATTAAAGTACACTTCAAAATTATTAATTACAAAACATTTGCAGTACGTCCAGGAACAAAAAAGCATTACCTCAGATATTGCAATCCAGGGCAGATAGTTTTAGTTTTGGGACACAAGCATCTTCGACCTCCCTGTCCCATGCAGATAGCGAACTGCTTTGGGTAGAAGGGACAGTTTAAGAAATGTAAGAGCGTTTTTTAAAAATGTGATGCATTGTAAAGTATCAAAGATATTGTCACATCTAAAATGTAACTGCAAAAGGCATTCCATACTGTAGTACAACATGCCATCAGTATGGAAGACTGATGTTCTTACAAACGGACAAAAATAAATTCATTCTGGCATTTAGTATTGGACGTTATTGTTTACTAATATGAAATTGTTGCTAGGCATTTGACCATCAGGTATGTTTGTAAAGAATTAAATGTACACTACAAATGTTTTTTTTACAAAAGTGTTTCTGCTATCTATCCATACATTAGTTATCCACCTTATCATAATTCCTAATAAAGCTAAATGAAAAATTAAAATATTCCATTCAGGAGGAATAAATAAACTAGGATGAATATTCTGAGATACTCAATAGAACAACAGAGGAGCGTAACTAATAAGAATGACTACAAAAGGAGTAGGCAAGTGGTCTAGCACATGGTCTAAGTGGCTTGCGAAGGAAACCCTTATAGGTTGATTTGAAACCCCTCACTCACCGACCTGGTCGGTGACATGCTTCATCATCGGGCCCCACCAGGAGTGGCCGAATGCCACCCTGGTGTGCTGCAACGCCAGGTTACTGCGGAGCTGTTTTTTTTGTGACTGTGAAGTGAATAAAGAGTGTAAGGTTAAAATGTCACAATTGAGTCAAAAAGGGAATTTATTCGTTTTGCCAATTGGACAGAGATAAAAACAAGCATTTACAATTCAATGGTCTCGGCATTATTAAAGGTAGAGCTATTGGCATTGCTCATGACATTTTCTTTTTTTTTTTATCATAAATAAATGGTATTGTTATTTACATTGCCAATAGCTTAATCGTTAAATAAATGGCATTGTCATTTACAATGCCAATAGCTTAATCGCTCGCATATGCATGACCTATTGCATTTACACCCACACAGAGCCACACCCACAAAGCCACCCACACACACATACAGAGCCACCCACACAGAGCCACCCACACAGAGTCATTCACATAGAGCCACCTACACAGAGCCACCCTCACACAGACAGAGCCACCCACACATAGAGCCACCTACAAAAAAAGTTATCCACACAGAGCCTCACGCACACACACACAGACAGAGCCACGCACACACACAAAGACAGAGCCACGCACACACACACAGAGCCACGCACACACACACACACAGAGCCACGCACACACACACAGAGCCACGCGCACACACACACAGAGCCACGCACACACACATACAGAGCCACGCACACACACACACACACACACACACACACACAGAGCCACGCGCACACACACACAGAGCCACGCACACACACACACAGACACAGAGCCACGCACAAACACACACAGACAGAGCCACACACACACAGACAGAGCCACGCACACACACACAGACAGAGCCATGCACACACACACAGACAGAGCCACACACATACAGAGCCGCGCACAGACACACAGACAGAGCCACGCACAGACAGAGCCACGCACAGACAGAGCCATGCACAGACAGAGCCACGCACACAGACAACATAAATGCAGTGTGTATGTGTTAGCTGATCACTGCATAAGTGAGTTAAAGAATGTGTTGAGGGTTTCACTTAACTCATTCAGCTGTAGTGCTTTAGGGACAAATTCTACTTGGAAGAGGTTTGATAGCGTTCTTTAGACCCCCAAAAGAAACGTTTTGCTTCATTTGTGGGACCAATAAACGCTATTGCAACCGACACAATATAGATTTTTCACAAAAAATACAAAGCTGGTGCTTTTTAGTTCGTCAGTAAATGTGCAGTTTAAGTTTTGCCAGGCAGGAGTGTGCTTGTGCCCTCCATCGTGCTGTGTGACTCTAAAAGGGTACGGAAGTGGAACTCACGTGGTTGTCGGGTGTTCTCCGGGACTATTGTCGCCAGCACGAAGGCCCCTTCCTCCACGGTGTCGAGCAGCATGGTGGCGGCCCGCAGCTGGTCGCTGGTCGTCAGGTCCCTCCATGCACCCATGGCCTGCAGCTGCAGGAGGTCGTTTACCAACTCCACCACGGCTTGCAGAGCAGAGGAAACAGGATCTGGACAAAAGTCCGGTGGGCCCGCGCGGGCTGTCAGACATCTACTAAAACATTCTGTGTGATGTGACTAATAATGTAGGGCTTAATAATAGGTATTAAACCCTAGCCTGCTCAATGCTCATCATGCCCCCAAATCAATAGTCCTATTCCCGGCAAGTCTTTTAAATTCACGTAAACACAACGTTTCTCAAAAAGATCCCTCTATGCAGGACAACCACCCATCTCTGTCAGCACACACGAGGTAGCTAAGGATGGCCAAGGCACGGGCTTGCACCCCTACCCTCTGCTCTCTCGGGCAGTGGAGGGCCACAGAAGATACACTCTTGAGTAACAGAGAAAACAAGAAAAACAAGCACAATCAGGGGGGCAGAGGCAAGAAAAATGGCACAATTAGGGGAGCAGAGGCAAGAAAAATGGCACAATCAGGGGAGCAGAGGCAAGAAAAACTAGTGCAATCAGGGGGCAGAAGGCAAGAAAAACGAGTGCAATCAGGGGGCCGAAGGCAAGAAAACGAGCGCAATCAGGGGGCAGAGGCAAGAAAAATGGCACAATTAGGGAAGCAGAGGCAAGAAAAGCTAGTGCAATCAGGGGGCAGAAGGCAAGAAAAATGAGTGCAATCAGGGGGCAGAAGGCAAGAAAAACAAGTGCAATCAGGGGGCAGAAGGCAAGAAAAACGAGTGCAATCAGGGGGCAGAAGGCAAGAAAAACGAGTTCAATCAGGGGGCAGAAGGCAAGAAAAACAAGCGCCAACAGGGTGGCAGAGGCAAGAAAAATGGCACAATTAGGGGAGCAGAGGCAAGAAAAATGGCAGAATCAGGGGAGCAGAAGGCAAGAAAAACTAGTGCAATCAGGGGGCGGAAGGCAAGAAAAACGAGTGCAATCAGGGGGCAGAAGGCAAGAAAATGAGCGCAATCAGGGGGGCAGAGGCAAGAAAAATGGCACAATTAGGGGGGCAGAGGCAAGAAAAATGGCACAATCAGGGGAGCAGAGGCAAGAAAAACTAGTGCAATCAGGGGGCAGAAGGCAAGAAAAACGAGTGCAATCAGGGGGCAGAAGGCAAGAAAAACGAGTGCAATCAGGGGGCAGAAGGCAAGAAAATCGAGCGCAAACAGGGTGGCAGAGGCAAGAAAAACGGCACAAACAGGGTGGCAGAGGCAAGAAAAACGGGACAAACAGGGTTGCAGAGGCAAGAAAAACGGCACAAACACAGTGGCAGAGGCAGGAAAAACGGCACAAACAGGGTGGCAGAGGCAAGAAAAACGGCCCTCACAGCTCTCACAGCCCACACAGCTCTCACAGCCCACACAGCTCTCACAGCCCACACATTTCAAAGCCCACACAGCTCTCTCAGCCCCCACAGCTCTCACAGCCCACACAGCTCTCACAGCCCACACAACCCTCACAACCCACACAACCCTCACAGCCCACACAACCCACACAGCCCACACAGCCCACACAGCCCTCAGCTTTTAGAAAGGCTTTGAAAACCTACCTTTTTCCCAGGACAGGTTGAGCTACTGCTTTCACTGGATTATGGGTCAAAAGCGCCAGGATGCCCTTGGTGGTGACAGGTTGCGCTATATAAGTATACCACAATACCACAATACAGCCCTCACAGCCCACACAGCTCTCACAGCTCTCAGAGCCCACACAGCTCTCACAGCCCACACAGCTCTCACAGCCCACACATTTCACAGCCCACACAGCTCTCACAGCCCTCACAGCTCACACAGCTCTCACAGCCCACACAGCTCTCACAGCCCACACAGCTCTCACAGCCCACACAGCTCTCACAGCCCACACAGCTCTCACAGCCCACACATGCTCTCACAGCCCACACAGCTCTCACAGCCCACACAGCTCTCACAGCCCACACAGCTCTCACAGCTTCCCAGCTTCACCACCCTCAGCCTAATGTGTGATCCTGGGCAAATCCCTCTGTCTCACAAGGCCACTGATACCTCAGACAAATATAGATTAGGACACTTATAAACTGGATGAATATGGCATTTACTGAGAAGTAATTGGAAACTAAACGTGCCATTGTCAGATCTGTGCATGTTGATATTCCCCCACCTCCCACCCCCGTTGAGTACGTCAATAATTTTATTTCTAAAACTATTGTAACTCGGTGGGGGCTAGGAGAAACCTTTGAATTAATTACCAGGTGATTAAACACCTGATTCCAGGCCGGGTCTTGCTGTCAGCCAGAGGAGGGCCGATCCCACATTTGAGGGGTGTTGGTGGTGCGGCATCAGATGCGATCCCTCAGTAAATAAGCCGATAGCAGGGTGTGTGACGAGCCGCTTCTTGCGCTCCGGGCCGGGTCTTGCCGGCAGCCGCCAGGAGGCCGAGCCTGCACCGGAGGGGGCACAGCCGGAGCTGAGGGCAGACACTGGCACCAGCGGGCTGAGGGCAGACACTGGTACCAGCGGGCTGAGGGCAGACACTGGCACCAGCAGGCTGAGGGCAGACACTGGCACCAGCGGGCTGAGGGCAGTCAGGATGGCAGCCGTGGGACCCGAGCCCCGGAGGCCTCTGAGGGGCCTGGGAGATGGGACCTGAGGCCAGCGCAGCCAGCCCCCGGGAGAAGAAGGGGCCCTTGTCTTCACAGCAGCCCAGCTGTCCCCCAAGTGTCAGGGGCATGGGGCAGCGGCTGTCGGGCTGAGCCCCCCCAGCTACCAGAGGGGGGGTCGGCATCTTGGTGTGTGCACAGGAGGCTCTCTCGGACCTGCCCTCCTATTGTTCCCCTCTCCTCTGCCCTGTCCCCCACCCCTGTCCACACCCACCCCCTCCGGACAGGCTGCCAGGCAGGGGCAGGTGCTGGGGGTCCTCGCAGGAGCCACAGTGAAGGTCGCAGTCAGACCGGACAGCTGCTGCTGGTACTCCTGTGCAGGCTGCGCGCGCCAGCAAGGGACCCCGATCTGTGAGTGTGCCAGTCCTATAGTAGCAGTGTGTGCGCTGTGAAGGAACCGTATACTAAAAAACATAGTACTCAGCAACATCATACTTCCCGCATATATTTTGAAAGGTTTAAAGGGGTCGCATACGTTTCTAACGGGGATCGATAGGACGCCCATTAACAGTTCGAGGTGCCAAAGAATCCTGCACTCAAATGAGGAGCCCCCAGGGTACACACTCACTTCGATTAAGCAGGGAACATCTGTCGGCCCCTGGGGGCACACGCAAGCAGTGTGATGCGCAGGATTACAAATACCTCCGGGCCACAGAGAGAACAAAATGCAAGGCCTCGGTGCCCGTCGCTCACACGCCACCAGCGGCCTCCGACCTCTCTAAACCTGCGATGTCCCTTACAGTCCCAAAGTGAGTTCTCACCTTACCGGTAGACATGTTCGTCACGCACGCAGATGCTCGAACTGACTGCCCTCCGGGTCTTGCAGCATCGGTAGCATCGGAGCCGCAAAAGGGGAGCAGTACAGGGGGTGGAATCAGTCACACTTGCTGCCGGGCAGACGATGTTCTTACTTGGGCGGCAATCAAGAGAAGGACGGAGACCAACAAAAAAAAAAATGGCGGACGGAAGCTTCTGAAATTTTCGGATTCGGGGGCGTGTTCGGAGTTCTAAAAAGGGGCGTGGCTAAAAAGTGGAAAGAACAGCACAAACACGCCCCCGAATACGAAAGAGACAGAGCTTCTTTAGAGGGACGCCTCTCTCCTCTAATGGCTGGCCTCCGTTTAGGAAGCCAGCCAATGGAGGAGAGACAGAGCTGAGAGGCGGGTTAAACTGCCCTACTGAAGATCATTAAATCTCTGACTTCCGGCTGGCAATCCAGCCGTCGGTCCGAGACCTAAAAAGGGAATAGGATAAGGGACCAAAATTATAAGTCCGCTATTATCCTAGTGTGAGATCAACATGTTTCAGCCTATGTGAAATGGTATATCAGGCATTCGTCAGGACCAGTGAATTAAAAGATATATATACGTGTAGTGTCAAACCCTGGTGGTGTGGGCGCGCTAAGGCCCACCCTAGCCTGGGGTTACCTGTGTGAAAAATAGATAAAAAACACACTTTTCCAGGGTTCCAACGCGTTGGAGTGGAACCGAGTTTATTCTGAAGGACAAAGACGATAGACATACAACAGACAGAACAATAAATTAAAGAACAAGGGAGAGAAAACATAAATTCAATTAGATACTGAGATGTCCGTTATTGTTTAGTACTGTACAAACTTGCTCGAGTGCTCTTTGTGTGCGGTTGTAGCTATAACCTGAACACAAGTGAGGTTCAAAGTGAGCTTGTGCTCATAAGGAATTAACATTAACCTGTGGAGACGCATGGACAAGGGTCCAAAATAAGTCTCATAGCGTGGGTATGCTACGAAAATAAGGGCAAAAGGTTGGTGATATGCCCATAACAATAAAACTGACACATGATTATATAGGGTAGACAGGTAGCAGAGCTGCTCAGTGAATGATGGGCTGACTAAATAATCACGTGTAATCAAAGATCAAAAGACAAAAGACAGAAACGCTCTTACGGGGGGTGCTATAATTTAAAGCACCATGGATCTCGGGAGGGGGGTGGTAGCAAATTGGCACACCCTGTGGAGAAAAACGGAAGAGGCTAGTACATACTGGATAGCCTACAAATATGGAAAAGTACTTATCTTTGTTCCGTAGTACTCACGCCCTGTTAGCTAAGCACCTGCTTGGCACCTGCATCGCCCTCATCAGCCAGACCCCGAAGAACGCTGTGCTCAAGGTTGGCGGGATAGATATAGGCAGAGAAAGGGTCAGAAAAACGCTAGTGCCGTCGGTGCAAAATGGAAATCGCTCGCTACTTTGAGTGTCACTGTTACGTGATTGGGTAGAGTAGCGGTCACGTGGCTATCAGGGAGCCCATAGGGATCTGCAAGGAATGTTAATCCAATCCGGGACTGTCTAAAGGAAACCCGGGATAGGTATAGCCTATCAGAGGCTTAGTGAGAAAAAAGTGAGAAAAATCCCATGCTCGAAGGAAAGGTTGGTATGGCAACCTTCAAGAATACAAGCACAATAAAGAATGGGAAATATCCCGTGCAAAGAATTGTAACGGCGGGATTTATCCAGTGTTGGGCACCGAATGTGTGGGGTCATATTAAAGCGATGCCTCGGTGAAGAAATAACACATTGCATCTCAAGCATGAAAAAATTACACAATGTCTTACAAGTACGGTTCAGTAGCGTGTCAACACATTATATACCATTTTAAGGGTCAGGTCATGTACGATGTTGATGTTGACCCTCTAGTGCCAGTCTATGACGGGAGGGGAACAAAATGTCGTGGTTACTGGGCAGCGGTAATAACTGTGCTGCTAGTGATCACAGTGTCAGTTGTGCGTCTTAAAGCACTAATTCCACTGTCCCTCGTGGACAAGTTAACAAATGAAATGTAAAATATAAATCTGAGGCCTCTGAAATCATCAAGCCTCACAGACAAAGAATGTTAATACCAGGACAGAGAAAATGTGCATAGGTGTATTGCCAATCGCAGACAAAAAAGGGGGATGCACAACATGTTTGTAACCCGGAGTTCATAAGATGTAAAGAGAAAAGGAATGTTAGTTGTTTAACACTGCACCCCAAGGGATATTGTCATTCAGGCCATTTATGTGGGTACCTAAACGATACACCCACCTTTGTTCCTTTTCAAATAGAATCCTCTGAGTGTTCTTATTAGTGTCCACCTGTTCGATTGCTGTCCAGCGTATATCATTGGTAGTATGGTTGTTCTGTATACAATGATCACTCAGTTTGGTTGTAACACGACCACACCTAATTTTGCGCGATGTTCGCAGATTCTCTGTTTCACTTTCGTGTGGTCATACCAACATAATGCAGCCCACAAGGGCAGGTTATTAGATACACCACGTTAGTGGAGTTGCAGTTGGTGTGCCCCCTCTGGGTCCATACTTTATCTTTCTCAAGATGAAGAGTCTTTGTGTGTGATGTAAGGTGACAGATACTGCACTTGGAGCAAGGATAATGTCCAATCACCTTTGGCAGCCCCCATGCATCAATGACAGATCTGGTTCCTTTGGGGTTGTTCGTTATAGGGCGTGTGTTGACCAAGGTGCCTCGTAAACTGTGGCCACGTTTAAAGGAGAACAGTGGTTTGTCCCAGTTCCTATTATTGCTGTTTAGAATACGCCAATGTTTTCGAATGGTTTTCTTTACAGAATTGGAGGCTGAGCTGTAGGTGGTGACACATGTCAATGGGATATCACCTTGTGTTTTCGGATTCTCCTCAAGAAGTGCTTCCCTTGGTTGATTCCTTGCCCTTTTGTAACCTTTAGCTAGGACATTGTCGGGTACCCCCGGTTCCCTAGTTTGATAGTTAGGTACTTTGATTGATCCCGGAAGTCTTCTAGATGAGTACAGTTTCGCCTTAGTCGGAGATATTGACCATAAGGAAGGTTTTCTCTCAAAGCTCTTGGGTGAAAGCTTGTGAACTCCAGCAAGTTATTCCTAGCCGTAGGTTTGTAATGTGTTTTCGTGACAAAAGACCCATTCTTTTTGGATATTACAACATCCAAAAAGACAACCTCTTCTCTGTCAACTATATGGGTAAATTTTAAGTTAGGATCCAAGGTGTTGATCCAAAGAAGGAAGGTCTGTAAAGACTCAACTGTGCTTGCCATACCACCAGCACGTCATCAATATACCTCCTCCATAAGCCTATGGAGGAGATAAAAAGGTTGTTGGCATTTTGAATGTGCTTCTGTTCAAAGGCATGAACAAAAAGCCCTGCCACACTGGGGGAAAAAGTACTGCCCATGGAAGTACCAGTACACTGCAGGAACAATTTACCCTTGAACTCAAAGAAGTTATTTTTCAGTGCCAGCGTGGCTCATTCCAATATAAACTCCTTAGGGGTATTATACTCTCAAACCGTGGTATTGAGAGCTTCACCCAAGATTCTGATGGTATCATCCTGGGGAATGCTCGTATACAGGCTCTCAATGTCCAATGTGACCAGTATGGTATTGGTCATGTCACATTGTAAGGTGTTCAGAAGATTAAGAAGGCTTTCTGTGTCCTTCAAGTACGTGGGGGTCTGTTGGACTAGTGGTTTTAGAAAGTAATCACAGAACCATGAGAGAGGATCTAGGAGGGACCCAATGCCCGAGACAATTGGGCGACCCGGGGGGGAGGGGTGTTTTGCCTTTGTGGATTTTGGGCAATGTATAAAAATGCGGTATGATGCCCTCACACTCCATCAAAAAAGAGATCTCATTTTTTGAAATATGGCCATTGGCTTCCGCACCCTCTACCAGGTCTGTGATAGCTCTTTTCAGATCATGGGAAGGATCATGCACTAATGGTTGATCATTTTTGGTGTCACCCAGCAGTCTACAGCATTCAAGTTCATAATCTGTTGTGTTCAGAATAACTACCGCACCCCCCTTGTCCGCAGGTTTTATAGTGATCAAGGGGTTGTTTCGTAATTTGTCAAGAGCTTGAAATTCAGTTGCTGTCATATTCTTAAAGACTGTGGGTGTCTCCAGATTCTCAAATTCATTAAATACAGCCTGTTCAAATGCTGTGATTTCAACTGGTATTGTATGTGGAGGAGGGATTAAGGTGGATTTATCCCGTAACGGTGTGTCCCCTGCAATACCTTCCTGTGTAGATGCTTCCTGCCCTTCGAAGTAAGCTTTCAGTTTCGACTTCCTAAAGAAATTAGAAAGCTCTCAGTGTAAGCGAAATCTATCTAGACGGGCGGTCGGGACAAAGCCTAGACCCTTCTCCAGGACTGCTGATTCATCAGCTGACAAAATGGTGTTTGAGAGATTTACAATCAAACTCCCTGTGCACTCGTGCCTGCTTGCATTTGTTTGCTCCGAGTGTGGTTCCTCACTGGGTGTTCTTGTTCCCAGTGTACCTTATTAGTGACGCTCCTCTGTTGTTCTATTGAATTTTTACCTGAGGTAAATAGGGGCGTTTCTCATTTCCCTTCCTCTCTCGTTGTAACAAGTATTCTGAGATACTTTCAGGAAAAATATTTGAGGATTAGACAATACGAAGGGAGCAGAGGTGTCAATAAAAATTAACAAATAATTTTTTTTTTTCAGCCACACTATTCTACATCAAAGACTTTAAAATATTCTGGTAATGTATCAGAAGTAATTACACTTAAAATGCTTACACAAAAGTGTTTGACAATTTTTAGAAGAGAATGTTCATTTCAGTATATTTGCGAAAGATCATAATTTGTGGTCAAGAAAAGGGGGAGAACATAGTCTATGGGGATATTGTTTGTACAGTCCAACACTTGGGTCGTAACATCAGGATAAATAAACCAAGTTGCTTACAGGTTTTCTGCATTCATTTTATATTTAAATATTTATCCACCACTGCACCTCTTCTTTCTCAAGATGCTGCACGGTTTCCAGAGCTTTTTTATAACTGAAGAAGCCACTTTATTACTGGTAAGGTCTATGTTTGTCATTACAAAATGGCTTGATTGTTTTCAACTACTTCCACCCAATTGCTGCATAGTCATCTTTAAGCCCTTTACCCATTTACATTGGCAGATTAATCCACTTCTGATATCTCCTTGGAGGCGGTTTTATTTTGAGAAATTTTAAGTAATGCACCTTCTCACCCTTTTTTTAAAAATAGGATGGCATTGTGTTTCATCACCATGAGCGGATTGAGCTTAACAACAGACTAAGAAAGAACATTAGCTTGTGCAAAGGAAGGTGATACAATAATTAACATGCATCTTTAAACCATCTAACCATCTCCCAGCCTAGCACAGTGATGTTCTGTAACCCCTATGGGTCGCAGCTTCACATGTCAAATGTTTTCAATGAAGGGGGCGGCCTCAACGACATTGAATGCGGGATGGGGACCTTAGTCATTCCTCTTCTCTTTCCCTATGGTAAGTATCAAGCACTTTGTTTCAGAGTGTCTCCATATTTTAATTTAAAGGCATTCACTCTTACACCTACTGCCCATTGTGATATGTTCATGTTTTTCACAAGACCCTCAGATATGTTCTAATATACAAACGTATAAAGTTCAGGGCACCCCTGGGCGACATGTATGTGTTCTGAAAGAGAGGTGAAGCAGTGTGGCAAAATACCAGTTAATTTTCTAAACGTTTAGGAAGAGAAAAGAAAACCCACAAGGATCCTGGAGGAGAGGAGATAGGTGACATCAGTTTTTCAGCAGTCTTTAAGGGAAAGATGGAGAGATAGCTTACGGGAGGTGGGGCGGAGCAAGCAGCATCAGGAAAGATACAAGGAGGCTACATAATATGAGGGAAGACCATATTTGTATGTGTTGCCTGAGATAGCTCTCACCCTCCACAGATGGTCAATGGGATGAGTTTGTATAGGTGGGAATCAAACATGGCCATGCACAACATAACATTGTAAATGGTAGGAATCAACAAAGTGGTTTTAAATGTTATTAAGTGCTCCTCTGTTAACAAGACAGATTGTGATGAGATATAATGAATGGATTATTGGCGTTTCATACTATATTGTAATTATCCATAAATAGGTGTCGTTCATGTATATGAAATTTAAATGTTTTCCTCTTCTATTGATTGTTTGTGGTACACTAATGTATTGTGATTGATATGTACTTGTTCAACTGTTATTGCACCCAAATAAAGTTTTGATTTGATTTGAACAAAGTGGTGCTTTCCATTTCAAAGTTTCATGTGCTTTGCTCTTATTGTCTAAGATAGTATTTGGAACCTGTCAGTAGAAGACAAACTGTTGTCAACCATAACATAGTCACTATCAGATATGTCATTTATTGATGGCTATGGCTGAAAGGGAATGATGTCCTGATTGATCGTTCCTTAGATTGGACATTTTGACCTGGGAGAGTCAGATGGATAGGCAGCTTGATATCGGATTGATTTGACCAAGTCCTGTTGAAGGCTTTCACCTGTGGGCATATCCACTGGCTTGTCAAAGCTGTGTAGTTTGCTTGAAAGAACAGGTGATGTAGTGGTAGGCTACATATAACTATATACAGCGGATATGATTTTGTGTCTTTTCTGTCTACCGTTATGAGGGCTATTAGATAAAGCTAGGTTTTTGCTTTATATTTTGATTCCAGCACTCAAAATGTCTGGGAATCTTAAAATGTATCATTAGGCATCTCCTCTAAAATGAGTAGCACCTTTTAAACAGGTTGTAAACTGGAAACGTTTCTTGTTTATAAAATGCATGGAGAATACCTAAATAGCATAAAATTTGCACCACACTCAAAAAGTGTGTGCAACAAAGAAAATATTTGACCAACACTCAGGGTCCTTAGTGATGCTGGGAAGCATAATGTGTCAAACACGTTTACTGCATTTATGGGCATGATTGATATAAGGACCTGTGCAAAATCCAAATGCACCTATAGAATCTCCGCCTCTTTATTGTTCCAAATATTATGGATAGCAAGGGTTATCCATAGTTCAAACATGGTCAACATGATAACTGTGATCCTACAAGCTTGTTAATAGGCAAATTAAATAAAGTCACCCTCGTAAAATGTCCAAACAAAGAACATATTCGGGAGGGGGTGAGAGGGTTAAACCTCCCTGAGATTAGAGCCCATATGCAGGATCCTATCATGTTCCATGGTGCGGCATTAATTGAAGATGGCTATCTAGTCATTTAAATAATTTATAGATTTTTTTAAGTGATACTTACGAGGGCCATTGTTTTGTATTTGCATTTATACACAGATGACTACCTGGAGAATGAGGAAACGCTGAGATTGAACCCTGCACAGGAGCACGTGTTGTGTCTCATATCAAACAAATACATATATGAATAAAGAGACCCTAGAGGCTAGATTCCGGGAGCCATACTGATAATATGGATGCTGCGTAGATCGCAAGGACAGCTTATTATCCTTGAGAAGGACTCAGAATTAGGAGAGTCTGTCTGTGAGGGAACACGCATAGTACGTCGAACTGTGAATTGACAAAGTAAACGGCGGAGCCAATTGTCAGTGGTGACCCCACAAATAATTATCAACAAGAAATTCCTTTCTGTGTAATTATTCTTTCAGTTGGTGACCATGGGGCCTACACATACAAATCATTAACCTTTGATTTACAGCTGTGACACTGGAAAAAATATTATTGCTCCACACTAGAATAAGTTTTTTGTTCTCTCAAAATGTATTTTCATAGAATTTTTATATTTAATAAAACCATGTTAAAAAATGCATTCAATATATACTTGGGTGCTCTGGTACAATATTGCACAAACTGTCTAACAATTCCGTATTACGGTATCTACCTCAGAGTCACTCATTAATACTGTAAAATCATATAATTTCAAAATCACAAATTAAGTAATGAACAAATACATTTCATATACATTTAAAAAGTCCCACAAATAAACCATATCAACAAGATACCTTAAAGATTTTATTTATGATGACAGGTACTGGATAAATAGAGAGAACATCGAGCACCTGATCAGTGTGTATGTGTCTTCATACACATCCATATATAAATTAGCCACAGATTCAATTCCCCCCCTCCTTCCACCTGTTATAAAGTATAAAATAACAGGTCCTGAAGAAGATGGGTTAAAACATATGATTCCATCAAAACGTATGTCGACCAGCAAGAGTGTGACACCCTAGATATCAGGACAGCAACTGAGGGTTGATTTTATCACCCAGATTTGTTCCTTCTGTGCATGCAGTGTTGTCCTGGAATGTGTAGTATGAGTGGTTGTGTGCAAGGGATGTGACTGTAGAGTAGAGAGAGGTGTGACTATGTGTTTCGGGGTGTGTCACATTTTATATACATGGTTCAGTCAGCTGTGAATTCATGTGTTGAAATCAATCACATTTACTGTATTGTATGATTTAAATAATGAAGACAGTTAAAGTTGCATATAATATTGGGATTACAATTGAAAAATATATTTATATAAGAAAAAAACTTTTTTAGAAGATAAAGTATCAAAAGATTGAAAAAAGGAAAAGGATATAAAAACTGTATATCTATTATCATTGTGTGGAGAATAATGTTTCTGAGGCCCTAAACTTGAGCTTTGAGAAGCTGTGAATTAAAGAAATATAGATCTAGAGGGTTATTACTTTTGTAGTTTTCATTTATACACAGTCCTCATGGATTCATTGCAGCTCTTGCAGCCTAGTAAACATTTTGGTAAATGTCCAGCTGTTGCTCAAGCCATGTATTAAGTAACTTAAACAATCATATTTCTTTACTGGAATTCGATAGAAAAACCTAAGAGACCATCAGACACATTCTTTGGAAAAGCCATTTGTTACTTTCAGTATTGGCTTTCGTGATACTGACCAGTGATGACCATTCCCCCCCCCCCTTTATCATTATAAGAAGCTTTCTTCACCTTATAAAACCAAGGTTTGTGGGCGTGGTGCTAAAACCACATACAATAAAGGTTATATCGGGGTTATGCTATGGTAGGTTACTCCAACATTGAGATTGATATAGCTTGCAGCACAAGGCCACCTCACAGAGCAAGAAAAAAACAGGTCCACATTACTTTCTGCAAACTGAAGTGATCAACATAATGTATGTATGTATGCTATCTATGGGGTTCTCATTGACTGATACATGAATGATAATTACAAATTACTATTAATGCTTGTATGAGGATGAACCAGCCTTTTTTTCAGAAATCTCTATGTCTAATATATGTGGTTTTAACTCCACTCAGAATAATGAAATATTGAAAGGCAATGCTTCCTTTTTTCTTCAAACGACAGATTCATTTTAACCCTTACTGTAACATTACATTTTTTCACTATGTATCATATTTGACTTAATTTGCATTTATTAGATACAACTCTCACTAAGGTTTTCCTAGCACTATCTTAAAGGGCACTGCTGGAAAGAAACCAAAATAGACCAAAATGAAACTAGAGAAAAAAGCCGCATTTTCATTTTCTAAAAGGATGTATAACTGATGCAAAAACACATTTATTTTGTAAAAGTGTCCATTTGGTAGCAAGAAAACTTCAAGAAAGTATGCATAAATACATATTATGGGGAGCCCCTGTATTATAACTGAGCTTGTGCAGGTTAATAAGGAAGGAGTGAAGTACACTGGGATCTGTTTGATTAGAAAGATCTAACCCATTTTAGAATTGCACCTCCGACTCCATTCTGAATCAACCCAGCATGGTGTGGCAACAATATTGTGATGTAAAAAATATCATGGGACTTAATATCTAAGATAAGCATCTCATTGGTTAACACATTTATTTTATTTTTTAAATAAAGTGGTAAATTATTTTTTTTATACAGTTGTGTACAATATTGTTTTATATTTCATTAGAAACAATTTTGTTATTTTGGTATTGTAAGTTATTAGTGGTGTAATAATATTTGTGTTTAATTTGTTTTAGCATATTTTTTGTATTTTGCATATAAAATGTAGTTTAATAAAATGAATTTCAACTTGTTAATTTGGTGGCAGGTTGTTGGATTTTCAATGAATTAGTGTGCAATGTCTTTAATATGTAAATTCATATTTTTATTTATTATTATTTATTCAATATACTTTTTTTAATTATTTGACAATTATTGTAATTTAAGTTACAAATTTAAGTAAAAATAAGTTAATTTATTATCTGTTATTTTGATAATTTGATGATTTAATGATGTTGTAAAATGTCTTTTTTAATTTATTTTGGGTTATTTTGACATTTTTATTTAATGATATAGGAGTGGGATTAGTAAACCCGACCCCTCCAAAGTTCAACACTTTTCCTATTGTTGCTCAGATTGTAATAGGAATAGAAAACCGGATCCTTCCAAAGTTAAACACTTTTTCTTCAGTTTCTCAGACTGTAGTGGGAATAGTAAATCTGATCCTTCTAAAGAACAACACTTTCCCTACTTTCCCTTAACCACATGCGCGCGGCGGGTTTTCCCGCTGCGTGCTGAAGTTTTTAAAACCCCGCGGTTCATGACGAGCTCAGCTCGTCATGAGCGCACGACAGGTAAACCTCATGACGAGCTGAGCTCGTCATGAGCGCAGAAGGGGTTAAATTGGACTCTAAATAGTAAATGAGACCCCTATAGATCTCAACACCTTCACTTCTGTGGCTCCGATTGGAATGGGAAAAGTGAGCCTGATGCCTGTAAAGTCATTCACTTTCTCTATTGTTGCTAAGATTGGAACAAGAATAGTAAAGGTGACCCCATCAAAGTCCAACACTTTCCCTATTGTTGCTAAGATTTAAGTAGGAATAGTAAATCAGACCCCTCCAAAGTTCAACACCTTTGCTACTGTTGGTAAAATTGGAGGTAGAGTTGTAAATCTGATCCCTCCGAAGTTCAACCCTTTCCTACCATTGCTTACGCTGGAGTGGGAATAATACATCTGACCCCTGCAAAGTCAATCATTTTCCCAACAGTTGCTCAGATTGGAATTGGAACAGTAAATCCCACCTGTTCATATCCAAAAATCTTTCTCCACTGCTGCTAAGATTGGAGTGGAAATAGGAAATTCTCCAAAGTCCAAAACTTTTCCTACCTTTGCCTATATTGGAGTAGGAATAATAAATAGTGCCCTTATATTGTCCTACACTTCACCCGTTGAGGATTATATTGGAGTGGGACTAGTAAATTTGAACCCTTCAAAGTCCAACAGTTTCCCAACTATTGCTATGTTGGAGTAGGAATAGTAAATCTGACCCCTACAAGGTCCTGCAGTTTCCTTACTACTGGTCATAATGAAGTGATAATAGTAAATCTTGCCCCGCCAAAGGCCAACAATTTTTTTACTGTTGCAAAGATTTGTGTGGCAATAGTAGATCCAATCCCCCCAAAGACCAACACTTTCCCTACTTCTGCCTACGTTGGAGTGTGAATTTATTTAATTTTTTACGTTTCTTATTTTATTGTTTATAAAATTGAATAATTTGTATTTTTGTAGGTTACGTTTTATGGTTTATTATGTTTTATATATTTCCTATATATTTTTGTGTATTATTTATTATGTATTTTTGTTCATTGTTTCCCCTATGCTTTAGTTTAATTTTATTTTTCAAATATAGTATTTTTTTTCTGCATACAATATTCTGACCTGCAACCACTAGCAAAGAGGGTGTCATATGGAACACTTGATTTATAAAAACATTGTAGAAGGAAAGAAGAGATATTATCTGCAAAGTAAAATAAACTATTCAGTGCTAAAGAAAATAAGCATTTCTGCATTGGAAAAAAGTAGGTTTTTATATTGAATGACAACATTGTTTAAAGTTATGGATTGTCTGTGAATTTCAGTAATGTATTTTCGTATGAGTCCATACATTGAGAACTAAGGGCCTGATTACGATGACCGTAGGACTGTCACCAACAGCCCGTTGGTGGCGGTTCTACTGCCATCATAATAATGATTACCGCCTGCAACATTAGGATGGCGGGCAGATGGTTGGCGGTTGGAGAGACCGACTGCCATGGATCCAGCATGCTCAAGGAACCCATTGGTCTGTCGGGGGGACTTGTATCCCTGCAACAGTGGCAGTGCCAGGCTCCGCCGTAGAGATTACAATGTCCCTTCCCGCCGGCCGTTTCATGGCAGTTTACTTCCCATGAAAAGGCAGGCAGAAAGGGAAACTAACCCCCCATTCCTTCCTGGCCTTCTGGCATGTCCCATTTGGGGCCCCTAGGGTGACTTCCGACATATCCCGGGACCATGGGGCAGGCACCATATGGTGCCTACCACATAGTGCAGGGATATGTACCGGGTGCATATTTTGTACTACGTCGTGTGCTGCAGCCCGCAGCACCTGCCACAGTACAAAATATACACTTTGCGACCGCCTTGAAGATGGTCACATTGTGATGCAGGGTGCGGGACGTAAGTCCGACCACCTTCCTAATCAGCCCCTATGTTTGCTTTTGTTTAAGATGTTCAATTTCGAAATTTCTGGTTCACATTAAAGCATTTGGAACCTGTTCCATACTAGGCTTTTTTGGAGCACACTACATGTAGACAAAACTGCACAGTTGTGGCTCTGCTGCAATTAATGCATTGTGGTCTCCCGGTGGCACAGCTAGTTCCAGCAAGATGATGTTTTAACTGTTGAGCATCAGCCTCAGCGTGATATTACAGGCATGCAACAGAGCTGCCACTACAGCTAGGTGTGGAATGATGGACAGAGATTATTGGACAAAGACCAAAATATGTAACAGCTCAGGTTCCGCAAAAGCTTTTATAGCTTGGGACAGAGAACAGACCACAGTGCGAGAGTTACATGCAGCCTCTGCCAACAACCTACTGCGGCGGGCAAGGGTTAGCCAAAGCAAACCATCCTCTACAATTACAGGTGAAAAAATATCTTTGACGAATCTTAGAAAATGTTAAATGTACACATATCAAAGGACAAACTTTTTCTTTGTGTACTCTGCCCCATTACAAAATTATACAGCCGCTTGTCACTAGGACATGCTGTAACAGAACACAGAAGACAGGAATTCTTTGTACACGAGTCAGTAACAGAGGATGGAGAACAAAAAGGGTAAATTCAATCATAGAAATGTAAACGTAGAAAAAGGAAGAAAAAACGTATCTTTAGTGGGCAGATTTTCAATGGCAAATCATTTCTAATTATAGACATACAGTTCATACCAAACCATTAAAAATATAGCCCTTGGACCCTAAGGTCTTTAATCCAAAATGTTTATTATAGTTTCAAATGCTAAATAAAAAAATCTCAGTAACGATTTCTAAAAAAAAATAGATTGTTATTCACATATATTGTGGATGTCTACCAGTTCAGAATCTAGCAAGTGAATGACCCTCCAAACAAAAGCATGAATGATTTACTTTCCCCCACATCCCTGCCCTAAGTTCTGCCCCTACTAGTCCTACCATGGCAGGGATAAAATTCAACAGAATGAATGCCTAGGGGCTCCATTAGGATGTCGTGCGGAACGCCACCGCCATGGTGGCGGTGGCGATCCGCCGGACATAAATGACCACCCGCCATCCTTTTCCCCCCGCCACATTACAATGGCGGGGGGACCGCAATGGAGGGAAACACCGCCCGCCACTTTTCCGCCCCGGTTGCATTGCGGCCGGGACAGAAAATGATTAATATGGTGGCGGTGTCTATGAGACACCGCCAGCCATATTACAGTGGCAAGTGTGCAATGCCTTTCCGCGGCAAAGGCAGGCGGTGTTCACTCTGGGGTCCCCCTGTGGGCCCCCGGAGTGAAGGCCAAAGGGGGGTGGCACACGGGGGGGGGTACCTGTGGTACCCCCCTGCATTTGCATAATCAAAGCGGCAGGCACCGCGCGGTGCCTGCCGCTTTGATTACGTAAATGCTGCTAAGCATTTTTAGTATTGTGGCGGGCGGAGCAGAGAGCTCCGCCCGCCACAATACTATAAATACAGGATGTGCCCACCACTGTGGCGGGCACATCCTAATGGTGCGTGCGGGACCCCCACCCTTAGGGCGGGCGGTCCCGATTTCCGATAGGATGGGGGGCAGGCAAAACCCGCCCGCCATCCTAATGGGGCCCTTAGTCTTCATTAGATATCACAATATCCTTTGAATAGAGATGGTTCCCCCACACCCTCCTGCACCAAATGTTCAAAGTCAAACTCAAACCCTTTGTCCAATTCCTAGCTATTGTCACACAAGCTGTGAGCAAAAACTGATATGTTATGTTGCTATTCATTCCTTTGCTCCCGTGCCCCCCCCCCCCCAATTTCACATGGCTTAAATCTAAGAATTGTTGTGTGAAGCTCCTCGGAATTGGGAAGACCACAATATGTTTGAAGCTAGAAATCACTTTCCTTTAGGTCGCGAGTCAGGGTCATGATGGCCATCATATAGGTACAGGTGTGCCTGTCCCCACACATTAACATCAGCAATAGTCTCATGTGTCTGAGAATATTTTGGTCAATTTAATCGGGGCCAAGTAGTATGCTGTCATGAGCTTCATGGAGGATTCTCGTTACAAGTTTGACTTATTGTGTTTCAAGATATTCACCCACAAATTTTCACTGCATTGCACAGGCATTGCTGTATTTAAAGCTTCTTCCATTTATCCATAAATGTCGGCCTCATCCCTCTTTGTAGTGACTATATGGGTTCATACAATTCCAATTCCCTTGTGCCAGAGAATGTCTTGCTCTATGATTCAAAATTGGATGTCTGTCTCACTAATACCTACAGTAGCGGCTCCTCGAGGAAGTGCTGTGGCCAGTGGGGCGGGGCAGGGGCAGGGTGGGGGTAGAAAACTCTGGCATACGGCCGAACAGAGGTAAGTAAAGAAAGAAATAAATAAAACGGGCGCGTTGCATTGCCATTTGGTCTTACAGTGTGCACAATGTAATTCGTTGTATTTATTTATTTCTTTACTTACCTCTGTTCGGCCGTATGCCAGAGTTTACTACCCCCCCCCCCACCCTGCCCCACCGCCCGCAGCACTCCCTCAAGGAGCCGCTACTGGATACCTTCTTTTTTGTCGGATGGGATATATAATGCTGGATAAAGAAGCACAAGAAGCATTCGGATTTTGTAAGTTCACACTCTCTTTTGCATTTCTCAGTTGTTGTTACTAGTGGAAGAAGATCTATATTATGATAATGTTACTTCTCTTCCAGTGTTTAAATGTTTACTTATCCATCACCCACAAAATAGTTTTGTTTTTAATGGAGTGGTATCTAAGAGGATATGAAAGTTGTGAGAAGCCTTATTGTTACTTATGATTATCAGGTAACCAGCAATGTACTGTTTATTTGGCTATAATAATACATTTCGGCATAACAATACAACCAGCAATGTACTGTTTATTTGGCTATAATAATACATTTGGCTGTAATAATACATAATAAGTATTATTATAATAATACTTCCTTCCATTAGGAACCCACACTCTATACTACAGTGAGCGTTCTGCTAATGAATGGCCCATGTGGGAATTACGATGGTGATCATAATTGTAACCAAACCTTGCATTTTGTGGTCCTTCTAAGTACCATTCATGTTTAAAATATGTATTTTAAATGAAAGTTGTTTAAATGAATGTTTTCTGAACAAGGGCCTGAAAAAAATTAACAGATCTAAAAATGCCATCTTCCAATATAGGTGGAATTAAAACAGAAACTTTTCTGGAATTTTTATCAGTATTGTGCATTCTCACTACGGACAACTTTGTCCGTTATACTTTACTTAAAATGGTATTTGGGTTGGCTCCTTGCTCATGATTGGATGTTTTGTTTTGTCCAATTACAAGTTCCTCATTCTTGTATTTGTCCCTTCTCTGGAGCATAGCTGCTTGATTGGCTGAGTTGTGTCCTCCCGCTGCTGATTCTAGGGATCTATTTTTTTCTTTTGCTTTTTCTGTAACATTTGATTAGCAGAATTCAATGGAAGAGAAAGGCACTTCCTTTTTCCCGCATTGCATCAAGTTAATCACTCCATTTTCCTCTGTGAACATTGATTTATGTGAATGTGCAGGGTACAAAACCTAGATGCAAATGGAATCAAATATGAGTATGCCTGCTTAAAAAGCCAAGTTTTCGATACGGGGCGTGGCTTGGACGGCGTTGGTAATGGCCGCCTAGCTTGTTCGCTGCAACAAAGGGAAGCGATCTCTCTGGCCTAAGGGGCATAAAAACAAACTCTATGACCAGATGGGTAGAAGATTCTTCAGCCGGACCGGCTGAAGCATACTCGGTGAAAATTTGAGCTCCAAATTCTCCGCGGAAACACCTCTTTCTGGGACCCGACACACAGCGTATGGCGGTGAGCAGCGGAGCAGCGCTAATGAGCGTTAACGAGCGTCACACCGCAAGCCACATATCGAGGCTCGCAACGGAAAACCACACAGTGGGTAGGTGAGCCGCAAATTATGCGCATACCAAAGCCGGAATGTGTTCGAAACGAAATTAACTTTCCAGCGTGAAAACTTAAGCCTTGGAGCCCGGCTTGCCTGTCCTTAAGATGGCCGCCCACTATCTGCCTCATTTTTAGCACGTTAGCAAATCTAAGGCTTTACTGGGATTAAAACTGCGCAGTACCTCACTAAAATAACGAAGCTACCCTACGCCCTTACAGTGGAGACACATGTGAAAAGAAATGTTCTCTATACTAGCGGATAACCTGCAAATTGCGAGAGCCTACTACCACTAGCGCCTGACCTCAAAATGGCGATTGTGTGCATACATATCGACTTTTTTTCGGCGCGAAAGTAAGGATCATAGGAAAAAGGTGTAAACCTTATGGGACTGTGGATCCTAAATACTAATTCTGTGATCTGGGTAAAATCAGCCATATACACCTACGGTGTTCTACCTATACCTAACATTGCTATGGTTAAAACAATACACGTAATTACAGTCATCAACAGAGCAAGCCATGTGGAAGAACTCCAATACTGAATCTGTACCAATCTGAGAAGTGCCAACCTACCATACATTGCAATAGAAAACCAAAGTCCTAGCGCAAGGTATTTGGCCCTCATCTGGAGCTTACTGACTGCACCAGCTAACACCCCAACATCCCACAGACCAGTCTGCCCTCCTTGCAACTCACACACGAAACTCCTCAACATGGCGGAAAGAGACGAGAAGAAGAATACCAAAAAGGTAAAACCAGCGCCCTTATTGTCAGACTCTCCTATCAAAGCGAAGGCAGACGTTAACAGTACCCTAGAAGTGATCCTGATAAAACTGGCAGAGGTACACGATCTAGCAAAATCGACCAAATCCAACACTGACGCTATGCAGTTGGAACTCACTGAAATTAGGGCGGACATGAGCTCTGTACACAAAAGCATAGGTGAAGCGGAGCAAAGAATTAGCGACTTGGAGGACAGGACCAATAATGCTTCCACATCCATGCGGCAACTCTAGGGATCAACAGACCAGCTCAGACGCCAGTTATCGGAGTTGGAGGACAGAAACAGGAGGGGAAACGTGCGCATTTTTGGGAACCCAGAAAATGCGGAGAAAGACGCGAATTCCTGTGTAGACTTTCTAGAAGCTTGGATTCCAAAAATAACAGGGATTTCCTTCCACCACAAATTTGAACTCGACAGAGCCCATAGAGTGCCAAGCTTCATCCCTCACGGTTACAGAGGACCACGCCCACTGATATGCAAACCATTGAGACATCAGCATACAGAAGCTATACTTCAGTTCGCGAGGCGAAATCACAAAATCACCTGGGAGGGCCATACTATAACTTTCACCCAGGATTACTCGAAAGATACACTCGAAATACGGAAGGGATTCTTGGCCCTAAGAGAAAGACTTAGATCGAAAGGAATTCAATACTCCTTCGCTGGTCCGGCGAAATTCAAAATCATCATACAAGGCAAACCGAAATTCTTCACGAACCCTAATGCACTGGCACAATTCATCGGAGACTCCACGTCGCAAAGCATGGACTTATCAAACAATCCTTCAAACAAGAGGAAGACAAACTCACTAGAAAATATAAACTCGGACTCTGGTCAAGGCTGACTCTATCTTTACACCCATATACCTCAATCTTGATATCCCAATCATCTTAATGCTCATGTTCTACTCCCGGAGTTAGAAAGTCAAGCTAACACTTATCCTTTGGCAGGTTGACTCCTTGTAGCCTCTTCCGTCTCAGTTTTAGTTGATGCTTTGATCTGCTTTACTTGTCGTAGTTAGGTAAGACCACCCAGTGTACATACCCATGACCACTCATGATCACCAGACGCATTCATTAATATCCCTAACACAATACACAGCCATATCACGTGTTGTGTTCTGTACAGCGTTAAAGGAACAAGTGATCTGTGACATGATCCCTATCATTACTTAACCAGATTTACAGGGGTCTTTCAGAGAACATGTCATTATCTAGAGAATTTATCTGGTTATCTTGTTATCTTGTTTTTGAGTACGCATGTCTTACAAATGCTAGGCCTATACGTTATATATGGCTGTTCAGTCATGGTTTTGCACCCTTTTTAACTTCTACTTTTAATCGATACGTTCATAAGGTATACTGCATAGTGAAGTTATATAATCCCCCTCGGGATCACTGTTTCGCAATCTTACTGTATACTGTATATAGCGTATTATAGCTTATTATGTCCAGCTGATCCTGTTCGTTGTTTAAAACAGCGCATTAAGAGTTAGGTGTTATCCCCTGTTACACTTACCATCCTAATCCATCCCTGCGTTGCAGATGAACGGCAATGCCGTCGCAGTTCCTAAGTTTCCTTGAACGGGGTGGGGGGAGGGGGGAGGGCTGGGAAGGGAATTTTGGAGGGAGGAAGGGGAGGGAGGGAAGGGGGGAAATGGGGTAAAAAAATCTGGATTGTTTCAGCATGTTTTTAAGTGTTTATGGTTGATGCTTTCTCTCCTCAATTTGTCTGCAGAGGTACCACTACCCGTTATTTCAATGGGACCCCCGAAAGGCACTCAGGGCGCTCTATCTTTCCACCCTATCAACCTATTCCTTGTATTAGAACACAGTAGCACACTAAACGCGAATTCAAGACACGGTACTTTTACAGAAACCATTGTAGTAGAAGTTCACATGAGACAGAACCTTACCAGCGAAACGATTCGACCACTCATACTCAATATCCACTTAATATCCTATGGTTTACTTTTCGCCGCTATATCACCTGAACAAGAGCGACAAACTAGTAACCAATGACCCGCAACTCCTCTATCACGGAGGGCCTTAATATTGTTTCATTCAACGTTAAAGGCCTCAATCACCCGGTCAAGAGGAGAAAAGTTCTGGAGTACCTGACAAAATCCAAGGGCGACATCCTCCTCTTACAGGAGACTAAACTTTCAAAAGATGACGCTGAATTCATAAGTCAACACTGGATCTCACACACTCTTTGCTCTCCGGCAGTTAGCAAAAAGCGAGGTGTGCTCACACTAATAGCTAAGAAATCCAACATCTCTGTAGTATCGCACACTCACGATGATGATGGCCGCTTCATCATGGCACACCTTCAGAGAAACGAAGATCATAGCCATGTCATGAACATATACGGTCCCAATACGGACGATCCAGAATTCTGGGACTCATTGGCCCCGACCCTAGACTGTGTACCCCAGGGAGAATTACTGATTGTGGGAGGTGACTTTAACCTGCCCCTAGACCCTATAACTGACCGTCACTCTAACTGCTCCTACCACCCAACCCGCTCGCATACTAGTTTACACCGCATATGTTCCAGATTCAACTTACACGACTCGTGGAGACTCCAACACCCTGACGGCCGCGATTACACCTTTTACTCACCTCCTCACAATTCCTACTCAAGGATAGATTATATTCTCATCAATAGCCCCTTTACACACCTCATAGAGGAAACCAATATTGCCCCCAAGTTGATCTCAGACCACTCAAGCGTTCAAACCAAACTAGTGGGTTCCAGATCCATTCTCCCCCCTAAAAGATGGAGGTTCAACGACGAAATATTTTCTGAACCAGAAAACAAGCAAAAGATAGAGACTGCCATCCTAGACTACCTCAACCTAAATGACACCCAGGAATCGAACATCGCGACTGTATGGGAGGCACTTAAGGCCACCCTGAGAGGTGTTATCATAGGAATTCGAGCTCATGCTAACAAAAAATTAAACAAAGAATTGACCACTCTGGAAGATAACATTAAAAAACTAGAAACCGCTCATATAGCAGATCTCCAAAACTCTCTGATTTTAAACGAGCTCACTAAGCTAAAATACGAATACAACTCGATTCTCAGTAAAAGAGCGGGAGTCTGGGTCAATAAGTTCAAGGCTCTACGAACGTGTGAAGGTAACAGAGCTGGAAAGATCTTGGCGTCATATCTAAAACATAAAAAAAAACAATTCAACATCGCCTCAGTTAAAGATAGTAGTAATGTCATCCAAACCAAACAGGACCTAATTCTCCATACCTTTAAGTCATTCTATCAAGACCTGTATAAAAATAATCTGACCTTTGATTCGGAAGAATGTAACAGGTACCTAAACTCATTAGGTCTCCCTAAACCCAACGACGCTGACAAAGCCACACTGAATTCCCCACTCACCCTACAAGAGGTTTCAGCGTCCATTAAAACCCTTAAATGCAACAAGGCACTAGGCCCTGATGGCTTCTCAGCCAGCTTCTACAAAGAACTCACGAACTCTTTGAGCCCGACTCTTTTAAAGCTATTTAAGTCCTTTAGCGTAACAAAAGGAATAACCAAATCAATGAGTGAAGCTACCATTATAGTCATCCCTAAAGAAGGCAGAGACCCGCTGTTGACCAAAAATTACAGGCCAATATCCCTAATCAACTTAGACTGCAAGATATACGCAAAGATTCTCGCCACACGACTAAACTCGCAACTACCAAAGTTGATTAGTACATCACAAGTAGGCTTCATGAAACAACGCATGTCTAACGATAATACTAGAATACTCTGCCACGTCATTGAAAAAGCCAGACTACTCGCAGGCCCCGCAGTGGCTATTACTCTCGACGCAGAGAAGGCGTTCGACAGAGTATCCTGGCTTTTCCTTAAGAGCTGTATGTCCGTCTTTAATCTTGGGGAAACATTCACTGATTTGGTAATGGCCCTATATCTTTCACCATCCGCACGCATTGCTATAAATGGTTCATTATCGGACCCTTTTTCTCTAGAGCAAGGGACGAGGCAGGGGTGCCCCCTTTCCCCTTCGCTTTTCCTCTTAGCAATGGAACCCCTCATAACTAATATAAAAAACAACAAATCCATCAAAGGTGTGAAATTTGGAGATAAGTGCGTCAAACTGGCCGCCTATGCGGACGATATCCTGATTATGACAGAATCACCTGACACCTCCATCCCTGCACTAATGAATACCATTGACAAATACTCCACACACTCGGGATACAAACTCAATTGGGATAAGTCGGAGGTCAAGCCACTCAATATTTTAACCCCCAAAGAGGTACTGGGAAATTCAGGGCTTTGTTGGCAAACAGAATTTGTGAAATACCTTGGTATCGAATTCGGTGACTCCCTTGTGGAGACTCTCAAACGGAATGAAAAGTTAACCTTAAACAAAATCAAGTCCAAATTAGATGGTTGGTCCCCTCGCTTCATTAGTTGGTGGGGAAGAGTGGAGGCCATCAAGATGATGATATCACCACTAGTTAACTACCTCATATCTATGCTCCCTCTAACTCTTACACCTGACTTCTACCACAAACTAGACATGAGTATTTCAAACTTCCTCTGGAAGGGGAAAAAGGCTAGAATCAGCATAAAAAAGCTCCGCTTAGATAAAACCGCTGGTGGGGTCAACTTACCAGATTTCAAAAGATATGAAACTGCCTTCCTAGCCAAACAAGGAGCCCACTGGCTCTCACCATCGTCTGACTATACTCCAGTATGGCTAGAAATCGAAAACGAGATTCTAGAGGGTATTGCCCCTAGGGCGGCTCTCTCTTCTAATCTAAACAAGCTACCCCACTCTAAATCAATATTCCATAACACCAAATCTGCTCTTCTGAAGTTTGACAGAACCCTAGAAAACAGCATTCGGGGCTCACGTTGGGAATCCTTATGGAACAACCGCAACATTTTGTACAAAGGTAAACCCCTACACATAGCATCATGGATCAAAAAAGGCATACTGTTCCCATATCAACTATTTGAGGGGTCATACTCTATTCCATTCAGAGACCTACAAATCAAATACGACCTCGAACCAATTGAATTTTATAACTTCCTAAACGTAAAAACAGCACTGTCCAAAGCCAAACTCTCCCGAACACCACCCTCCCTTCCAGCATACCTAGCCAAAATTAACAGGCTTGGACACCAGGTTTCCTACCTCTATAGACTAAGTCGTCCCCAAAAATCTAGCCTCATTACTCCAATCACGCAATTCTGGGACAACCTTGCGTCCAGGCCAATCACAGAAGTAGATTGGACCAATACATGGGTATCCTGTATGAGACACAAAATCAGCCCCACACTTTCTCAGACAAAATATTGGCTCCTACATAAGGCCTTCTGGACCCCGGCGCGATTATTTGCACACAACATCACCTCAGACGCCTTCTGCGGGAACTGCAAACGTGCGGAGGGAGACTTACCTCACATTATCCTAGAATGTGACTGTGTAACACATTTTTGGGAGAAGATATTCGAGTTTATATCAAAACTATTCCATATTACACCAACTAAAGAGCTCCCTTACTTAGTTTTTGGATTCACCCAGGACCCCTCCCTTGAAGCAGACGATAAGGCCTTACTTGATCTCCTCCTCACTGCGGCGATCAAGACTGTCCTTAATAACTGGAAAGATACCAACAAGGCCAACTTCGCAGGGTGGTTGAATTGGATAATCAGCTTACGCGGTGCAGATAATATCGCACTTCAACAGACACCGTGGCGCCCGCCCACGAGAAAACTGTGGTCAACCCTTGATAACTTCTTTACGACACATAAGCCACCTTAAAATGATCCACCACTGTTTACACCACATGCACACGTGCTTGTAGTCTCTCATCATTGCATTATCTTTCATGGTACCCCTTTCCTTAATACTAGTGGTATATAATATCTGTTACTGAATGTTTACTGATTATGCGATACATGTTCTGCTGCCTTCAGCGAGATATTGGTTACTGTACTCTTGAATTGTCATTGACTATTGTTGAAATATACCGTGTAGCACTTGTAAATCGTGGATTTTTGAACATAATTGTACTACTGGATTTACTCATTGTTTGTTACTGCTGAAACAACCAATAAAAAACTTATTGAAAAAAAAATAAATAAAAAAAAAGCCAAGTTTTCAGACCCTTTCTAAAAGACTTTGGGGCCCATTACGATGTCGGCGGATTGCCTCCGCCAGGCTGGTGGTAGCCACCGCCGGCTTGGCGGAGGCAATCCGCCCGACACCGTTTCCCGAATTCCCCCCCGCCATATTAGTATGGTGGTTGGAACCGCGGCAGACGGAAAGACCGTCCGCCGCTTTTCCGCCCCGGTCACCTTGCGGCCGGGGCAGAAAAGGAATAATATGGTCACGGTGTCTAACAGACACCGCCAGTCATATTACGATGGGGGGGGAAACAGATGCCTTTCCGTGGCGGCGATGCTGCCACGGAAAGGCATGCGGTCTTCACTTTGGGGACCCCCTGCAGGCCCCCAAAGTGAAGAAGAGGTGGGGGTGCATACAGGGGTACCTGTGGTACCCCCACACATTTGCATATGCAATGCGGTAGGCACCGCGCGGTGCCTGCCGCATTGCGTATGCAAATGCATGCAAGCATTCATAGCATTGTGACGGGCGGTGCAGAGTGCACCGCCCACCACAATGTTATGAATGCAGGATGCGGCCGCCACTGTGGCGGCCGCATCCTAATGCCACCCACGGGACCCCCGCCCTAATGGTGGGCGGTCCCAATCCATGCTAGGATGACCGGCGGACAAAGTCCGCCCGTCATCCTAATGGACCTCTTGAACTCAGTTTTCGCACAAAGCTGATCTGGAAGGGAGTTCTACAGTACAATGTTGTACTCATTTTCTTTCTTTTGTATAATTGTGCATCACCAAATAGCTTGTTGAGGTATTCTTTAGTTGGAGTAACCACCAGAAGCTTCTTGACTCCTTGAGGGTGTGGCAAACTACTGACCGTTCTACTGCTCTGTCCAGTATCGCTACCACCCACGTTCCATTGCGCAGAAGTAGAGCAGATGTTTCTTTGCTAAACCTGCCATTTTCTTTTTTTTAAGTGAGTATTTGAGTCTGAACTTTTTCTCTTCTATCTTTAAATAAACGTCAGATTCATGTCCCAACTCATTTTTGTGTTTTATGTTCTAGTCTTTTCTGCTCCCAGTCCATCCATTTCTCTCTGCCTTTTTACTGTCACCATAGTCTTGAAAAGAAAGTGGAGAGCAGCTATCAGGATACAGGTAGTGATCTGGCATTTAAAGTTTACCATGGTCCCTCAAATCATGTCAGCCCCTCTGGAATGCAATCAATAAATTGTTCAGGAACAATGTTTGTACCAAGTTGTCTTTGTGTAAGTAACAAGTCATTTGCATTATCGCTCTGAGATGACCCATGACTGTTAGTTGCATGCAATTGATTGTTTGCAACCAAATTCTTTCACAAGAGGAATTGTTGCCATTATAGCCTCACACAGCTATAGATTTTACTGCTTCCGTCTGGGTAATCTAGGCTAGATCTCTCTTATTCCACCAGCCTTTGCCCTTTATAAGTACTGCACCTTTAGACACTCTTACAACACAAACTGGTTTTAAAAATTTCGATAAACCCCTTTTGACCTTAGTCTGATTTCTGATCAAAACCCAATTTTCTGCATTCAACGTTAATTCTTTGAAATGTTGTCTCTTGTCAAAACATTCTTTAACCTTCATTTGCATTGCTTTAACTCTGAGTACGATAGTCTGCAAGTCAGGTGTGCTCTTTTTGCTTACCTCTCTCACCCAGTCAGGACAAACTGACGCCCTATATAAAGGGGGACATACCTGTTGTACTGTGTGGAGGCTACTAGATATGACCAAATGTTCTCCTTTTAAGAAATATTTTAACAATATCTACAGTAGGATTAAACTCATCAGTAGTTAGTAGAAATATTTGTTGCCTTGACTGATGGATCAGCACCAGGCACAAGCATAAAACCAGGTTTTGCAAGGTCCTGCCATCCAACTACTTTTTTCCCTTGACTGCAACATAGATTTTAGTTGAGATTGACCTTGCAGGATGAGACACGGTGTCTATAAAGAACCCAACCAGACTGATATACTGATCACTATCAGATTTAAAATATATGTCCAGAATTCTCGGAATAACATTAGACGCCAACCACAATAGGTGCACCTGAGTCACACATTACGTTAAGAGTTATTTTGGAGCCTAGAGTTATTTGACATGAAGGTTCCTTAATTATGTTAGTAGACAAGGAGTATTGAATGGTCCAGATTCGGAACCATATTTGATAGGTCCCCTTCATTTAAGTCAACACTGTGTAATTTAGCTTGGTGTTTACCAGATCTGCAAACACTGTGAAGGTGACCTTATTTCTTGGACTTATTGCATTGTTTATCTAATGCTGGACATTGCATACAATTGCTTAACCACTTGGATGCTAAGCCAGTGACTGGACATTTAATGTAATTTCCATTGAAATGAATGGGCACTCCATGACGAGCTGAGCTCGTCATCAGCGTATGTGCTTAACCCCTTCGACGCTGTGCGTATGTGCTTAAGCAATTGTATGCAATGTCCAAATGAGATTAGGTCTGCACCTGAAACAAAAATTGTTCGTATTATGCTGAACATTCCTAATTACTTTGCCCTTAATTTGAACAGCTTCAATATGTTCAGAATACCCCACAGTTCAGTTCATTAAACTTTATTTGATTTGATGGTAAAATCATAAAGGCGTACAGCACCTACAGCAACAGTAGATCTAAAATTTGACAGCTCCATATATAGAAGCAGCAATGCATAATAAGACCTCAGATATATTACGTCAAATATAAAAAACTGTTTCAAAACAGTTAAAATAAATAGAGCTAAAAGGACCCATATAATCCCTATGGTATCTAAATTCCTGCATTGCCTACTTACTGAATAGTCAAAGGTACACCGGAAATAAAACAAGAAACAAAAAACTATATATTCTTGGTGACGCTATTAGCTGTAAATAAAGATATGCTGGTCTGATTTGCCGAAAGTGTACCGGGACCAAGATAGGCCTTGTGACGTAAGTAGGAAAATATTGGACCACAAGCACAATATGCATGGAGTCACAGATCACAGTTGTAGTCTCAACTACAAACACGCAGATTGGGAAATTTATATCAGGCCCCTATTGGGAACAAAAGCTGATGAAACATATCTAGCCTTAAAAATGTTAGAAGATTTAATTGCTTATTTGACATATTTAAAAGGAGATGGGGCTCTAATCCACTTACAGATTTCCCAGGGTGTACTTCCGAATGGTCTGGTTCGTCAAGGCAAACTTTTCCCTTTCAGTAGTCACTCTTTGGCAAAAAGTCTGTTTAACTCATGCGAGGTCCTTTTTTAAGGTCTCGCCTACGTAGGGCGCATATGCTGCATAGGAGACCTTTACCCGTCGTACAGCTTTTTTCCAAGCACATACTCGTTCTTGTAGCGGCATACGCCTTGCGGGAGCGTGCAAGGGCGTGCCACTAGCATGAGTATGTGCTTACAAAAAGAGCAGACTGCTCTCCCCAGTGCGTGCGCACCACTCGTGGGCTAATTAATTTTCGCGGCTGTGGGGCCGAGCTCGTGTTTCAGTGCTTGTTTCACCTTCTAAAAGCCGCTCCTCGCTCCCACAATATAACGGAGGGCTTGTCTGCCCCGAGGTTTAATTTATGTCGGACTATGCCGCTTTCTTCCCAGATTCTTTCCCTGCCTGCTTTACTTAACTTTTTTGTGCTTCCCAGTATTTGCAAGACATTTGCTTACCCACGTCTTGTGTTAGACCTGGGGATGGTCCGCGCCAGCAGCGTCAAATTACTGCTGCAGATGTGGGCGGGATTTTGGGGCCACTAACACACTGAATGCACATAGCTCTTTTACCCATGAATTTTACAATCTGTTGAAAGCACCAAGCATGTTACTTACTGTCTGATGGTGGCACACATTAATTTATCTTTGTTCTTTAGTTATCTAATTCTTCAAGCACTTTCTTCCAAGAGGGCACACTTGACTACCTAATATCAATACTGTATCCTGTCCTGAAGCTCCAAGCACTTTAACTTACAGAGCCTTCTAGATCATGGCTAAGAATTGCTCTCGAACCGACCATCTATCCCACCAACAGGCTTGTAGATACTGGGAGTGAAGAGTTAAAAACGTATGGACAGATTGGATTTTATTATGGTAAGGAGTAGACGGTGGCAGAGTCTCCCCTGAACCGCTTCAGATACCAGCTAGCGCTGCTGCCAGGAAGACTGTATGAATTAATAGAACTGGTGTGCGATTTTTAAACGGACGCATTTTAAAATTTAAATACTCTTGTTACATTTATTTTTATTTTACTTATACGCACTTAGCTTTCCAGGAGTCTGGGCTCAATTGCTAGCCTGCACGCCTCGTTCCGACTCGGTGAATAGCACCGTAGAGCGGAGGGCGGACAGGCAAGAGCCAGACACACTTCCGCCCCAAGAGCAGTTAGCGCTCTAGCTTCCCCAAGTGCGAGGGACATAAAGACAGGAAGGAGCAGCGGGCGCTTGCGGTAAGGAGTAGACGGTGGCAGAGTCTCCCCTGAACCGCTTCAGATACCAGCTAGCGCTGCTGCAAGGAAGACTGTATGAATTAATAGAACTGCTGTGCGATTTTTAAACAGACGCATTTTAAAATTTAAATACTCTTGTTACATTTATTTTTATTTTACTTATACGCACTTAGCTTTCCAGGAGTCTGGGCTCAATTGCTAGCCTGCACGCCTCGTTCCGACTCGGTGAATAGCACCGTAGAGCGGAGGGCGGACAGGCAAGAGCCAGACACACTTCCGCCCCACGAGCGGTTAGCGCTCTAGCTTCCCCAAGTGCGAGGGACATAAAGCCCTCCCACCATACCGAACGCGCAGCGGTCGCACGCAGGGGAACGCCAAAGGGATCGCCTAAGAGGAGCCAAAGAGTAGCCCGTCTGCGCCCGTCCGCGCCAGGACGGTGCTATGGGCTATGGGCTCTGCTCCCCGGAGATCCTTGATTACTATAAGGACGCCTAGATTAAGGTATTCTAGTTATTTTTTAAAACAACTACGTAAGGTCCCTCTCAAAGGTTGAAATAGAGAATCTTGGCCATGTCCAGAGGGCTCGTTCTCTTGCATAAATTGTCAGTTTCAGGCATCCCACATTGTATCAACTGTCAGGGAAAAGCCAGTAAAACCTTTGTTAGAATGCGGCTTGAAAAGCTTTTTATTGAACGTGCGTTCTCTACCCAAGCACCATCTGGAAGTATGGGACCTTGTGGTTTCTCTACAACCTGATATATGCTTCTTAACTGAGTCCAGGATGAAACCCCATACCGTTCCCGCTATAACGTTAGGGGTTCCTTCAGACTATACGTTTTTAAACTTTGACCTCCCTAACAAAATCGGGGGTGGATTAGCCATCCTACATAAGGATGACTTGAAGGTCGCTATACTGGAGCAAATTCATTGTCTATCAATGGAAATTATGATTTTTAAAATAAGCTCTGATGCCAAAACCTTCTGGAAAGGAGCCCTAGTATATCGTCCACCGGGACCTATGTCGGGCTTTACCCTATCCCTTGTGGAAGCATTGGCACCACATTTTAAAGCAAAAGAAAATGTCATTCTTCTGGGTGATTTTAATATTCATGTCGACATCCCTTCGCACCCAGAAACCATAACATTTTTAGCCGACCTCTCCACCTTGGGCCTTGAAATGCAGAATATGGGCCCCACACATGTAGGAGGCCACACATTGGATATACTCCTTACCAACTGTTCCAATATACGGTGCTATCCGGCTACCCAAATAAGTTGGTCTGACCACTATTTAGTGGAATTCTCCTTATTGGGAGTACTTAAACCCTCCCATAAGCCTCCGCTCTCACCAATTTGGCGACGACAGTGGCCCAAAATAACAGTAGAAGAGCTACAGAGGGTATGGAAGAGACCTATCTTCACTGAGATAGATAGTGTGGATTCGGCTCTTTCCAAACTTACTGACTCCCTCATAAAGGCAGCAGATACACTAGCACCATTAAAATTGCATTAACAACATCTTATCTCTAAGCAAGAAATATGGTATACCGAAGCACTTAGAGTAGAGAAACAGGGATGTAGAAAGATTGAGAAGAAATGGAGGAAAACCCGAACTGAGGAGAATAAAAAGGCACACCAAGAGGCCCAATCGAATTACTATAAGAATATTAGGCTGGCAAGGAAAAACAGTCTTATCCAGCAACTTGATGAAGCAGGTAATTCCTCTAAAGAACTTTATAAAATACTACAGACCTTCGTAAAGCCGACGGCCTGTGAACGTTCGGATGAGTTCTCTCAGTCTCTTTGTGACAACATCTCTCTGTTTTTTTACAACAAAATAAATTCGATCTATGATAAAATCATGACAGCCTCCAGTAGTATGAACAGTTTTTCTGCTCCACTTAAATCATCCAAATCTGGGGACCACTCATTTACCACCTTCCCATTAATTAATGATACTGATTTTTCCAATCTTATCGTCACATAAAATCTGGATCTGATTTTCTACCCGCCAAAATGATTGCTTCCCTGAGTATTTTGATTGGACCTGAGGTCAAATCTGTATTAAATCTCTCTCTCAAGGAAGGGCGGGTACCTATGGAGTGGAAGAAGGCCGTGGTGAACCCTATTCGTAAGAACACGGCACACCCATGGACGGATCTTTCTAACCTCCGACCCATCTCCCTCTTGCCATACTTTAGCAAGATGGCCGAGAAGCATGTGAACACCTGTCTGTCAAAATACATCGAGGCAGCAGGGGGTCTGGACTCCTCTCAATCGGGGTTTAGACCCAATCACTTCACCGAATCTGCCCTCCTCTCAGTGACCGATATGATCCGGATGGCACTAGATGGAGGGGGCTCGATGATTCTGGTGCTGTTAGATCTGTCCGCTGCCTTCGACACGGTGTCACATTAGATTCTTCTCGGCCGCCTGCGGGAGGTGGGCATAGGGGGTGTAGCTCTGTCCTGGGTAGAGAGTTTTCTCACAGGCCGCTCACAAGGTGTCAGATTGGGCTCCCTTCAATCCATCTCTAGGGAGCTCACCAAGGGAGTGCCACAAGGCTCATGTCTAAGCCCTACACTATTTAATGTGTATGTGGCCCCCTTGGCTGGCATTGTGAGAGAATATGGGTTCACTCCGGTGTCCTATGCTGACGACACCCAGCTTCTGTTCCCTTTCCAGTCCCTCACCCCAGCAATAAGAAAATCTTTTGCGGATAGTATGAGGGTGGTTTCAAACTGGATGGACACAAACTGCCTTCAGTGCAATGTAGGCAAAACAGAGGTGATGTTATTTGGAGAGGCCCCGCTTCTATGGTCCCCAGAATGGTGGCCTTTAGATTTTGGGCCAGTGCCGAGTCCAAAACAAACTATTACAAATCTCGATGTGCGTCTGGATCAGGCACTGGTGCTTAAAGAACATGCTAATCAAGTCGCAGGTCTGTGCTTCCATACCATCGGACTCCTGCAACGCGTTTTCCCTTTCTTGCCTGATTATCATCGTAAGACTCTGGTCCAGACCTTGGTGGTCAGCAGATTGGACTACTGCAATGGCCTGTTCATCTCGGCCAATGAGGAACAACTAAATCATTTGCAAGTGGTCCAGAACACCGCGGCAAGACTGGTGCTTAATGTTTTGCCCAGGACTCCCTCCCGCCCGCTTCTGGACAGCCTTCATTGGCTGCCTGTTCGGCAGCGGGTTAAATACAAAATCTGCTGTACCATACACAAATGCCTTTTTGGGGCAGGCCCCAAGTACTTAATGGATAAGTTCATCCATTATAGTGCTGGACGTTCCTTGCGTTCAAGTAACCAGCAACTGCTTCAGGTCCCTAAGATTAAGAGGGTAAGACAGGGAGGGCGCGCCTCCTCTTATAAAGGTACTATTCTCTGGAATTCACTTCTATTTGCCCTAAAGACCAACCCAAATTTCCAATCCTTCAGGAAGCTCCTTAAAACCCATCTTTACTCGACCTCATAATTTGCTGGTAGTTTAATTATTTAGTTATCAGTCTAACACCTGTACCAATGCGCAAGCGCGGAGATACCCCTTCGGGGATCGAATCCTGCGCTATATAAGAAAATAAATAAATAAATAAATTAAGTTTTGATTTCGTTTAGCTTTTTTAATTGTTAGTTTTAATGAATGTGATAAAGTTATAAATTATACATACAGCGTCAAATTTTTCTTGGGTGAACTCAGTTGGGTCAAAAACTCTTGTTTCGTTTTATTTTAACTGTCCCACGGTGCATGTAACGTAGGGGTGAGTGTCACTCCGATTTCAATGGAATGTATTTCAATAGCAGATTTGGGTCTAGGGCTACCTTGAGTTAAGTTATATAGTAATGAGTTTGGTGAGGGGATTATAAATGAAACCTTTGCATTGGCGTTCCTTGCTTTAGTGGACATCCTAAACGTCCCATCCCCATCAGCTCTTTGTCCGGTCCTGCTAACCAATTTATATTTGGGTGTGCTGTCACGACTGGCCGTCTTTCAGTCACTCATAAGTAAGCAAGATCTGCGACGGGCACATGTCGTTATGAGAGGATTCTGTTGGGTGGAGTCCTCCAAGGTTCCCATAGAGTGACCAAAATAGATTTATCATGTAACCGTTGTGCCTTTACATAGCGTACTGAGTTAAAATAGTACCGGTTGTTCTGACCCAAAGACTTAAGTTTGAATCCACACATCAGAGTAAGCATTCTGTCCTTTGGGTGGGTACACTGAGCATTGGTAACTTGGGTAGTTGTATTTCATTATTTTTAGCGCTTACAGGCAGCAAAACTAGTAAGGAGCCTTAAAGGCAGGTTATGGGGCTGCTTTCTCCTTTGGTGTTAGGGTTATAAATGTTCGGCCAATAATGCCAACAGGTTTCTTTAGTTATATGCGGAAACACGAGACAGTTCTGAGGCACCAAACTATTTAAATCATCCTGGAGTAACGCGTTGCCTCTGTAGGACAGGCAAAGAGGGAGTGTCACAGTAGTTGCCTTCATTTTATCAAAAGGAAAAAGTCATAGCTGCGCAAGTCATATAAAGGTGCGGGGTAGGCTCTCTAATCCGACAATTAAATGATCATCGAACGCAGTTGATTTTAAGCTGTCTATTCACTATGCAGGCATACATACCAGCAAGAGATGGATGTTTTTTTCAGTCTTAAAGGTGGCTTGTAACTTGTCAACTTGATATCTAATTAGTGGTAAAATTTCATGTGGTGGAGGAAAACTAATTCAAGGTGCTAGGCTAGAACCCAACAAAGCTGTTACAAATGAGTTCTTCGTGTAAGAATGCCATTAGTCAAGCAGAGACAGACGTGAGCAGCTCTCCAGGGAGGCACAGGGTGGGCTACTGGAGAGTGCAGGCTGGGGTCGCTCTGGGAGTTACCGATTTCTTTTAGGGCTGCGGTATGGACACAGACGAAGTACTGGCCATGCCACGAGATTGCACGCTGTGGGCATGACGTGCTGCCAGCAGTGTGACCCTGAAGTGGGTGCTGCAGCTGCAGGAGCCTCTGTCACTGCTCAAGTCTTGCTCTGCCGGAGAGGGACCTCCACCCAGAACCTGACCCGCGTACTCTTCGCCCTGTCCGGTGCATGTGAGGCAATACCATGTCCGTTCCGCTCCCCCACATAATGCCTGCAGCCAAGAAGGCCACTGCTGTTGTGAGTACCCTGCCGAAGTGACCCCGGCTACTTTGACTACCATCAACCCTTCGCACTACAACTTCAGTAGTTCGATTGTCACGTCACTTGTGTGCTCCCCACTCTTCTGACCTTGTGATTATGTGGTTGTTATGTGATGATCCTGCTCTTTTGTGGAGCACTTCTGTGAGGCTGTGAGTAAGCCACCTCGGCTGCTGTGACCTACCTCAACAATCTTCCCTTCACTGTTTATATTGTACATATAGCGTTTATTCCCGAAACACGGCCAGCACAGATCTCACTTTTCCTTGAATTTTACTTTAAACTGTCTTAATGCACCGCACCGACTTGCAGTTCATCTCACCCACTGACACTGGACCGTCTACATCTTCATGTTCTTAATCATTGATTTTCATATTAACAGGCTTAACCATCTTTTCGATGAGCCTTTTTGTTTACTGTCCCTTATTTTTAATCACGCCCTCTACCAAGAGGCACAGTTAGACCTAAACTTAAAAGGGTTGCATTCAGTTGGTAGGCATTTTTTTTAAAGAAAGTCTCAAAAGTAATGATATTTAAGCAACTCCTTTCATTGTACCAAACAATTTAGCATAGCAGCTAAGCCAAACAAGCATTGGCATAGCCAATAGGTCTCGCTGTTGGGACCTTAGAAGTGTTTAGCCATGCAACAGTTGATGTTGTTGCAGGAAGGATATTGTGCTGCATAACTAAATACTTATAAGGCCCCAAAGGCGAGACCTATTGGCTACGCCATTGCTTGTTTGTTTTTCCTCCAGGGTTAGAATATAGGCCTGCACTTCCTAAATCCTTAAATGATTTTTTTAGGTATTGCAACCATGGAACATGAGCCACAAGAGGAAACAATCCTGGAGTGTGATCCTCTTAAAATGCAGATCCTTTTTATACCAAACCAAATACCACATTAAGAGAGGAAGAACCCTAATAAAATCTGCAATATATGGCGCATCTAACTCTTCATGTGCAATTTCGGCAGGGATTCCATGACCAGTGGCTAATAAATTTCTCAGGAATTTGTTCTCTATCATCTGAATAGAGTCAGTATTTACATACCTCCAAATTTCACTGCCGAAGGTGGCCATCAAAATACATTTGGCCTTTTAAACATTGATTAATAATTTCAGGGACTTATGCCTAATATGCCTTTTAAAATCATGAAGCCCAGAAATTGAACATTGGAGGGCCCCTCTATTTTTAGATAAAAGAGGTTTCCATCTGAGGATCGAATTGAGGAGCAAACCCAGGAAGGAGAAATTTTCCACCCTAGATGAATCCTGACCCTTAGCTGAGGGGTTATGACATTCGACGTTCCTGGCACACACCATAATAGAGTGTGTGATTTTTTTTAATTTGTAGATAGGTCCAAGGCACACATACATCAAAAAATACATCTAGCAGATGTTGTAGGCTCCTTGCTATAGTGGCAATTAAAACTGCATCGTTAGTGCATAGTAAAACCGCACCCAAAAAATAAAGATCAACAGCTTCGAATCTGACCCCCTCCCCGTCAGCAGAGGAGTCCCCCAAGGGTCAGTACTCTCTCCACAACTCTTCAACATCTACATGGAACCCCTCACTTCACTCCTAAGGAACTCCAACATCCCATTCCACCTCTACGCAGATGACACCCAACTATATTTGAAAACCACCTCGATAGCAGACATTCACAGATTAAATGCGACACTCATGAAGGTCCAACAGTGGCTCACAGCCAACCACCTCAAACTGAATGAAGAAAAAACAGAAGTTCTCCTAATATCGAACAAAGATGAAAACCCACAAATAGTGGAATGGCTCAAAGCCTTAAATGCTCTCAATGTCTCTCTGACACCAACAAACTCCGCAAAATCCTTAGGAATCACCCTCGACTCCAAACTGGACATAAACAAACACATCTCTAATACCGCCAAAAGCGCATTCCTGAACCTGAAACTTCTACACAAGATGAAACCCTTCCTCCCCCCCCAAAGACCTGAAACAGGCCACCCAGGCACTTGTGCTTTCCAGAATAGACTATGTGTGGTATCTTCCATATCAGGACTCCCCCGGTGCCTCGCGTGTAATGGAGCTGCCCGCGGTGACATCAGTTAGAATGTCACCGCGACCAGCGTTCCAAGGCGAGCGCCGGGGACTGTGTGACACGACTCGAAGAAGGAGGCTGTGGCTGAGGTCGCAGTAATACCAGCGTTACAATAAAGACTTATCTTTCAATCACCCCTGGAGTCCGGGTCATCTTTAGGTGGTTGTTACACTGGCGACGAGGAAAAAACCTACATGCGACCTCAACACGCCCGGGGAACGAGTTTGGTGCCACAGCTGACTGTATGACGTCGGACGCCCGCTGATTGCTTCCGATTTACGAGCGGCAAGGAAGAGTGGCAGTCCTGAAGTATATCGGGCGACACGCAGCAGTGAGCTGTGTTCGGAGACTGCGTGACGGAAACTGCCCTGCTCCAGACGAGAAGTAAGGTGACCCTTCATGCGCGTTTTGTGCGAAGTGAAATGTAGGCGCGAACTCCGCTCGAGCTCATTTGCTGCCAAAGTAGAGACTATAAAATTGATAACGCGTGTCTCCTCAACGCGCAAAAAAAGGCAGAGAATAGAATCGAATTGCAGGAGCGTGTGAAACCCCACGTCACCACCCCCCTCAGAGACTCCTTTCCTTATCTGTCGTAGCGCGTGACAGCTTTCAAGCCTGCCTTCAAGGGGTGCGCACAGGGCAGCGTGTGAGAAACGCATAACGGAATGTGAAGGGATGAATTCCGACTGCGGTGTGGAGCACGTCAGGCGGCTGTGAAGTGTGACAGAACAGAGGGCTGCGGGGGGAAGCGAGGTGCATCACTGTGGCTGGAATGAATGAGAGGAACACATCGGAGGACATCTAATGAGCGCGACGTAGGAAGCAGAGCGATCACTCAGGCGCAGCAGAACAGAACTTTCGTGAAGAGACTCTGAGCAATGTGTTGTAAGCCTTGGTGGTAAAGTCACAACGCAGCGTGGGATGAGCATTACAACGTGAGGAAGAACGGCCATTTGGGGAGCACACATTGTAGTGTACAAAAACATTGACTTCATCAAAGCGTTGCCTGTACATGGACTCAGTACTGATTTTGTGTTGTGCAATATGCACCAAAGTGTAGTTTCACTCTTTGGGCCTCTCCGCCACAGGCGTGGTTAAATTTGGTTTTCACTTATGAAAAATAATTGCAAGTGGAGCGTTGTGTAGGGCATCAGGAGAACGTGGCAGCACTTGCTTGCACCATCCTTCACTCAAGTTTTCCGCACCTCATCCCCTGTACTCTAAGACTGTGCTGGCATTTTTGTTCTTTCTCCGTCTGTTCCTGTGTATAGTCACTAGGGGGACTTATAGCATAAGAATGTTTTTTTTTTTGTGACTCATGCTAACATACTCTATCCTTGTGCCTAGTGGGAGTGTTCATTTATTTAGTAGTAATTAGCACCTAGCATGCAGAGTGTGACCCCTCCACCCTTTTTCTTGACCACCCCAGGGGATCCCAGTATCCAGTGGAAGAAATGGAAAAAAGTGTTTTTAAATTACGCCACTGTGTGTGGGCCAAACCTGGGTTTAGAAAGGAAGGTCGCATTATTGGCCTATTATCTAGGTGCAGAGGGTGAGGAGGTCCTGGATCATCTCCCAGATTTAGGAGCACAGGAGGCAAGGGGTCTTAATGAGTTTGAAGTGAGCCTTAAGAAATTAGACTTACACTACCTTCCCAAGACTAGCACGATTATGGAGAGGTATCATTTTGGGAAGAGAGCACAAAGAGAGGGAGAATCTATAGAAGATTTTGTATCGGACCTTAGAAAGTTAGCCGCCACTTGCAAGTTTGGTGGGGCAAGCGAGGAAAGAATCAGGGACCAATTTGTCTTGGCATGTAGAATGGAAAGAGTGCGTGAAGAGCTGTGGCTCAAGGACGACCCACCACTGCGGGAGGTGCTCATAATAGCCAAGCAGGTGGAGCATATGCTCCAGTGCGTCAAAGAAATAAGACAAGACGCAGGGGATAAAAAGCTTGATGAAAAGGCCAATGTCAGTGAAGTAGTGAACAAGTGTGAGGCAGTGTCGGTAGTCAAAGGTCAGAAGATGGCAGGTAAAGAATACAAGGAAGGCAGGAAAGGGGGAACATTTAAAGGTTCTTGCTATAGGTGTGGCAAGCAAGGGCACCTAGCCAATGACAGAGAATGCCCTGCTCTCAGATTCACGTGTAACAAGTGTGGGAAGAAAGGACATTTCAAGCAGTACTGCAAGAGCGGGGAGGGAGTCAGCAGTCAGAATAGAGGAAGGACGAATGTAGTGTGCGATGAGATTGTTGTGCAAGTACAAGAGTTACAAGTCCCCAGTCCCGTATGTGCAGAGATAGTGGTGCAGGTCGAGGGAGGACAAGTTAGTCGTCCCAAGGACACCATAAAAGTTGGGGAGGTCGAGTTGGAAGCCTTATTCGACTCCTGTTCTAGAATTACCATTATCAATGCCGATGAGTTCTCACGTGTGTCAAAAGGAACTATAACTTTGAAAAGAATGAATCTAAGGCCAGGGGGGTACGCTGGTCGCCCCATCTCTATGAAGGGGTACTTCCTAGGGAAAGTAGAATACAGCAACAGAACAACGGTCTCCAAGGTGTATGTATCCACGGTAGGAGACAACATTCTGGGTTGGCAGGCACAAAAAGAGCTAGGGGTCTATTTGAATCCCAACTGTAACCCCCAGATCCTGGTACAAGAGGTTGTTGAACACAAAGCGGACGTGGTGTCAGAGTTCCAAGAGGTGTTCAGGGAAGAATTAGGGTGCCTAAAAAACTACTGCCACAAAATAAGATTAAAGGAGAATGCCAGGCCTGTTGTGGCTAAAGTTAGGAAGCTCCCCATTGCCATCCAGGAGGAGGTGAAGTCTGAACTGGAGAAACTGTGCAAGGCCGGAGTCATCGAACCGGTGGAAGCGACAGAATGGTTGGCCCCCATTGTGGCAGCTAAGAAGAAGGATGGGTCGGTCCGGCTCTGCATAGACTTGAGGGCATTGAACAAGGAGGTCGTGGTCGACCGTTATCCCTTACCCAACATCACCCAGATGATGAGTATGCTAGAAGGCGCCAAGGTATTTTCCACCCTCGACCTCACCTCAGCATATTTCCAAATAAAACTACACGAGGAGTCTCAGGAGCTCACAGCATTCGTGACACCGATGGGCGCCTACAAATTCAGAAGAATGCCCTTCGGGCTAGTCTCGGCGGCCGCCGTGTTTCAAAGAATCATGGGCAACATGTTGAAGGGGATCCCAGGCGTCATGTGCTACCAGGATGACGTGCTCATATTTGCTAAGAACCATGAGGAGCACGATGGTAGGCTGAGATGCGTGCTGGAGAGGTTCCAGTCGCAGGGCCTCACTGTGAAAAGAGACAAGTGTGTGTTTGGCTGTGCTGAACTGGACTTCCTGGGGCACAAGGTGACAACAGGGGGTATATGTCCGAAAGCCGAATTGCAAAACACCATCGTGAACCTGACACCCCCCAAAGGCAAGGACGAGATCAAGTCATTTATGGGTATGTTAGAGTTCTACGGGAAGTTCATAAAGAACCTGGCAGGAAGGACATACGCCATCAGGCTACTACTGAAGAAGGAGAATGAATTCCTGTGGAGCCAGGAGTGCCAGAGAGAGTTTGAGGATGTAAAGAAGGCACTCGCTGAGGCCCCCAGTCTGAAGTCGTACATACCCAACCGAGCAACAGTAGTCACCACCGACGCAAGCGCTAAAGGTTTGGGAGCCGTTCTCACCCAAGTTGGAGAAGAAGGAGAAGAGACCATAGCCTTCGCCTCAAGGTCACTCCAGAAGTCCGAGAACAACTACTCGGTGATCGAGAAAGAGGCCTTGGCAGTATCTTGGGCAGTAGGAAAATTCAGAGACTTCCTCTGGGGGACTCGGTTCACCCTCCGAACTGACCACAAGCCGTTGGTGGAAGTATTCAGTAAGAAGGGCTTGGATGCCATCTCCAGCAGGATAAGGCGATGAGTAGTCGGCCTTCAAGAATACACCTTTGATATCGAATACGTCCCTGGGACACAGAACCTCGCAGCTGACTGTCTATCCAGGCTCGTCGGTGATGAAGGGGCGAGAGAGAATCATGAGAAGGCGGATGGAGAAGAGGAGGACCTTCAGATGGAGGATGTCTGCGCCATTCAGAGGGCGTTGGGAGAAGAAACGTGGAGAAAGGCGTTAGAAGAAGACAAAATCTTGGAGGAGATCTACAAAAGAGTAAAAGGCGGCTGGAAGCACGGTGACAAACAAGATGAAAGTCTGCGGCCATTTCTGGCCATCAAAGACGAGTTGTCCATAGTAGACGGATGTCTATTCAGGGGTACGAGACTTGTACCTCCTGCAACTGTGAGAGACAACCTGGTCGAGCTAGCCCACGAAGGGCACTTGGGCATCACCAAAACCAAGCAGAGACTCAGGGAGAGCTATTGGTGGCCGAACATGGATCTAGTCACTGAAAGGAGAATCAGAGAGTGCATCCCGTGCAGTAACAGTGACAAGGTCCTGAGGCAACAGACGCCCCCCATGGTGAGCAGGCCGCCACCTTCTGGACCGTGGGAAGAGTTGGCATTGGACATCGTGGGCCCCATGTCGGGGGAACAGCGGACACCCTACATTTTGGTACTTGTGGATCTATACTCCAGGTGGCCAGAGATAAAGTTTGTCAGCGAAGTCACGACCAAAACTGTCATCAGCTTCCTAGAGGAGGTTTTCACCCGGGAAGGGCTACCTAACAACATTCTGACGGATAACGGTGTACAACTATGTTCGAAGGAAATGGAAGACTTCTTGGAAGGAAGAGGCATCAGACACAAGCATTGCGCCCTCTACCACCCAGAAACAAATGGCATGGTCCAACGCTTTAACAAAACTCTCAAAGAGAGCATCCAATTGGCCAGAGCCAGCGGTATAAGTTGGAAGGAAGAGGCTTGGAGACGGTTAGAAGCCTACAGGTTCACGCCACACCAGACGACGGGAGTCACCCCGTTTGAATTGCTCCGCGCCAGGGTACCCAACACAAAGCTAACCCCAGGATGGATGGAGTGGCACAAGGGGTGGTCAGATCGAACTAAAGAAGCTGAAAGCTTGAAGAAGCAAGAGAAAGCCATGGAAAAAAGGAAAGAAGGATATGACCGGCACAAGGGCACACGGGAAGTAGAATTCAAAGTGGGAGACAGCATCAAGATCAGAGCTCCAACGGGGAAGGCAAGTTGGTCAGAGTACACCAACCCTACCAAGATCACAAAACTGTTCAATAATGCTGTCAAGACACAAGAAGGGAAAATATGGAACCTTGGGAGGGTCGTAAAGTACCATCCGCCAGTGAGCGACCCTGAGAATTCAAGGGGACGGGAGGGAGATCCTAGGCAGGACCCTAGTTCCACCACTAAGAGGCAAACCGTGGTCCCCCACCCAAGCATCAGGTATAGCAGGAGGGTGACCAGGCCTCCTAGGCATTTTGATCAGTATGTAATGATGTAACCGGTGTTACCCTATCTGTTTTGGTCTAACCTCGCACCTGGCCCTGGAATGTGTATGGTTACTCGCCCCTGTTGGGTGTCTCTGCCTCATCTAGTGCGTTCTACAAGTTTCGTTATGTTCATGTTTTTATTTCCGCAGGGAAGGGGGATGTGTGGTATCTTCCATATCAGGACTCCCCCGGTGCCTCGCGTGTAATGGAGCTGCCCGCGGTGACATCAGTTAGAATGTCACCGCGACCAGCGTTCCAAGGCGAGCGCCGGGGACTGTGTGACACGACTCGAAGAAGGAGGCTGTGGCTGAGGTCGCAGTAATACCAGCGTTACAATAAAGACTTACCTTTCAATCACCCCTGGAGTCCGGGTCATCTTTAGGTGGTTGTTACACTATGGCATCGCAGTGCTGATGGGAACGGCCAAGACGCACCTGGAACCACTCACCTTCACCCTCAACGCAGCAGCAAGAATGGTCACAGGAACAAAGAAATTTGACCACATCTCCCCAGCACTCAAAGAACTGAAATGGCTCCCGATTGTCCAAAGAGCCAACTTCCGCGCAGCCTGCCTCACTCATAAAGCCCTACATACAGGCAAACCGGAATACCTGGCTTCTAAACTCAAAAGGGCGGGTCAGTCCAGGAACCTCAGAAGCTCCAGCACACTTTTACTCATCCCTCTGAAATCCCAGAAACGAAAAACATCTAATAAATCCTTTGCGGGGAATGCCCCCAGAATCTGGAACTCCATCCCCCCTCATATCAGAATGACTGCCTCCTTCCCGCAATTCAAATCGCTACTCAAAGCCTTCTTCCTTGAACACTCTGGTGCCTAAGATGACCCTCATACGGGACAATGGTAGTCAGCTTTCTAGCGGAACCTTGAACAATTTGATTCTCGCCAGATCACCATCCCTTACTCCGCTCAAGTTACTGTTGCACGGACTCTATTTCCTGCTTGTTGTTGTTTTATGTATATTTGCTGTGAAGCGCTCTGATACCCCTGGGTCCAGCTAGCGCTATACAAAACTTCAATAAATAAATAAATAAATAAAACTAGTATGGCTCTGCCCCCTGCTTTAGGGACATCAGATTCAATTTCAATTAAGACCTCCTCTAGGCAATTAATATACAGAACAAATAGGAGGGAAGCGAGACTACAGCCCTGATGAGCACCCTTTATTTATTTTAAAGGGCTGAGAACATTCACCAGCTTGACCTAATCTAACCACCTCTGTGAGATCTCTGTGTAAATCTCTCATGAAATTAATGAAAGTGTTGTCCACCCCCAAGGTCCCCAGCTCAGCCCACAGCCTTTCTCTATTGACACAGCCAAAGACTGAGCTGAGGTCCATAAAGGCTAGATGGACCAAGCCCTTGTATACTTATGGGTCAAAAGGTACAGATTTCGATTTTGTTCCACTGTGCAGCGCCCTGATCTAAAAACATATTGCAGGTCAGAGAGGATCCCTTTCTCATTGGCCCAATTGGAAAGCCTTTTCAATATAACGTTCCCTATTACCTTCACCTCAATATCAATTAACAGTGTTTTTCTATAACATGTGGGGTCCTTCCTATCCCCTTTTTTCAAAATCTGTATTATAACAGAATGCTTTCAGGCCTCTGAGTGAGGACCTCTAATGGCCGCATTTATGTGTAGTGTTAAAGCTGTGGCCCATCGATTCACTAACAATTTCAGTAGATTACCCGGCACACAAATAACGCCAGGGACTTTGCCTTGAGGGAGCGTCAGTATGGTCTCTTTGACGTTTGACCACTTTTAAGTGTATCAGAAGTCGGGTTAGGGCCAGAGGCTAAAGCGACACATTCTTAAAGAGCTGAAAAGTAATTTATCCAAGCCTGTGCCGGCACTGAAACTGCGTGGTTAGAGAGCTGAAGTTCCTTAAGGAAGTGATGATTTATTATTCCACAAATCTTGGTGCTATAGTTGTAGGCACTAGCCTCTACTGGTTCTGACCATAGCTCCTCCTTAAGTTGCAGTTTCCTAGTTGCAACTGCTGATTTATAGGCTGATCTACACCTTTTGATTTCATTCCTATCTCTGGGGTACTTTTAAGAGAGGACAACAGCTGTCTTTTTGCCCTTGTGCAATTTTTATCGGACCACCTACAAGGCTTAGGTGAAACTTTGGGTCCTGGGTGAGAAAGGGTATGCTGGACTTACAAATAAAGTTAAAAGCACTTAGTATATCCTAATCGTGGGTCATTTCATCAAGACAAAGCCTACATTTTCCTGACAGAACCTTAATATATCTGCAGTAAATTTCCCCGAGATAATGTCTCCCCATTTGATTGTATGCCCTTTGACCTTGGTATTGACTAAAAAATGGTACAGAGCATTTATACCGCCAGGCTTTTACCCCACATAAAATAAGCTGTCACTGGATTGTGATCACTATGCAAATTCCATTTATGGCCATAATCTATCAGGGAGAAAAAGAGCTTCCTAGATACAAAAATATAACCAATAAAGCATATAGCTCCCTGACCCATAAAGGTAGGGACACCATCTGGCTGCAACAGTGCTTGCAAGGAGGTTAAGTTACATACATATAAATTTGTCCCCTTGGATGGGGGTATTTAACATGCACCTGGTCAACCAGGAGCCCCTAAAAATCCATAGTATTATATAAAAACAGTTCTGAGATGAGTGTAAAATGAAATCTCCAGCCCAATCAACTCAATGTTTTTAATGGAGGAAGAGGAGAGGAAAGCATCAAGAAACCTCACAACTCTCACTAAAATGTCTGCCTCCTCATTGCCATATAGGGGGTTATATCAATTGAGAATTAGAATATTGTGCTACGTTTCAGAAAGGGGCTGAAAACGCTGTTGTTCAGGAGAGCCCTGTGAGCCACGTAGGCCAGTGGATGCCCTCTGTACTGTCAAGGTTGTTGTTTACCATCGATTCCCGAGCGCTTAGAGGCCTGTAGGTGATTGAGCGCGCTATAAATCAAAAATAACAATAACAATAACAATATGCATAGAGCCACCAAAAAATGGGGACAGCCAGTAGGAATCATCTTAACATTGCAGGCTAGGCCAACCCTCACAAGAGTGACTAGGCCCCCTCTGGCTCAACCCCTTAGAGAGAGTTTGCCCTTGATACTAAAGGGCACAAAGCATTCCAGGAACAATTCTCCTTTTGAGTCCCATGTCTCCTGCAAATTGATAATATCGCAGACTTCCAATAAGACTACGAAATCGGAATTCCCTGCTTTGCCCTGAATGCCCGCAATATTTCAACTCAAGATACTCAGGAGATTGGAGGTCCCACCGGGGTTCACACAGAGCAAGGCAGTATCAGCCTAGGTCTGGACCAGTCACTCTAACTCATTTAGTCCCGATAATGCTTCAAATCAATTTTGCAACAAAATAGGAGCACTAGTGAACTGAATCGAGTGAGTATTATTTATTTTTCTCCCCTTCCTGGAAAAACTGTTCCTCTTTGGTCTACCCCCTCTCTCGAAAAGGGCTCATGAAAAAAAGCCTAGGGGTAGAGCTGATATTAATCAAGATGGAAATGGAAGGGATACAAATTTGCTTAGGATGAAACCTAGTTTCCATGAGTTTGCAAAGTTCACCACTAGGCAATCACTATCCATATCCGTGGGACTGTTCCCGATCTGCCCTGTTTGCTTAATCATAATGATTTTTCCTCAAATAACCACTGGGATCGGGTAGTAGAATATTTCCCAGCTAACCAGTGTACCACCTTATTTTTTACATGATCATATGACTTAGTTTCAGCCTCTGTTAGTGGGGTACATTCACTAGAACTAAAATGTAAGGTATACATGCAGATGGGAGTTGCAAGATTGCCTCAATAAATGGAGGGGACTCATACATTCTACCTTCAACCACAGCAGAATGGTAAATCCCACCCATGTACTGATGGACATCTTGTTCCCTAGAGAGTTGGATACTCCTTCCTACCCCCAGAGGGTGCAAAACCCGCTGACCAGCCACACAATGATCATTGGACCCAGCGATAGAATTGCCAGGGCATATACACTCCATCCAAGGCCCCTCTTCCTGAGTCGAGTTGCCCAAATGATTGGGGATAGCCTGGGTGTCCAAACTAGTAAGGAAAATGTGGCCAAAGGAGGGGTACGACGGGGGCTGACCATTAGGTATGGAGTGGGATTCCAAATACCTCGCATAAGCCCAACCTCTTTACTAAGTGAGTCTACAAGTCCTTCCAGTCTTGAGACCTTCTGCATGATAGTGTTTAGGACCCCCATTACATTCAAGTCCATCTTTTTAAGGGCATCTAGCGATATGCATGATCCAGGTACTGATGACAAATTCTCCCTTCTCCTAACTCTCCCGGTGGTATTAGACACACTATAATCTGATGTTTTGGGGTTTTTCTGCCTCATCCCCCACTTTTTTCTAGCATGCACAGTACAGCCACTAAATATGTCCATTCGGGGCATGCTACATTTCTGTAGCTACTGAGGGCCATTACCTCCCTCTAAGCAGCACAACCTTTTGTTTTTTTACTGACGGCAGAGGGAATGGTAAATCCCACCCATGTACTGATGGACATCTTGTTCCCTAGAGAGTTGGATACTCCTTCCTACCCCCAGAGGGTGCAAAACCCGCTGACCAGCCACACAATGATCATTGGACCCAGCGATAGAATTGCCAGGGCATATACACTCCATCCAAGGCCCCTCTTCCTGAGTCGAGTTGCCCAAATGATTGGGGATAGCCTGGGTGTCCAAACTAGTAAGGAAAATGTGGCCAAAGGAGGGGTACGACGGGGGCTGACCATTAGGTATGGAGTGGGATTCCAAATACCTCGCATAAGCCCAACCTCTTTACTAAGGGAGTCTACAAGTCCTTCCAGTCTTGAGACCTTCTGCATGATAGTGTTTAGGACCCCCATTACATTCAAGTCCATCTTTTTAAGGGCATCTAGCGATATGCATGATCCAGGTACTGATGACAAATTCTCCCTTCTCCTAACTCTCCCGGTGGTATTAGACACACTATAATCTGATGTTTTGGGGTTTTTCTGCCTCATCCCCCACTTTTTTCTAGCATGCACAGTACAGCCACTAAATATGTCCATTCGGGGCATGCTACATTTCTGTAGCTACTGAGGGCCATTACCTCCCTCTAAGCAGCACAACCTTTTGTTTTTTTACTGACGGCAGAGGGACATTCTATTTAATAAACTGTTTAGCCACCCCTCCAGTCATCTTTAAGAATTTACATTAGGACTTCACTGCCACTCACCCCCACACCCATACAGCTTTATCCTGAAAAGCTCTCTAACAAAATGACCCTTCAGGGGACCCATAGGGCTTTGCAGCGCTGGCCTGACAAGGAGCACTGCCCAATGATGCAGCATGACATCCTTCAGGGTGTGTGAGGGCACCAAGATCAGGCCACACTGTCCCCAACAACTGCAGTATTAGAACAACCATAGTCTCTCTCTCTCTATCCCATGTTTCTTAGGAACAAGGACTCCTGTGGGATTTAGTTGTTACATTCAGGAGCACAAGTTACCAGACCTTTTATTAGCTCTTTGTCTCCCCTTCCCCTATTATTTAGTCGCAAACCCCACAACCACAGCCAGATAAGTCAACTGCCTGCTGCACTTCTGGCCTGTCACCAGCCTTTTGCACTGCCATACACCCATACCTGCCCTTCTCCGCGCAGGTCGGGAGCAATGTCAACAGCTGGGAAGTCAGCAAAAGCAACTACGCAGTGGCAGAAGAAATGGAAAATTCAGTTTATCCTGGAAGGTGTGCTCCACTAACGCCCTCACTTCTAATGACAAGATTTACCATGCAGGTGTGCGGGGCTCAGGTCCACAGGAGAGGTATGCTAATGCTCCGAGGCCTGGAAGAGATTAGAAATCAAGTGGCCCCCTCGTCAGGCCTCTGGGACATCAAAATGCTCAGCAAGTTCTCTTCATGGCTGCCTCGTCCTGAAAAGCATGTGAGCAGGCACAAGCACGGCATCAAGGGGAGGAGCCTGTCCCAGTCATCATAGTTCAACAGTCTTTCCCACAGCATTAACCCCTTCGACGCTGATGACGAGCTCAGCTCGTCATGGAGTGCCCATTCATTTCAATGGAAATTACATTAAATGTCCAGGCACTGGCTTAGCATCCAAGTGGTTAACAATTGGAGAAGATGTCTGAGTGGATTTCTGAGCCAATACCAAGGCTCATCTAATGGTCCAGCACATGCACCCCAAAGTAAACTATGAGAACAAAGAGTGTGCAGTTCCTATTTGGGGGTCTAGGTCTCTTAGTCATATAAATCCGAGGGTCATCATGCGACTTAAGATTATTGAACGTTCAATGCATTTGGCCAGATCAACGACCTCCAGCAATGAAGGGTCTCTGCAACTGAGTAACCTTTGATGTATCTTTTAAGGGAAGCAGCAATGCACAAACTGATCTCGAGAGTATATGTCAATGGACGCTTCAAAATTGTATGTAGCGCCTAATGCTCTAAATGGCAATATTAATTCTGCAACAGTTCCATCAATTGTTTGTTTCTTCTTGAAAAAAATGTAATCTCTCCAATAGAATGCTCGGTTGTTCTGAGAATTTGACTCAAAGTCTTGTATTCATTCTGATTACTCATTAGAACCTTCGGATTTTCCAGATGTGGTACCAGCTGGAGGCAAATTATCAACATCTTGCTTCCCTGCATTTCCCAATTGACTAAACAAATTGGCAGACTTTCTTTTAGGTTCAAAACAATCTGCTCCAACTGTGATAAAATAGTTCTCAAAAGAGCTTAACCAAGCGTTCCACCTAATCAAAGGCTTGCCAGGAAGTTGAAGAAATGGTGAGATCTGAGCTAAATTGTTAGAAGTCATTGAAAACAATTGATTACGATGTCACAATCCAATGGCGAATTGATACAGGTAATGACACAGTTCTTAGAATTCAATAACTATTTCCATGTTCTCTTAAGTCAATTCAAAAAAAATCTCTCAGTTTTAAAGAAGTTATTGCTGTAAACTTGAAATATCTAAAGAAACCTAGCACTCACATTGAAATATGAGCATATTGGCACAACAGCGATAATTAAAGCAGAAACAGAACTGAAATGTAAAGTGAGTGCCAGGAGGACATATGCGTGCAGGGGAGCTAAGTATTTACTTGTAGGACAAGCATGCAAACTGAAGAAATGATATCAAGTGCATACGCAAGTGTGCTGGCTCTGTGGCTCACCCATGTTGAGGAAGAAGAGGAGCACACGCAGCCAAAACAAGAAAGTGGGCAAAGCTGCGCTCGAAATAACCCAAAAGCAGCCTTGGTCTGTATGGATTCAAGGAAGTATAGGAGAATGTAAACGTATTTGTAAAGCGCACTGATACTCCAGAGTGTCCTGGCACTGTACTCATACCGCTAGGGAACCCTTCCTGGTTTTCCCCGTGAAATGTCCACTCCTGGACATCCCTAGGGTGCAACCAGGCATCCTTAGCGCTGTTGGGGGCCGTCGTGGAGACTAAGCAAGCTATTGCCCAGAGTTGCAGCATGGGACCCATGCTTAGAGTAGGCACCGAGGCGAGAAATCAGGTCCGAGGAATTATGAGCCCAAGATCCACCAAGACCGGAATTGAACCCTGGTCCCGGGCCAGACCTCTGCATCAAGGTCTGCAGCTCTAACCATTAATCCAGCACTCACAGGGTACCAGCTTCGACGAGTGAAATGACACCAATGATATCGTGGGTGATCCAGAGTACACAATAGGCTCCAAATTCTCAAAAGTCTCAAATTTCTTGATAAATCATCGCCAATTGTTACATAGAGACTTCAGGAGCCAAGTGAATATAGGTACAGTGTTTATTTTGTGAAGTACAAGGAAATAAATAAGGAGCCCACATGCAGCCTGTCCTCATGCATCAGACGCCCAACGAAGACTGAGCAACCAATGCAGGTCTGCACCGTAGGCCATAAAGCAGTAACTTAAAAGGAAACATAGCAAGCGGAATGCATTTACTTTTGACAAGTCAGCTCACTCTGCAAAGTAGGAGCTAGCTCGCTCATATCAAGTTCATAAAGGTAGCATGCACTCCATACATTACTGCAATGTCTTATGGTGCAACAGTCATTCATTTCCTCTTGGTCCTTTGTGAAATATCCCCATGAATACTCTGGTTCCAAAGTGTGATCTTGTGCAATTGGTGATAATGTTCGTCATGACTACTGTGACAATGTCTAAGTTGTACACTATTTTAAAAACATGTCAAAATCCTACTGGTTCAAATATTTGCATCATGACTAACCTTTTTGAAATGCTGTGACTACATTACACAAGGAAAGAGATAACAGCATTGGTTTCCACTCAAGGAACGAACAAGCTTCAAAAGCCAGGTGACTAACGCATAAAGGTCCAATTATATTAGTAACAGACTGTCTCTAAAATGTGTTTTAGTTTATTAACCAACCTGGAACATGAATAGAGAATCCTGAACCTGTACACATGTTGGCCATAATTAATATTCAGAAGATGCCTGCTTACAAAAGGCTCTAGACTCTGGAAACCAGAAACAGGTGAGGAAGGACACTTAGAGATGAGATTGGTCACAAAAACCTACCTGTTGAGGAACTCCAGTCGGATTTTGTCCAATTAATTCAATGACTTCTGATGTCCCTCCCACTAAAATGATCATTTTGACACAGGCCTATTGTTGTGTGTATTCTATACCAATCCCAAAATAAAATACTGCACAAAATCGAGAGAACAATTCATTTTTCAGAATGAGGCAAAATCAGGAGAGCTTACTGAAGGGTCATGGTTGAAGACCAATGGGAGGCAAGTATGAAACTGAAAAACATTAGAAAATGTTGCATCAATAACTCTGGACTACAATGGGCTTAAAATTAAAGTTTCAAAACCACGCTTGGAGCTAGACTGTAGGGTTGGATATTTACTATTTAATGGCCATGTCATGATGGACTAATAGAAGGTTATTTGGGAAATGATGAGAGGTGATAGGATAGTAAACACTGTTTAGTTAACTTTACTGTTGGCTCTCATAACTGTGAAAATGTAGGTGATGTGTGACGAGATGGCTAACAATAGCATTGATGTTAACTGAACAGTGCATTGGCATTGGGGAGTAATAAAAGCTGTGATTTATGGACACTGATTGGAAGAAAATTTTATTTTTTATACATATAAATAGAACATTGTAGAACTTGATTGTGGAAAGGAAACTGTGGCTGTGCTGAACCCATACCTGATATCTCTTTGAGCAGATTGGGAGTAGAAAGAGAGTTCAGACAAAGAAGTCCCCAAAGAACAAGAATTCATAATAATATGACCACTTTTACTGTGGCAGTTTTAGGTTGCTCATTTACACCATTGATCGAACACTAGAAAGATTAAGTTAAATCAAATTATGGGGTGATCGTGAAAACAGTAGGTACCAGGATAATTGTTGCAGGTGAACCCACACCACCTGTTAGCATTTCTTTCTCAGAAAACTGTTTATTAGAGCAGCTATCACATGGACAGACTATACCCTTACTGAGCCATTTTGCCCATCCTCTGAAAGGCAACCAAAAAAATAAATTATAAGGGATTGAGATTCTAATTACAGCACTCCTGGTAGTTCATATTATAACAGTCTGGGCATACAGTACATAAGGCCCTAGATATAACATACTCTAGTTGTCATAGGAAATATCATAATGGACAAAAACCACAGTTCTATTCAGTGAGGGATTCAAACAGATCAATAGAAGTTCAAGTATAGTCCAGTTTTTTGGTTTCTTCAATCTTTTCTTTATTGGTATTCAAAATTCATAAAACATATTCTCCCAGCACGTAAGTCGCCAACACGTGTTTCGTCCTACACAAGGACTTCATCAAGGCATAAATGGGGTGAAGTGGAGTTTTGTTCGTTCATCAAGGTAAGAAGCAAAGTACCAAACAATAAGATAATTGAGTAGAAACCTGTAGTAAAGCGTAAGGGACTGATTCGAGTCTGTCTGTTTCGTAAGCTACTCGTTTTCGCAACCCTGATAAGTTGCTTCACCGCAGTTTAGAGAGTAGCGTATCCACACAGGTCTGTTCACGCAACCGGTTGCGTGAACAGACCTGTGTGGATACAGGGTTGCGAAAACGAGTAGCTTACGAAAACGGTTGAGCCACTGACCAGTTACCTGGGTTTCCACTGCACAGGACTTGTACTTATGTCAGAACGATCTTTATACAGTGAGTAATACTATAGCCTCAACGTCCATGACTATTTATACGATTGATTGACAGACTCGAATCAGTCCCTTACGCTTTACTACAGGTGTCTACTCGATTATCTTATTGTTTGGTACTTTGCTTCAAGTACACCATAGTTCGCGTTTCTTACCTTGATGAACGAACAAAACTCCACTTCACCCCATTTATGCCTTGATGAAGTCCTTGTGTAGGACGAAACACGTGTTGGCGACTTACGTGCTGGGAGAATATGTTTTATGAATTTTGAATACCAATAAAGAAAAGATTGAAGAAACCAAAAAACTGGACTATACTTGAACTTCTATTGATCTGTTTGAATCCCTCACTGAATAGAACTGTGGTTTTTGTCCATTATGATATTTTCTATGACAACTAGAGTATGTTATATCTAGGGCCTTATGTACTGTATGCCCAGACTGTTATAATATGAACTACCAGGAGTGCTGTAATTAGAATCTCAATCCCTTGTAGCTTATATGACACACACTTCCATGTATGTCAATAGCACCTTGAGGTAGTAGGTGCCCAGAGTTTCTTCAGCACCCTTTTCCTATAAACTTTATCTTGTGTGAATCAGATTGTAAAAGTGTACAAATTGCATATTAAATAACATTATCTTTTGGAGAGTTGTGTGGACGTTTCCCTATGGGAACACTACTACCTATTCTTGTTGTAAAAAAATAAATTATGTTTAAACAAAAACATGTCAGTATTAATTGATGGAGTTGATTTCATTTCATCATGAAATATGGTTTACTAACCTCTCTGGATAATAGTGGATAATTGGCATTGGCTGTCAGTTTTCCAAATTCTCTTCGATCCAGCTCATCACTTTTAGCTTGCTTTAATAAGCTTTTCAATTCTGTTTTAAAGTATAGGTTGATGGTAATTGGTTCTTCAAATTATAGAACTTAATCTAAAGAAGTATACATAGTTTTAACAGAATCAAGTCACTGTAAATTAAAAGCATAATCAAGTGCTGAAAAATCCATTATAAACGCTCCATTTAAAGTAGCCCCTGGTTTACACCAGATGGAATGCCACAGCTGCATAGGCCCATTTTTATATTTTCTTCAATATATACCAACCCTAGTTATTTTGTACCACATAAAAAGGCAGAAGTCAGACAGGCACTGTTCATTAGTAAGTCAGGATGTTGAGCCGGTGCCAAGTCTCTTTGCCCCCCCATTTTGAGTTTATTGCCCTGCCCTTCCTAACACAAGAATATGGCTATGACATGGCCTGCGGTAGCCGCGTCCTAGCTCTTCTTGCAGTGACTTTCAGCCATGCTGAATAGCAGATGTGCTGCTAGACAATATGGCTAAAAGACATTCATATTGACAAGGCCAACAGCTCTGGCTTTGCCAAGATCCATTGGCTTTGCCAATGTTTGTTTGGTTTTGACAGGGTCTTGATGAACAAATGTGGAAGTGGTAGTGAGAAACATTTGACGACCTGTGAAGTGAAGTGAGGAAGTGGCATAACGGCCAGAGCTGCTGACATGGGAACTGGAGAACCGGGTTCGAATTTCGGGGATTGCAGAACAGTTTGTGATTCTGGGCAAATCACTTACGCTTCCCCCTGCGTACAATAATGAATGTGTCATTGTGTAATGTAACTAGTGAGCACTTAAAACGCGTCAATGCCATCGACTGGTGTTAGCACTATGGCAAGATGGAGGATGGAACAAGCGCTCCAATACCATCGAACCGTGCAACAAAAGAAAATGAAAATAAAAGCAGCAGCGATGAGGGCGGTAGAGGGGGATGGGTCAAGCAGGGATGCAAGAGGGGATGGGGAGATGGGCAAGCAACAACGGGAGAGGGAGGCAGGAAGAAACAATGAAGGGAGAGAAAATACCTTAATTGAAGCAGGATCAGTGACAAAAATGAATATGTCTTTGTGGAATATAACTGCTGAGCACTTAAAGCACTCCAATACCATTGGGCCGTGTTCAAGCTATGGCAAGATGGAGGATGGAGCGAGCTCTCCAATACCATCGGATCATGCATAAAACTAAATATGTGTTGTTTATGTTTTAACACATTTTTAAGAAATGAATTTGTTTATGTACATGCACATGCATTTCTGTGGTATGTGTGTAAGTGTACAAGGGAGACTATGGCAAGATGGAGGACGGCACAAGCTCTCCAATACCATCGGATTGTACACAAAAATTAAAAAATAAAAGCAGCAGTGACGAGGGAGGTAGTGTGGCGACGGGTGAAGCAGGGAAACAGGAGGGGATAGGGAGATGGGCAAGCAACAATGGGAGAGGGCAGGAAGAAGCAACATTGAAGGGGAAAAAAATACCTTAATTGGAACCGGGTCAGCGACCAAAATGAATATGTCATTGTGGAATGTAATGGGTGAGCGCTTAAAGAGCTCCAATACCATCAGCTCATGTTCACGTTATGGCAAAACGGAGGACAGAGTGAGTGCTCCAATGCCATTGGATTGGGGGAAAAAAAAGACATGCTGTTTGTGTTTTAATAACTTTTTTAGAAATGCATTTGTTTCTGTACATGCATGCATTTTAGTGGTATGTGTGTATATGTACAAGAGAAATGGCCTGAAAACACAATTACTCCTATGGAATGCCTGAAGACAAAGAATAAATAGCTGCACAAACCGGGAATAGTATAAGGAGACATGTACTTAGTCCATGTGCTATGAGAAAGCCACACACAAGAAGAGGGCATGACACCTGCATGATGAACGGCATCAAAGGAAATGAGAGTGATGCTGAAGTTTACCAATGGTAGGAGATGGACGGCCTGTTTGCCCACAGATAGAACACAACATGTCTCTTCTGGGCACTGCATGTTCTGTCTAGCTGAGCAGCGCATTCGCTGTCTAACCGAGATCTAAGAACTATAGATTTCGCACAGGCGAAACCTACTGGCTTTGCCAATGCATGTTGTGATTGGAAACAAGGAGATTAAGTGATTTAAGTGATAATCATAAAAAGTGGAACTGAGGCTGAGGCTAGGGAGATGATACAGCATACTTTCGGGAGAGGGTGTGATGTAAGGGCCAAAGCTGTCGACTATGGAGCTGGTGAACAGGGTTTCGAGTTTCAGCGTCAGCTTGGCATCCTTGATTTTGGGCAAATCACTTAATCTCACTGTGCCTACAAAAATGAATGTGTCCTTGTGTAAAGTAATGAGGCTTATGTAAAGCGTTCCAATACCTTCAGGTATTGTTGACGCTTTATAAAACTGCACAAACAAAAGTAACTGGTGCTAATGTAGAGCGCACCAATACATTCGGGTGGTGTTGACGCTATACAAAACTGTTTTAAAAAAAAATAACTGGTGCTTATGTAATGGGGAAATGTGGAGCTGAGACCGAAGCTAGGGAGACATTGTGGTGTCCTCTTGGGAGTGGATGTGGCGTAAGGGCCAGAGCTGCTGACCATGGAGCTGGGTAGCCAGGTTGAGTTTTGACGTTGAATTAACATCCTTGATTCTGGGCTAATCACTTAATCTCCCCATGCATACAAAATGAATGTGTCCTTGTGTAAAGTAACTGATGCTAATGTAAAGCCCTCCAAAACCTTTGGTGGGTGTTTGGTGCTATGTAAACTTACACCAAAAAAAGTAACTGGTGCTTATGTAAAGTGCTCCAATACCTTTGGGTGGTGTTGGTGTTCAATAAAACTGCAGAAAAAAACAAATGTGAAAAGCAGAGTCAGGGTAATAGAGGATCTGTGCAACCGAGCTCAGAGGGGCAAGTAGCAACAGGCGAGAGGTCGACAGGCAACCAAAAGCAAACGTGGGCAGCCACTGGGAGATTAAGTGATTTAGCCATAATCACAAAATACGGAAATGAGGTAGAGGCTAGGGAGATTGTGTGGCATTCTTGTGGGAGAGGGTGTGGCGTACATACCATAGCTGCCGACTGTGAAGCTTGTAAACCGGGTTTGAGTTTCAGCATCGCCTTAACATCCTTCTTTCTTGGAAAATCACTTAATCTCCCCGTATCTACAAAACTGAAGGTGTCCTTGTGTAAAGGAACTGGTGCTAATGTAAAGCAATCCAAGTTCTTCGGATAGTATTGGTGCTATATAAAAATAGACACAAAATCAAAGAAAAGAATCACAGTGCTGGGCTGGTTGACTGCAGTGAACAATAGGAAATACATCGCATTGGCAACCTCATTAACAGGACTACTTTTACCATGGACACTGAGGGGCAGGCAGACCTTGATGACTTCTATACTCAGCCTGGCTCCTTTGACGAGAATTCAAGTTAAGCAACAATGGGGAATGGAAACACTTCACTGGTAAAATGGGGAAAAAGTAAGAAAGTGTCTTGACAGAAGATTTAAAGAAATAGAGTCCAACTCTATGAAATGAGAAGCAACAAGGTGAGACCTAAACGTTAAATCATTTCTCACAGGAGAAATGTGGCAATGCAATTACAACAGAAGACAAAGGTACTTTAGAAATTCTGACATGGCCTGTGATGATGCATGCCTGATTCACTTGAGGTCTGATTTTCCAGCTGTAAACACCATCACCGAACAACCACATATGATGTAAACATGCGCACAAACCTAGTACTCAAACACCCGGAAAATAAACAGAGACTACAAGTGTCAAGTAATAGCAGCCATGCACACATGCTCCAATCAGCACGTCAGCTATACACTAACAGGACGTTAAGAGGCAGAACACCACCACTCACTAGAATGAAACAGAATACAATGGGGGTTTAAAGCAGTCACCGGGTTGGGTAGGGGGTGATTTGTGGATGGGGCAAGCACTGGGAGGTGCAAAGGAGCAAGAATAGAGGGGAGGGAGGAGGTAGGTGAAAGGGAAAGCAGCAATGAAGGAAAAAGCAGTGACAGGGGAGGGAGTGATCTGTGGACAGGGCATGAGAGCAGTGGGAGGAGACAGAGGTGGTAAAAGCACAAGCACTGTGTAAAGTGCTGAAAAAGAAAGAAAACAGTAGGTCCTAAAATGGTTGTAAAAATGGGAGTAGTGGATGTTTACAAGTACTTGATCCATGCTCTGTGGGGAGGGCTAAACACAAGAAGAAGCATGCCCATGCATGCCAGGGAGAAATTGTGACAAAGAATATGAGACAGACAATAAAGGGAGTAAATGGGAAGCCTGAGGGAGTGCTGGAGCCCACAGATTAAACATGTATCTTCGAGACAGCATATGCGCTTTCTAGTTGAGACCTAAAAATAAGGACATGTGTTTTATTAATGTTATATGTCTTGACAGTAAAAACCCTGCATTGTTGTTTTTACTGTGATAAGGCAGGTAGCCCAATTGACGAGTATGGAATCAAAAGCTGTCAACCAAGCAGAGGTAACTTCCAAATGAAACTACTAAAAATGATAGTGCACCCTTTGATAGCTAGATGTCACCCTTCACTGTGAGTAGTCATCTGACGGGAGAAGACCTGGTAGCTCATTGGCTAGTTAGTCACTCCCCCCCCCCGGCTTGTATTAGGCATCAAAATGCTACCCTTGGCACCCAGATCTCAGATAAGGTCTGTTCAGGAAAGAATACTGAAGAAGGACTGCGCTGCTGCTCAATGGATCAAGAAAAGCGAACCAGACTAAAGAGTGGACTGCATGTGCTGTACCTTGGACTAGCAAATTAAGGACTGTGCCTGTTGTGCCCCGCTCATGGAAAGATTGCCCACAAGCCCAGGCAGAGAAGGAGATTACAAGGATCAGTTGGCTGGCTCCCTGTTACATTAACATGGTTGTATAGGCTGAGAAGCCTGAATCCACAAACGCCCAGTGCCAGAAAGCTTGATTGCCGCTGGACAGTGAGTCCCGATCTTCTTTGTATGCACTCGAGTCTGCAGGACCCGAAAGAGTGATTAGAGTGCTGTTTGGTCACCCAGCAAGGAAGTTACTGCCAACTAAAGGACACTGCTGGCTTTCCTGTAACTGGAGACCAGTAGACCAGTGTCAACTGGACCTGCTCTGGACTTTGACTGGACATCATGGGAGATCGACCCCTGAGGTCAAAGTCATTAACCCAAGCCCGAGCACTGAGTGGTGGCCTCAGGAAGACACACTGTGCTAGCACAGCATCCCTAGCATCTTCAAGCTTTGTCAGCATCCTGTAACCCTTGCATCAGGTCACTCCATTGACTTCAATGGTGGTTTAACCTAAGGATTCAGAACTTAATTTGAGACTGCTTAAATAAATCAACAGGTAACTGTACGCCTAGGCCTGATTGGTCTCTTTGACTGGTTCCCTATTGGAGTTGGTTAGGATAGGATAGGCTAGTTATTTCTAAAGGGCTCAAATGCTGTGGCGTCTTTGCGTTAAGTATGTGCGCAGGGAGACTGCTGTAGTTTCAGAAGTTTAGTTTATTGAAGACTGCCAATGTAACTTGACTGTCACAGTAGATTGCAAAGATTTATTGAATTGAGTGAAGAGCAGTGATCTACTGTTTCTTTAAAAATTCACATCTCCTAAACATTGTGGCAGATTTTATTGTTAAGATGTCCATTTAAAGACAAAAATATAGTCAATTTATTGTTTTGTGTTTTCTTCTTATGTACTGTTTTTTGTACTACTTAATGATTTACACTTGTTCCTTTGATACAGCCTGACTTCCTTGTGCTACAGCTACCCAGGATTAAGCTAAAGTATTGCAAATGAACTTGATTGGCCCTGATACATAAATGTGAAAATATGACACTGGGAGGTTACACAACCATCCATTGCTCACAATATTGTATAATTTATGTCATTACCAAGTTATAAATATTACTAAAATGATTAACCCATTCTATAGACAGTATCAGTGTATCAATGGAAGGGCCCATCATCTCTCAAAAGTATGGAGAATTGATGGCTATCTAAAATAAGGTATTGTCTTTAGTGTCACTCACCATACTTTCACCCATGCTTATAGAGTAGACTCTAGAACATTTACTCCTAATACTGTCAGGTTCCACATTCTTACAAAATCTGAGGCATTAGTCATATTGAGAACTAAATATGACTCTAACGTGATCAGTTATGATGACTCAGACAATTCAGAATGACTTTGGGATCACAGATATAAGGTGTTAAATTATCTGTCGCCGATATTTACATAATCAATTACACTTGTGGCCCCTCTTCTAGTAAATGTGGTAATAGAAAGTGGCATTGTGCAATATATGTCTGCAGCAAAGTTCAAATTAAATCTGAGAAATCACCAGAGAGGTTGTATGCAAACTGTGACTGACCATACACCCAATTATCCTCTATTTTACAAACCAACCTGGAAGGGAATAAGCATAGATGGGCATTGAATTCTCCTGCCCAAGTAACAAAAATTAATTTTCTACTGGACAAAAATGTTTGCTACATATCATGCCTGAGGACATCTACCATATCAATATATTGACTGTCAAACCGGATATTGTAAAAAAACATTATTCACATCTCCATAACGGCATCATGCCCACACACAAAAACTGATAATAGGGAGAATCCAAATTGGCCCTCAATAATTCCATTGGTGATAAAATAGAGAGCAGAAATTGCAAGTCCACCTTTGGCTTGACCTGTCCTAGAGGGAGTCACTAAATTATGAAAAGTTATAAAACCGTCCACATAGAATGTAGTAACTACCCACATTAATTTCCTTAAATCCAGAGGTAAATGTTGGCAAGTTGCTATCATTAAACTTGTTCACAAGCTCAGCAACATTCCATGATGCCAAAATTATATTTCCGTTCAATGGGATTTCCTGTGAAATTATGCTTTTGTACAAAGGGATCCTAAGGTCATATTAGTTGCATCTGGGTCATCGGTATATATAGTTACATTTTCAACTAATGAGGCAGGATTATGTTCAAGTTACGTGTTAATAAATCAATCTACTTCATCTACTGGGTCAAGATGTGCAAAACGATTGCAGGTCTTCACATTATAAAACAACTCATTGCCCCCAATGACTCTTTGATCAAGTATACCTCACTTGCCATCTAAGACCTAAGGGTCTGTAAATAAATCCCAGAGGAATAGCTTTAATTCTACTAAAGTGCTGGGTGAGTGATTTAGACTGCTTAGTATGTTGCCAGCATGGTTAGGGTTTAGGACATTCACCAATATGCAGTCTCCGTCACATGATTTCTTCAAACTGTCAATCCATGACACGCTTCTAACCACTGATGTTTCGGTAAAAAGGTGCTGTGTATTTCCCACCCATTAGACAGCCAATTTTTCAAAACATGCCAAGTTTCAGACTGATTGGGATGAAGAAGGTGAAGCGTACTTAAGGATAATAACATATGGGGTGGCTTCTGGTGGTAGTTGCAAGCGTTCGTTTAAGCATGTATGTTTCAATATTGAAGTTGAAGGACCTGAAGCAATTACCTGGGCTGTTGGTTTTATCCCCATAGGTGGCACAAAATCTTCTCTACTTTCCCTTCTACATCATCTCTTTTATCTTTATAATACTGGGCTCTGGGTTGTTAATAGATATAAATTGATTCCATTCTAGGTGCCATCCTCAGATGTTGATTATTCATTGCACAATTGGTACAGTTAACATAATTAGATCCAGTGCCAGGAAACCCTCTCAAGTGATAATGCTCTCTACAAATCTGCATAATATAGCATCCATTGGTAGAGTCATTTCCTTGTCTATACACACTTTCTGACAATGTGCTTAGTGTGGATCCAATAAACTGTAACGTCGTTAATAGAGCCTCAACAATTTACTTTGTCGACAACTCCTCCATTGAGACAATTCAATTATCCTAGTTTGAGGTTGATGATTGGCAACCTTGTTGATCCCTTTTGTGGAACAATAGCCTCCACACTGGTGCTTGGCATATATGTTTAAAGCATGGGTCTGTTTATTTTCTTGACTTATCACTCGTGTGTACTCCTTTTCAGGTCCCTCCTAGGCAGCGCTTGTGCTTTTCTCTTCGAGACATGCTATGTTCAGGATATGAGCTTAAAGCTCCGTCCATTGCCCACCCAGGTTTACAAATGGCTCTTTTTACTATCTTTTGTAAATGCTTTTCTTTCATTGGTTAATTTGTTCAGTAGTGCCTCCTTAGTCCCTCTCTTTCTACTGTTGTAACCTCCGATAAGGACTGGCCCTATTACATGTAATCTTACTTGCAATGTTTTATTTACAGTTTGTTTGCACTATTTTGTTTATGACTTTTGGTCTGCTGGTGTTGCAGGAAGAACAGCTACACACTTTCCCAACCGCAATTCCCGAACGCCATGCTTAAATGTTAACAATGGCAGCCAAAGTCTTGGTTCTGTTGTACTATTGTGCTGCTTGAAATTTGCAATGGCAGCCCCGCAGTCTTTATGTTGTTGTTCTCGACCCACCCAAAAAAAACTAAGTCGGGGCATAGCAACATTGCATTTCTTTTTGGAAGCGTGGCAAAGTTTTGAATAGTATTAGATAATGGCAGCTGCCAGTGTTTTTTCTTGTTGTGCCCAGCTCAAAAAACTTTATTTCTACAAATTAGAAGGCAACACATCTATTTTTGTTTTTTTTACAAAGCGGCACGCCCCGCTTAAACTATAACAATAGCAGACGCGCATTGTTTATTTTGTTGTGCACAGCTCGCCAAAATACATTAAGTCCATGCACACCACATATAATATTAAAGAATAGCATCCGCATGTTTTTTCTTTCATTGTGCTCAACTTTACTACATTTAAACAGCATTTACAAAACAGTACAGCCTGGTATGCCCAGGAGATAGGAAAGGCAGAAGCAAAGTAAATGCAATCGCCCATCTCCTGGAAAACAAGCCCCTCATTACAACTAGCTACCAGCCCATCATTAAGCTTGTGCATTACACACCCGGAGCAGGTGCCAATTATATTATACATTATTTTAAAAAGCATCATAAGTTCAGCATTCCTAACCCCTATTCCTACACCATAGTTCTACATTCACACGCTTTGTGTTGCACCCTTCTCCCCTTGCATTATTCCATCGGGATTTAAGCCACTTACAGCACAACATTCAACTTCCAGCCTGTTTATAGTGTAGCAGCAGTTAATTACCTACCCTCCAAACTTCAGCTGCAGTCTCTTGACTGATTGGGTGAAATCTTTAGTATTTACCACACCAATAACTCTAACTTTCACCAATGCGAGACCTATTGCATTGCAAATGCTTGTTCTTTTTTGCAAGGGGAGAGCTAGTGATGGTACAAGAGGAGGTACTAATGTGGCATATTTCAGCTGCCACAACGCCGTGATTATTCATCAGTACTTTCACTGTTTTGGGCCTTCCAACTGCATTCTCAATTTCTCTTCTAAATAAGTCCATAGTATTAGTTTAATATATAGTTTTTTGAGGCAGTTACACATCATTCCTTACTACTTACACCAGGAATCAGTTCAGTTCAGTTCAAAAGGCTTTATTCGGTTTGTGAAACAACCATAAAAGCAGTCAACATGTTATTAGACGAACAATAAAACATCCACTACAAAATATGGTCCTCTAATAGTGCAATAAATATATTCTAGCAGCAAATTATACAAATGACTAGTACAGTTCATTATCATATGCAAGGAATTCCTAACAATGAAAACATTCTAGCAACAAGTGTGCAAATGACTAATACAGTTCATAGCCATGTAAAAAGGAACTCCCAACAACACATCGAAATTAGAAGTAACCAACAGACAACCATGCAATTGTTTATCAAGAAAATAGGTTTCCTAGCAGTAATTAATTGCCTTGTATAAACGGTGTCCAAATAGCAATGTAAATAATGGTATCCAAACGTGCAACAATTCCTAGGCAATTATAATGAAAACAAGGGAACTAGTATAGGAAGATAGGGGAGGACATTAAAGGCAAATGCAAATAAAATCATATACTATTTATTAAACAACAGTACATTATACACGTGTTTATCAGGTAAAAACTATTCATCACAGTTTAAAATACACACATAAGATAAAGCAAAATTATAACAAGGAACAACAATAATCAATAAGAAAATTAATATATAAAGGAAGTGGCAAAATAGTATATTCGACGCGCGTTTCGGCGTATGAGACAACGCCTACTTCAGGAGCCACACAAATTTCTGTAACATATAACAGAAAGGGAGTATAAATATAACAGAACATGAACAATTATGAACAATTTAAAAACAAATTGCATTCACATCATATCATAAAAAATGTCCTCCACAATACAATTACTAGACACTAATAATGCATTTAGATAACTCCTACATTGAAATTTTGCAAAAAGACACAATTTGACAACCAATATAATACTGGAAAACATAATAATTCTAATGCATAGAGACATCAGATAATCTGACCACTAACGACACAATGAATAAGCATTGGAATCCTGTAGGTAACAATTCATTATACCCATACATATAGATTCATAGTAGAGACGCAATTTAATGTAGATCTCTGGAACTAGTTCCATGCAATATATAATCTGCAATATAGATAAAAACTAACTTATTATTAATAATGGTATCCAATACATGAAATAGCACAATTAACCATCAAATATGATAGTTTTCCTAGCAACAATAGATTTTAAGATAAAAGAAGCAGTATAAAAGCATACACCCGGGTCAGTAAGCATCGCTAATAATTTCATAGCTACGTGCGATGTTCTCACATTAAATTTTAGAAAGATTGGTTTCAAATAAAAACGCCTTAAGTCAGAATAAAATTTACAAAACAATAAAAAGTGGAAAGTACTTTGGTTAGAGGTCCCTTCGCATGGACAAGGGATATGTGGGCATATGTTGATAGAAGGGAAAGCAACCAGGTGGTGTACAATACTTAGTCTTAAACGGGTCAAGACGAACCGATGAGATGGCCTAGTTACAAAGGTCAGATAATCTTGGAAGCCTCTTCTGATCTCCAGCTAGTGATAAAATACAGAAGTAGTTTGCTTCCCAACTACTTTCATGCACTCTTCTTTTTGGTTTTTGGTAGACTAGGAAGGAGCTCTTGATTTCCCGTTTAGATACTAGTGTAATACATCTGGGATCATCCCGGATTGGTGAATTAAATAGAATTTTACATCAATTCAGGATGTTCTCCAACCAGGGGATATTAAGACTTTTATCCAGGGATAAACAGTCGTTAATAAAAGATTGAGTGATTTTCTTCTCTTCTTTGGCCCAAATAGACTTCCATAAAAGTAAAGGTTGTAAACCAGCAAGGTCAGATAAATAGTTAATGCCTACTTCACCGTGAATGATTTCATTTGAGGCTGATGAAGGTAGGCACAATAAGTGTTTTAAGAACGAATTTTCTTCTAACTGGAGTAACTGCGCTTGATTGTGGCCCCATACACCTGCGCCATACAGGGCTGTTGCTACACATCTGGCCCTATAAATGTCGACCATGTCTTTAATGCGGCGGGAACCTAGCTTGGTTGCAAATCTAAACATTCCATGGACACTCTTAGCCATCTTAGAATGAACAATCAGAAATTCATTAGTCCAATTTCCATTACCAGAAAAAGTTATGCCCAGGTAACAAAAAGTGTTTACCAATTCCACAGGCGAATTATCTATACAAAAGGATTTAATTTTCTTAGTTTTTGGGCCGCATATCATGACAAAAGTTTTGGACTTATTTATTAGCAGCTTCCTATTCTTAATGAAAAGGCCAACGCTGTCCATTAAACGTTGGAGGCCAAGGGGGGTTCTGGAAAGCAAAACCACTTTGTCGGCGTAAAGCAAGACAGGTACGGGTTTCCCAGCTACGTGTGGAGCATCTGCCTTTATCAACTTTAGGGGTGCATCTATTTCATTAATAAATAAAGAGAAGAGCAACGGAGCCAACAAACAACCCTGGCGAATGCCTCTTTTGACCTTAAAATGTGGGGTATATTCTCCCTGTTGCCCATATTGTACCTTGGTTGAGTTTCTCGTACAACCTTGGTAGGAAAAAAATTATTTCTTTGGGAGCACCAGAATTAAGTAAAATTGGCCATAGGAGGGAGTGGTCGACGAGGTTGAACGCACTACTTAAATCTGCAGAGCATAAATAAACTCTTCCATCTTTGGCCTGGGTATATTTCCCTATTAAAAGTACGAGATTAATACATTGCTCCTGGGTTCCTAGCCCTTTTCTAAAGCTGTACTGGGCGGGGGAGAGAATCTCCTTTTCCGTGACCCATTCTTCAAGTCTAAGAGGATTTTACTCATCACCTTGGCAGAAGAATCCAGGGGTGAGATGGGGGGATAATTTTGTGCCTCTGTCTTAACCCCTTTTTTAAAGATGGGAATTATCAAGGAATGTCCCCGTGACGAAGGAATGGACACTGTTGTTGCATAATTAAAAACTCTGGGTAAAATGGGGCTCCATAAAGCTATTTCATTTTTATATACATCAATAGGAAGCCCGTCTGGACCCGGTGCTTTGCCTCCCTTACTATCATTCAGACCTGCTTGCACCTCCTCTATAGTAATATGTAATGGCTCCACCGGCCATTGACTTCTGGTTAAGCCTTGTGAGAGACAAACATTTTAATTAGGTGGATTGAAAATACTAGAAAAGTGTTCCACCCATGACTCGCAACTAACATATGAGACTGACTCTGGGCAAGAGTCTTCCTTTAAAAAGGATGAATTAATGGTTTCCCAGAATAGCTTGCTTTTGGCTGTCTCAGCTGCCATGGCTAAGGTGTCCCAGGCTAACTCCTGGAGCTTCTTTTTTCTGGCCTTAAGAATATCCTTATAGGTATGGCGTAAATTCTTTATTACCTCTTTATTACACCAGGAATCGATTTCATCATTCCCATGGTACCCTTAAACTGTATTGTATGTGAAACTTCACAAAAAAGGAGAGTGTCCCATTGTGGCCTCCTCTGATCTCTGATGGGGAAAGACTGGTCCGTCTTGGCCCAGCCTTCTCCAGAGATGCTGCCCAGTTGCCTCCCGCACCACCGGAGCTGACAATGTGCTATAAAGTGCTACAGGCGCCTCCTTCTCTGCTTTGGTCCACTCTGACAGGAAGGGTCTGTGGGCCTTGGACTCATCTATTCCCAGAGACATCAACATTGCTTGCACGTCCCGCACTGCAGAAGTTGACAACCTGCTATAAAGCGCTTTAGGCCCTTCCTCCTCTGCTCTGGTCCACTCTAGTAGTAGAGAATAATGGGCCTTACAGTTCTCTGGCTCCATAGACTCCAAAACCCTCTTATGTGCCTCCTGCTGTGGACGCCGACAATGCGCTATAAAGCACTACAGGCCCTTCCCCCTCCACTCCAGTCCACTCTGGCAAGATGAAATTTCGGCCCAGCAGGCCTCTAACCCAAAATACATCAACAATCTCTTGCGAGTTCGGCAATACAGGAGCTGCTAATGAGCTATAAAGCACTTGGGGCCCCTTCTACTCGGCTATGGTTCACTCATTGGTAGCTGACACATATTAAAATTGGTGTGGTAGGTGGAGTGCAGGGGGGTGCAGTGGGGAGGGAGAGCGCCTAGAGGAGGGGGTTAATAAAATAAAGAAACAAAATGTACCTGATGCTGCTTCTGACGCTTTATGTCTTGGTGCTTCTCTGTTTCCTGGTCCCAGCAGCCCCTGGGGAAGCATCAGAGACTTCCTGTGCAATCCCTGCACGCCTCTAATGTAGCATGAGAGCAGCTCAGGGATTGGTCTAAGTGGGGTTGTTTAACGCTTGCTCATGCACAGGGAGTCTGTGCTGTTTTTCCAACTCGGCTGTGCAATATAGCTGGGTTGGCGAAACCTAACTGCGCATTGCTGTTTGGCCGGCCTAAGATGGCTGGCCATCAGACATGCACAGTTAGCAGTGCACATCACTTTGCCCCATCTGCTGTGCCCAGCACCGCCCCGCCCCAGCCCCTCCCCACACACACTGGCTCCGCCAGCAGCTATAAAATATTTTTTTTTAGTATCCTCATTCCACCATTGTATGTAAATTGCTGCCTGCCAGCCGTTCTGTACCTCCCCAGGCTTTTTGCAATATCTCAATAGTCCTGCGCACGAGCCCATCCAGTAACCTGGTTGCAAGTTCCACGCAGGTGTAATCATAGGACTAATAAAATTAAGTTCTTATTGTGCCATTCCAATTCAGAAAAGCCTCCCAGATCTTAGAATGCGTATTAGTCTCTAAACCTCTATCCTTTTTACAAGTGCTTTTTGCCGCCTGGAACCAGTCTGTCCCGAGGGCTGGAACAGCTTCTATCCATTTTTTACAAATTTCTCACCTAGCAAGGAGAACCAGATAAAAGAGCAGGGCCTGTTTATCCCTAGTAAGGGGCGAAATCGGCTTCTCTTCTACTCTCAACATTATTTGTTAAGCTTATTTTTATGTTGGCACAAAGAATGTTTATGTATAGCCTTTTCCACTGTGGACCAGTAATCCTTTAACAGAGGGCATTCAAAAAACATATGTCTGTCATCAGCGCACAGCGCTCCACATCTATGACATCCTGGGGCAACAGCTGTTACAAACTTTGCCAATTTATATGATGTCCAATAGAACCTGTTGACCGTAAAAAATGATTTATTTTTAAGTTCGATGGTTTAACTACTTTATAAAGCAACTTAAAGGAAAGTTGCCACCGTTTCTGTGGCTCCGACATCTGCATCGCACCATCCCAAATCTCATAGGGTGCTTTGATTTTTTTTCTCTTCAAAAGACACCAATGTTTGATACTATTCACTTACTTCCTTCTTCATTGGAGTTTCAATCTGCAGTTTTTTTTAAAAACTCCCAAAATCCTTCGATCTCGTTCCTATACGCCTCCCCCCAAGACAGTAACTGTAGATACTTAAACCTTGAGAGGGATACCCCTGTTTTGCCCACAATATTTCCCATGGCACCACCTCTTTCATCATCATAAGGTCCCCCCAAAGCTCTATTCCTGCCCTCCTAAGTGGGATACTTAATTAATCTTGCAAACATTCCGGCATGCCAGGTGAATCCCAAATTGGTGACCCCCCCTGAATAGTGTCCAATTCCTAGTGTGTTCCTTTTTCTGACCCACAGAATTAGTGCTGCCTTTAAAGTGTTCAATTTTACTCTGCGCCCCACTCTTTAACCATCTCCTCTAGCAGCCCACCACACACCCTGTGCCCTGGTGTACATAATAACACTCTACAGTTCTTTAACTGGAATGCCATGCAATATAACCTTAGGTCTGGTAGTGCCAGCCCTCCATCTGCCAATTTGTGCTGCAATTTCTTTCAAGACATATGTGCTTCCCTATCTGCCCACACAAAACTGCCCAATTTACCCTGTATTTTATCTATCAGGCCTCTCGGGAAAGTAAGAGGTATACAATTAAAAAGAAATGTAAGCTTTGGCAATAACACCATTTTAATAAGATTAACCCTTCCATATAACGTTAGTGGGAGATTCTTCCACCTAGTTAGTACTTTCTCAATATCCTTAGCAATACTCGCTAGATTACGTTGCGGTATATCCTGCAATGTATTGACAATACTAATTCCCAAATACCTAATATCTCTCTGGATATTCCTCCTCCAATCTGGAATATTCTAGCACATAATCACGTTTTTTTCCTTATTTACTAGGTATCCTGAATAGGCCCTATATTCTTCTGCTAATCGTTCTACTCTTGGGATTGTGATAGCAGAATCTGCTGTAGAGATAATAAGATCGTCCACATACAAAGTGATTTTTTTTCTAAATGCTCCCACACGGAAAGCCATAACCTGGTCCATCTTGACGTAGCGTCTGGGCGAATGGCTCAATATATATATTAAACAACAAAGGGGAAATGGGGCAGCCCTGTCTCGTCCTTCTAAAGATCATAAAACTCTTACTTAGTAATAATGACATTAAGGAAAATCCTAGCCATGGAACGATGATATAGGGCATTTAGTGAAGTTAAAAGAGTGCCCAAACCCCATGGTCTCCAGTACTGCCCATAAATACTCCCAGCAGACTCGGTCAAAAGCCTTGGCGTCATCCAATGTGATCATTGCCAAAGGAACCGACCTGCAGCTATAAAATAAAATGATAATAAAATATTGTTTTATTTTTCAGCTCTAAGCCAGTAGGGTGACATTCCTCTGCCATTGAGGAGGAGACGCCGTTGGGATCACTCTTGCAGGAAGGAGTTGTGGGCCTTGCACTTCTCTGGCTCCAAAAACACCAACATTCCCTTGCGCTATTCACATTTGTCCAATGTATTGTAGACTAAAGTAGGTGGATGTGCAGCTCTGGTCTATCGGGATTCATTCCTAAATCCCAGTCATTGCCGTAACCGTAGATTAGTGGAAGCCAATGGCATCAGATATCATGGATAAAATCATGTTGTGTTTCAAGATAAATTATATGGATTTAACTTTTACATTGTACAAAAATTCAAATGAATTGCTTTATAATATTCACAATTTATTTCAGAGACATAGATATGTTAAAATGTCATCATTTGGAAACAAAAGACAGAAGCCACCACATGTTTCACCTTGTATGGCACATCTGGCCTAGGACTTTCTCATGGCTGTTAACTCATTTATTATTTTAGGTTCCACATAACATAACATATGTTAAAAGGGCACATTGACCCGTAGGTATCTTGGCGCTGAATAACAGATGTTTATTGTTACCTAATAGTGCTCCTTTTATCGACGTCAGATGGATGAAAAGGCTGAGTGCACCCGCTGGGATTTGAACCTGTGACCATGAGGTTGAACACAGGTCCCTGCAGTAGAGGCATTAGTACACTGAGCCACCAGATCCAGTATACAGTGTGCAAGAGCAGTGCAAGTGGAACACATGGTCTTGTTACATCTGTGTATTTGCATGCTGCAAGCAAATACTGCCTGGGTGTTAGATTACCATACCAAGTTAACTCAGCACACATGATAAGATTTTTGTCTAATTCCAACAGTCATTTGACCCCATTTTTGGTACCCTGCGTGGGGGGTACTATGTATTTCAGAAGAGTCCACAGATGCTTACACAGCCATTCTGTACTATGGATGGAGACAGTGCTAATTTTAGGTTGGTTCAATTCAAACAAAGAGTGCCCTTACATGAAAGTGAGGGAATGATTTGCCTCTGTACTCGCTCCAAACTACAGAGGTGGGCACAGAGGCAAAGAGGGTGTCACAAGGCACACAGACTGTGCATCACATAGATATGGTGCACAATCAGCGCACACCTGAGGGCGGCCCTACAGTTGGGGCAAAGAGCCCCCAGGAACTCACTGCATCTGCTTGATTGGAGACGTGGTTCCCGCCTTTGGGGAAAGGCAGACTTCTGGCTTCAAACACTCAGTCCAAGTTTCACAGATGCACTGCTCTCAGTGCCGCTGCAAGTTCTCGTCTGCACTGAGAACACTGCATTTCTCACAACAGGGTGCGCTGTCCCAATCGGCACCTGGTGTACCCATTAAAATTGCGTCAATGTGCAGACAAGTGCACTGCACCTTATGACTAATGAGAGAGCGCAAACTGAGATAAATATATGAGTACATCACACTTACCTATAGAGAGCATAATTCATGAAGAGAAATGCCATGAGTGCTAATAGTATATGAAATTATATTCTAAATGTATAGCTAATATAGAGATTTAAGTAGAAGTGGAACTAATACAGAAATGTGTGACATTATATGATTTTATTAGACGTGATTATTTTGAATCTATGTCGTGTAGCTGTTAACATATAAGATGGTCTGTGGTAAAACGCAGAACGTGGTAGGCCTCAGGGCCAGAGCTGGAGCTAAAAGGGAAGGTGTTTCTTTTCACGACACAGATTGTTTAACGTTTTTGGTCATTGCATTAATGGGCCATGATTTAGAGTAATGTTTTCTAAATAATAGAATAAGAGTTTTAACATGCTTTAATTAAATGAAGAAATAGAATGCTATAATCATAATGTGAAATATTGTAGGCCTGAAATGTTTTAGCAGTGATTTACACGTACATGTCTGGGCTGAGAAATGTTGCAAGCCTTTTTAGAAGTCTATGAGAGTTGGGTTCTTGGCGGCAGATATCTGTCTGCGACAGGAAAGGGGGGATCCAATTATAAGTGAATGAATAGAGGTCTGTTCAGTAGACGGCCCAGACATGGAGGAGGGTTCTGGAATGTTTAAGGGGTATCAGCGGGCCGGAGAAGAGACTGAGAAGCAAGGTCAACTCTAACGTCTGAGGCCCAATACAAAGCATCATGGAAAAAGCCTGAAGTTGCACCACGTGAGAGGCGTTTCGCAAGGGGCGTCTCAAATGTTGTTGACTGTTTTGTATTAGGGACAGCACCCCTGGGTGGAGTTAGAGCAGAGACCTGAGGACCCTTTAGAGAGCGGATGGGTAGGCAGTGAGGGGTCATGACTGGAGAACTTTAGGTTTTCACCAAGAGACTTAGAGTGGGTGACTTCCCTTGGGGGTCATTCATTGCTGACACCTTTGTTAGGTTGGGATTTGGTTAAGTAGGGATACCATCTAGAACAGGGTAGGGACGCCTAACCTGTGTTTGTTTTCCTCCAACCTAAATGAAGGAGAGATATGCGTCTATGCTGATAGCTTTGCTATTTTTAGAACTTGTGTTAGTGATTTCTGTTGCTCGTCTGAGGGCTTTTCGAGAGCACATGTATGTAATTGGACCTGTGTATCTCGTGAATCTCATTCTGAGATGCTTGTATTTGCAGCTCATTATATCTTTACAATAAACTTTTGAAACCTAGAAGTTGTCCGTGATCTTTGAGAGTAGAGTCCTTTCTTGGGTGAACTAATTTGCAGATAGGTGTACTGTTTCCTTCCAAGACAGGCAATAAAGGTTCAGTCGACCAGATCGAGGTTTGGATCAATAGATATAAGGTATCGATCAAAATCTCGCCCTTTCAGTTGGTAGCTATAGAGGATGGTTGCCTTCTTGAGGACGGTGACCTAGGCCAGGTTAGCTTACCCCAAGGCCCCTAGAAAACGATGATCGGAAGAACAGCCCGCCGAAGAAGATCCGGATGACGTGAGACAGAAAAAGCAGCAGTATCGGTTGAGAGTGAGTATAAAGGGTTATGCGTGTTAGATTGCGGTGTTTTTGTATTGTATCTATGTTGTAATGTCTGGCGGAGTTGAATGTCTGTAGAGTGACTGTGGAACAGGTTGTGAGCGCGCGCAACCGGTGGAAATCTTAAGTTCAAGGAGAGCTTAAGTGGTTCGGGTGTATCGGACACCCAGAGTAATTGTCAACTAGTGTGAAGGGGGTCATGAGGTACCATTGATCACCCGAGAGACCGAGATAGGGGGAACGTAAGAGTGAGTGCGTGAGTAACGGACGCTGGTCGGAAGTTACTGTGTGTGTAAGTAACCTATCAGAGAGACGATAGACATCTCGTCAGTTGTGTTGACAATTACAGATAGACTGTGGACGTACAGTCGAGAGAAGTGACCGCTTGGTCGGAAGTAGTCATTTTTCAGTGTATGAATGGGACGCATGCATAACCGGGAGACGAGTTGAGAAAGGAGGGGTGCTGCTGCGAAGCGGAGAAAAGAGACGTCAGGTGGTGTCGCGCAGTGATTGGCTGACCGGAGAAAGACCGCGCTGTGATAGGCCAGCTAGCGAACACGTCACACAGGGTCGCGACGTGATTGGCCGACAGGAGAAAAACCGCGCTGTGATAGGCCAAGCAAAAAAAAAAAGCCGCGACAGGATTGGTGGATTGTCATCAGGAAGTAAACAGAGTAGCGAGGCTGGACTTTGTGCGCATAATTATGAAGTGTTTTAAATGGTTGAAAGCGCTGTTTAAGAAAGAGAGGCGAGGATCGTATGAAGGGGAAGAAGCCCCGCCGGAGGGTACGCCAGCTCGTTATATGGCAGTAAATGTTGGGTTGCATACGATCCTTTGGATATCAGAGTGGAGTAAGATTACTGAAGGAAACGAGGAACTGACGTTCCCGAAGTACGGGACGTTCAGATTAGAGGTGTTACATCGATTGAAATCAGTCATGACCTCAAAGAGACCCTTGCCTAGACCAACCCAGTTTGAAGCCCTTGAGGCATGGCTTAGGGCAGCGCATGAAAGGAATATGAACAGACGACAAGAAAGGGTGAAACGCTCGGTAAGGGCAGTACAGGATGCCAGGTGGGATGCGGATGCTAAAAGATGGAGAGTGCATAATTTGGAAATAAATAAACTGTACCCAGTGTTAGAGGCGCCAGTAAATAAAAGCCCCCTAGAAGAAGATGATGAGAGCGAAACAGAGGACAGCCTGATAAACAGATTACTGACAGACAGGCCACCCCCGTATAATAGAGCAGGGGGAGAGGTCGAGAATACTGAAGGAGAAAAGGGGGGCAATGCAGGAGAGCATAGACCGCTTCCCAGTTCAGAGTGGGATCCTGAGCCAAAGAAAGAGTTGCTCCAGCCTAGTCAGGTGCAACAGGTAGTCGGTAGGTTTGTGGTACAAAGAGCGCCGGAAACAGAAAGCGCCACATCCTACCCATTGCCAGATGCACTACAGGTACCTGTTACCATAGGTCCTATAATATCGATATATGACCAAGAGAGAGCAAAAGGGGAAGAACGGAAACGGAAAGACAGAGAAAGAGCAGAGCAGGCAAGGAGGAACGATACCACTAATTCCCCAAGTCAGATGCCAATACCCAGAGAGTGGAGCACCCCGATGCACACAGCAGGGGACCCAGGAGGAGATCCTGGGGGCCCTAGATGGCCAATGGATCTGAGGGGATCTGGACGAAAATCCTTTCAAGAGCTAAATGAGTACATGAAGCAGTGGGATGAGGCAGTGAAGGCTCAAAAGTGCATCAATGCTGCAGAAGCAGAAAGGGAAAGTCAGGACAGCAGAGCACGAACTCACTGCGGGGCTGGGGAGAGTAGCCCGGAGTGGGACTGTAGAGGGAGTAGGGGAGTCACCCATTGGGCCCGGAATGGAGGTAGAACAGACCTGGAAAACGGGGGCCCAGGGAGTGGAGGGGTGGCGTGCCCAATACTCAGTGAAGGGGAGAGGAGAGCGCAAGAGTACAGGAACAGCTTTAAGTGTCCACACTGTGTGCCTGGCACCAGAGAACAGAATGGGAGTTGTGAGAGGTCGCACCATAGTCCCTGTGATGACAGAAATGAGCGCAGCCCAGGGAATATGGGGAACCAGGAAGGATCGTATCGGATACTGAGCGATACGAGGCAAAGGGAGTGTAGCGACCAGAGGGAAAATAACAGAGAGATGTGCGGTGAGAGGAGAGAAGAAGACGAGAGTGGGCAGAGAGAGAGTAGGGATAAAAGGCCCGTGTTCCATCACCTTCCAAGATTGGATGGCCGAGCATGGGACCTGGAGAGATGGGAGCAAGGGAGGCCACCCATTAATTCTCCCGAGCCCAAACGCAGAGCTCGAAGTTGGGATGGTAGGGAGACCAGTGAGCCCCCTTCAAAAGACATATTGCGAGCTGAGATAAAAGCCAAGAGACTTGATGTCTCCAGCTTGAGGTCAGATCTGGATGACATGGTAGATGGTACCCTGCCTTTAGAAAGAATGGAAATGTATGAACAGGATGAAATACTGTATATGGCAAAGGACATCACACGAAAGGCGAGAGCAGTCCATGAGAAGTTAGTCGAACTAGCAGGCAAATATATGGTGGACTTGTCAAGAACCAAAGCATTACAGGGTAACCACAGGCTACATTACTCAGATCGAGATCTAGATGAGAGGAGAACGATTGGGCTGAAAACACACATAAGGGAACTGATTACTGGAATAAGGACATGGAGGGCACTAGATAAATGGGAAGAGAGGTGGTCCAAGAAAGGGACCGGCAGAAGAAGCATGATTGGTATGACACCAGGACAGCAGGGAATAGAAGCTTACCCTTTGCGTGAAGTTGCCAATGGGAGCTATGTACATGTCCCTTGGAGTAGGGGAGATTTAGCTGCTTTTACCACATCTTTCCCCAAGTTACGAGAGAGCCCCGTGGAGTGGTACAAGCAAGTCGAGAGGTTTGTAAAGATCTCAAAAGTCCTATGGATAGATCTGAACACGCTGTTTGACATTGTAGTACCAGGAGATCTGTGGACAGCATGCAAGGTTAGCGCTGAGTGGCCCACAACGGAGCCAGAGAGAGATGCTAGGACTAATGGGCCGTCCGAGATCGTGATGGCAAAATTCGAGAGAGTGATGACTTGGCTGAAAGAGAAGGTGCCAATGCAAGACATAGATTGGGTCAGAATAGACAGAACGAGACAGGAACCCAAAGAGACAGTCCATGAATATTACGAGAGATTGCTGAAGGCGTTTAAACAGTATAGCGGCTTGGATGTAATGGATCCAAAGGACATAGGGCAATTCGTGTCCAAGTTTGTCCTGGGACTGAGACCGGATATTAGTTTAATGATTCAGCAACACTCGATTTGTTGGCAAAGTAGACCTCTAGATGAAATACTGAGATATGCCAGGTACTGCTGTGATGAGGTAGACTCCAAGGCTAAGAAACTAAAAGAGAAGCTGATGGTGGTACAATTGCAGGCAGCAGGAAAGGGGGGACCGCAACAACAGCAGCAAGGGACAGGTACAGGAGGTAAGAAGCAGTACAGTCAGAACAAGGGTAATGAGGAGAGTACTACCTTCAGACCCAGAGTAGACATAGCTACCTTGAAGAAAACGACTAGGTGCCACCAGTGCAACGAGTTGGGGCATTGGAAACGCGAGTGCCCTTACAATGTAGAGATCGGAGAGCAAGAGATAGAGGAGGAAGAGGTCCAGAGCGCACCTATGAGAGGGGCGACGCCATACCAAGGAAAGGTGCTCAAAGGGGGGGGGGCTCCTCCCCGAGCCCAGTTCCCGCAACCTCCTCGAGTAGGGAGTATGGGTAAGACCTATAGACAAATGCCCCTGTTTGTGGAAGGTGAAGAGTGCTATTATGTGGACCCATTAACCGGACAGAGAGTGGAAAGAGAAGACTGCACCCTTGGGGCAGCCTTAGAGGTAGATCAGAGGGGACCCTATGTTGAAGCAGAAGTAGCAGGGTGCCCTACGACATTTCTGGTGGACACAGGAGCCACTAGATCCACGATCAGATCAGCTGCAGTTCCAGACCTGCCCATGTCTGGAGAGACCATACAGGTGGTAGGGGTCGCAAACAGGAGAATAACCAGCCAATTGACAGAACCGGTACAGGTGAAAATAGGGAAGTACAGCGATGAGCACCAATTTGTGGTTTGCGATTCAAGCCCTGTGTGTCTGCTAGGAAGAGACCTGTTGTGTAAATTGAATTGTACTATATACTGTACACCCCAGGGAGTGGAGGTATTGACTAATGATGATGATGCAGATTTCAAAGTTGCAAACTCAAGAATATGTGTGGAGCTGTACCCTACTTTGACAGTAGACGAGCTTCCCTGGGATTTGAGAGAGACAGTGGCATCAGAGGTATGGGATTTCACTGGGGAAGAGATTGGATTGGTCAAAGGGGTGGACCCAGTGAAAATTGTAGTGAAACCGCATGCTGAGTTCCCAAGAACACCCCAATATAAATTGACTCCAGAAACGATTGCAGGCATAAAACCCGTGATCGAGTCCATGATTAAACAGGGAATACTGAAAGAAATCGTGGGTAGTCCATGTAACTCCCCGATTATGGGTCTGCAGAAACCAAATGGGAAATTTCGGATAGTACAAGACCTGCGAAAGATTAATAACATAGTCGTTTCATGTTGTCCAGTGGTACCGAATCCATCAGTGATACTGTTTCAGATTCCATTCCAAGCTGAGTGGTTCACTGTGATAGATCTTTGTCAGGCTTTCTTTTCGATCCCTTTGGACGAAGATAGCCATTTTCTTTTCGCATTTAAGCTGGAAAATCGCGTCCTAACATGGTGTCGTATCCCTCAGGGGTATACAGAGAGCCCATCGATCTTTAACCAGCTTTTGAAGAAAAATCTTGAAAGTCTAGTGCTGCCCCAGAAGTCAGTTCTGGTCCAGTACATAGACGACCTCCTTGTGGCGTCAGACACAGAAGAAGCTTGCAGGGAAGACTCCATTGCTTTGTTAAATCACCTAGCTGCCAATGGGCATAAGGTATCCCCGGGAAAATTGCAGTACTGCCTGACAGAAGTGCAGTACTTGGGACACAGAATTGAGAAAGGCAAACGAAAAGTGTCACCAGATAGGATAGAGGCGATCATGAAAATGAATGCGCCTCAGACCCAGAGAGAGGTCAGGATGTTCCTAGGGATGGTGGGTTATTGCCGACAGTGGATCGTGAACTTTTCACTGAAAGCAAAACCTTTGCAAAAACTGACGCACAAGGAGGTGAGTGATCCGGTACCATGGGACAAAGACTGTTTGATGGCATTCTTACAGCTGAGAGAGGACCTGTGTCGTGCTCCGGCATTGGGAATGCCTGATTACAATAAACAATTCTTTCTTTACTGTTGTGAGAGAGAAGGTTGTGCGTTGTCTGTGTTGGTCCAAATCCATGGGAATGCCCGTAGACCAGTTGCTTATTTCTCAGCTACTTTAGACCCAGTAGCCGCAGCGTTGCCCGGATGTCTCAAATCCGTTGCTGCAACGGGTGTCAGCATTGAGAGATGTGAAAATATCGTCATGGGGCACCCGTTAGAGGTGTGCGTGCCACATTCTGTTGAACTATTGATGACCAGGACCAAAACACAGCATCTGACCAATAGCAGGCTCACGCGCTATGAGCAAGTTATTCTTGCTGCAGAGAACGTGACCCTCAAGAGATGCTCTGTTTTGAACCCTGCTACCTTAATGCCACTTCCAAATGATATTGATGATGATGATGAATATACAGACCATGACTGTCTCGATGTGACTGAACTATGCACCAAACCCAGACCCGACATCGTAGATGAGCCACTGACCGACCCAGACGAAGTTTTCTTTGTCGATGGCTCATGTGTAAGAGACGAAGTTGGGCAGTTGAGAGCAGCTTATGCTGTTTGTACAATTGAAGGAGTTGTGGAAGCAGGGTGCCTGGAAGGAGTACACTCCGCTCAGGTAGCCGAGATTATTGCCCTAACACGTGCTTGCTTAGCAGGCAATCAAATTCGAGTCACCATCTACACCGACAGCCAATACGGGTTTGGGGTAGTTCATGATTACGGGCAGTTATGGTCTCAAAGAGGGTTCATGACTTCTTCAGGCTCTCCCATTCGCAATGGAGAGTTTGTGCGCTTGTTGTTAGAAGCATTGCAATGTCCAGCAAGTATCGCAGTTGTAAAGTGCATCGCACATACCAAAAATGAGGACTTTGTTTCGAAAGGCAATAGATATGCTGATGAAGTTGCGCGGTATTGCGCAGAACAAGGTTACTCTTTCACAGAGGTGGATGTGGGTGGAATAAATGTAAGAACTGAATTAGCCATGATACTGGAAACTGTTGATACTTGGGATGAATTGTCAACCATGCAAGAAAATGCTCCTGATTCAGAAAAGGAAACATGGGAAAAGGCAGGATGTGTAATGGGTGAGACTCATTTTTGGGTCTCAGCAGACGGCAGAGCAGTGTTGCCCAATGAGATGGTGAGTCCAATGGCTAGACTCATACATGGTCCCGTACACTTAGGGAGAGATGCTATGCTGAGAGTGTTTAGACAGACTTGGTACAATCCTAAGTTTAGAATAGCAGCAGAAGCAGTGTGCCAGCGTTGTGTGACCTGCCAGCAGCTGAACGTAGGGAAAAGAACACCAGTTGCACTAAGTCACATAGGAAGGTCTGGAGGTCCATTCAACAGAATGCAGATAGATTTCATTGAAATGCCAAGATGCAACCGCCTCCGCTATGTCCTGGTGGTTGTTTGTGTGTTCTCCAGATGGGTTGAGGCATACCCTACACGTAGGTGCGACACCCTCACAGTGGCTAAGTTACTGCTTAGAGAACTTATCCCTCGGTTCGGGGTGCCGGCCTTTTTGGAATCAGATAGGGGAACACATTTTAACAGCGAGCTTGTGAAGATGATTTGTGTTGCACTGAATATAGACCAAAAGCTCCATTGCAGTTACCGACCAGAAGCCTCAGGAATTGTGGAACAAATTAATGGCACGATCAAGTCCAGAATAGCGAAAGTTTGCTCCTCAACGACCCTGAGTTGGCCTGATGCCCTGCCATTGGTACTCATGAGCCTTCGTAGTACCCCAGACAGAAGAACAGGGTTGTCACCACATGAGGTGTTAATGGGGAGAGCAATGAGACTGCCATCTATTCCAGCTACTGCACTGTTAAATATCACAGATGATATGATCCTGGACTATTGTAAGGGGCTGTCTGACGCCATGCGTTCTGTGTCCCTTCAGGTGCAGGCTGCAGAGGTTCCAGCGTGCCAGGGCCCTTGCCATGACCTGTATCCTGGGGACTGGGTCCTGGTGAAGAAACATGTGAGAAGAAGCTGCTTGGATATTCGTTGGCGTGGGCCCTACCAGGTCATCCTGATCACAAGTACAGCTGTAAAGGTGGGAGGCCTGCCCAACTGGATACACGCGTCGCATACGAAAAGGGTTCCAGCACCTCTGGAAACAGCTCCTCTCTCGAATGGACGTCCAGCTGAGGACCAAGAAGCCATAGAGGGGGCTAGCCAAGCTGTAGAGGTGCCAGTGGAAGCAGGGAACGAGTCTGACCAAGCTGAGGACGGTCAGTACAACAGCGAAACAGAAGACGCTACAGAAGGAGAAGACAGCTGGGAGTACGAGTCTGACCCTGACAGGTCTGAAAGAGAGCGAGAACAGACCAGAAGGAGAAGGAGTAGAAGGGCACGTGGAGAAGCAAATTGGCCGCAAAGAAGAAGTTCTAGCCTGAGGTCAGCTCCAGAAGCAACCCTTCCTCCGATATCAGAAGACTCAGACCCAGAAGAAGGTGCTCAGGGCGCTGAGGCACCGAACCGAAGGAGGTCAAGAAGAGTGCGTGTGCCTAACAGAAGATACTCCACACCTGAGTGGACATATCTGGCGACAAATGTCTGTGAAACCGGAGACAGGGAGGATCCGAGCGGTGGTGGTGTCCAGTTCTGAGCCCATTATCACCGTGGAAATACAACTGTTGGTACCCGGTGTCGAACAAGAAGGGTCACTAACATTCGTGCTCCCCAGACCTCCCCGCCTCAGCAAGTTAAAACACATGTTTCTTACAGAATTGAAATTCCCCGACTTTGGTACCACGATAACAGCACATGAAGAGCATACTCTTCGCATGGAAATATTGAACTATGCTATTGAAGCTGCAACCACAAATCTAATAGTCGATTGTTAAAGGACTTTGTAAATAAAGCAAGCAGAAGAAAAGAAGATTACCTAGCGCCCAGGAAGCAGAGAATTTTAGGGAACCCCTTGAGTGGATGGAGAAGGGCTAGGGTTGTCTTTTTGAACTGTGAAAGGACTTTTTGCGAAAAAGGCTGTCAGCCTCCAGCTGTGTGGATTCTAAAGACAAAAAAAGGATTGAAAGAGACTGTAAAGGAACGAGAGGAAAAGAACTTTTTTGCAAAGAGAAAGGGAAAAGCTAGATTGTCTGACGAAATGGAGGCCGGCACCCCGAACCGCAGAGCTAAATGTATAATAGGTACACTAATAGTAGGAGTGATAATATTAATAGCTTTAGTGGTAACAATTTCTTATGTAAAGGGACATGAGGAAGAGGTAAAGGTAACTGATGCGAATTCTGTAGTAACACTTACACCCACTGTTGCAGGTGAGAAAAGGGAAAACACTCAAGAGAAAGCGTTATTGGCTGCAGAAGCCCGCAGGTTACATGTAGACGAGTCCCAAGGAGACTTTAGGTCGAATGCTTATGCTAAACTTTTGTATGAATACGTGGATGCCATGGAGGTTAAGGATTGCTACGTCTGCATGCAGTTGCCTGCGTCTGTAGATGAAGGAATTCGATATCATCACCTCCCTCTGACATATGGCATTACATGTAGCTTATTGCTTAGTATATTTTATGAGAGAGATAGTTTTGAATACTATTTCTCCAATTATGATTCTGTGTTGCCAGAAGTCCCGAATTATAAGCAGATGAATAAATGGGATTACTGGAAGAGTGAAGACAGATTGGCCAAGTTCTTCATTCCTTGGGTTACCTTAGATACTTCACATGCCCGTAGAAATAATCTGACATGCAAGGTGTCAGAAGTCGAGAAAAAGTTCATAGGGCAGGTGGATGATCGTTACAGGAGACAAAAGATTTTGAAAAAATCAGGACAAGGGAAATTAGATTGGACCGAGGAAGAGAAGTCACACAAGAGAAAGGGTAGTAGTGGTCCAATAGCTTTAGATAAAGCGCAGAGAGGAAAGTTATGTCTTCACCGAGCCAAAACGTATTATGAAAATGTATACGTGGGTGAAGTTGACTGTGAACATGCTTTTAATTTAGAGTACTACACTAAGGATTTCCTGAAGGGAATGCAAGTGATTCCAAATGTGTATTTTGTATGTGGAAGAAATGCTTACGTGAGACTACCTGACAACTGGTATGGATCATGTTACTTGGCAATTGTCTTCCCCAAAATATATCATGCACAAGACTTATTGATCATTGAGGGCCAGACATCATCGAGGGGAAGGAGAGATTTAGGCGATGCAGAAATGGTTGGAGATGTCTTTGGAGCTATGTTCCCTCTTTTGGGAATAATCCTTAATGATGTTAAAATTAGACGACTGGCAACAGTTGTCGACAGGTTGTCTGCCAGCACTGCTCAGTCCTTAATGCTGGTAGAAGGAGAGATGCAATCGATAAGGGCTATGGTTCTTCAAAATCGGCTTGCATTAGATGTCTTATTAGCAAAAGAGGGCGGAGTCTGTAAGGCTTTGAAGGTTCAGGAATGTTGCACTTACATTCCAGACCTTTCAAAACCCCTTGAGAAAGTTATTAAGAACATAACTAATATACACAAAGAGATCGAAGACTTGAGTAGAGAAAATGTCTGGGAAAAGGTGGGCCACGGAATGAGTGCAGTTGGAGGGTGGTTTTCCACCTTAGGCAAAAGCTTTATTTGGTATATCCTAAAGCCTATCATCATAATATTGATCTGTGGGATAATATTGTGGGGATTGGTGAGGGTATTCAAATGGTACAGAGCAAGAAGGTCAGAAAGGGCCCAAAGAGAACAGTTGCAGAGATTGGCTGCCATACAAGATAATCAGTACAGGAGCCTGAGAGCTCTGGAAGCGCAGAGAATGCCAGCAATAACTGCAGTTTAAATGTTTGTGATGACCCCGAGAGGTCATCAAAGGGGGGAACTGAGAGAGCGCAAACTGAGATAAATATATGAGTACATCACACTTACCTATAGAGAGCATAATTCATGAAGAGAAATGCCATGAGTGCTAATAGTATATGAAATTATATTCTAAATGTATAGCTAATATAGAGATTTAAGTAGAAGTGGAACTAATACAGAAATGTGTGACATTATATGATTTTATTAGACGTGATTATTTTGAATCTATGTCGTGTAGCTGTTAACATATAAGATGGTCTGTGGTAAAACGCAGAACGTGGTAGGCCTCAGGGCCAGAGCTGGAGCTAAAAGGGAAGGTGTTTCTTTTCACGACACAGATTGTTTAACGTTTTTGGTCATTGCATTAATGGGCCATGATTTAGAGTAATGTTTTCTAAATAATAGAATAAGAGTTTTAACATGCTTTAATTAAATGAAGAAATAGAATGCTATAATCATAATGTGAAATATTGTAGGCCTGAAATGTTTTAGCAGTGATTTACACGTACATGTCTGGGCTGAGAAATGTTGCAAGCCTTTTTAGAAGTCTATGAGAGTTGGGTTCTTGGCGGCAGATATCTGTCTGCGACAGGAAAGGGGGGATCCAATTATAAGTGAATGAATAGAGGTCTGTTCAGTAGACGGCCCAGACATGGAGGAGGGTTCTGGAATGTTTAAGGGGTATCAGCGGGCCGGAGAAGAGACTGAGAAGCAAGGTCAACTCTAACGTCTGAGGCCCAATACAAAGCATCATGGAAAAAGCCTGAAGTTGCACCACGTGAGAGGCGTTTCGCAAGGGGCGTCTCAAATGTTGTTGACTGTTTTGTATTAGGGACAGCACCCCTGGGTGGAGTTAGAGCAGAGACCTGAGGACCCTTTAGAGAGCGGATGGGTAGGCAGTGAGGGGTCATGACTGGAGAACTTTAGGTTTTCACCAAGAGACTTAGAGTGGGTGACTTCCCTTGGGGGTCATTCATTGCTGACACCTTTGTTAGGTTGGGATTTGGTTAAGTAGGGATACCATCTAGAACAGGGTAGGGACGCCTAACCTGTGTTTGTTTTCCTCCAACCTAAATGAAGGAGAGATATGCGTCTATGCTGATAGCTTTGCTATTTTTAGAACTTGTGTTAGTGATTTCTGTTGCTCGTCTGAGGGCTTTTCGAGAGCACATGTATGTAATTGGACCTGTGTATCTCGTGAATCTCATTCTGAGATGCTTGTATTTGCAGCTCATTATATCTTTACAATAAACTTTTGAAACCTAGAAGTTGTCCGTGATCTTTGAGAGTAGAGTCCTTTCTTGGGTGAACTAATTTGCAGATAGGTGTACTGTTTCCTTCCAAGACAGGCAATAAAGGTTCAGTCGACCAGATCGAGGTTTGGATCAATAGATATAAGGTATCGATCAAAATCTCGCCCTTTCACTAATACAACCCTTGGTGCTATCTACTTCCCCATCTACATATAAACTGATTGGGAATCAGTCAGGGGACCACTCAAATCAAAATCCAGTGTATGAGGAACAATTTTACCCTCTGTTTTTCCTGAATGATATGCAAGTTTACATTTTTGACTTAGTTGTTTCTATATAATACATGAGAGCCTGAAATCGCTCTATGATCCTTTTTTTCTAATTTCCTTATTACAGGCGATTTCTGATGTCTCTAATTGCCTGCATTGCTTCTCATAATAAAATGACATAGCTGCTCAATTGCAAAATCTCATTACAGTTGAGTTGGGCATCATGATGCCTTCTACCAGAGTCAGCAGCCAAAGTGAAGGGCAGGCCAGGGAGTTTAACTACAGCTGATGTTTAAAGAAGTCACAAACACCAAGAATGCCATTGCATTCTTATCTGTTTTTTTAAACTACACAGTGAAGAACAGAAAAGAGATATTTATAGCAGCATGTTTATATTTGCTCATTAATGGTCATTAAAGGAATAATAAAATCTATGCCTTTTCATACACAATCTGAGCCTCAGCACCTTTTAAATTTGACTTACTTTAGACAGATTCTAATATCATTTTGCATCAAATTACTAACAGCCTTTTTGGTGTGCTTACTTTCACATTAGAGTCAACTTTTATTCTTCATATCTCCAATCATACTTTCACGTTCATATGAAAGACAGCATTGATTTAAGTGGTTTTCAGGACGGGTGATGTAGGGACCACAAATTATACTAAATAAAGTACCCCCTGCCATATATTTTATGCAAGTCACTTTGTAGTTCTATGACCTTACATGGCCTCTATATTGCCATAAAACTCCTTGGTGACTTCCAGCATCCTTATATTGGAAAGCACGGGGTACTTTTTCTCATATTTAACTTGCGATTCGCAAGTCAATAAACCATATTTTATAAAAGAGGAAAAGTGGAGTGTGCATGACTATTGACTGGATTTGCTATGTTCAAATTAGAGTGCTGCATTGTACATTTGGATGAACAATCAAAAAGGTGTAGCATGTCTTTTACTATTGACTAGTCCTGTGGAATCTATGTGCAACATATTTTCTTCTCTCCACATATCCTGCCCCTTCCTTCCTTAGGTCTGAGCATCGCTATTGAAAGGTGCTAATCTATTAGGTCAATTACAACGTAAAGTTCAAAGTAGTCTTAGGTCCCTTTTAGTCCTTAGTTTGTAAGAAATGTGTGCAAGAGCACAACATTTTACGAAGACACATTTGCCACATGTTTCATCATCTGCCGCATGGTCTGTAGATTTAAAAAAATACATTCTAGCTCAAACGGATCAAAAGTTACAAAAAAAGCAGTGACAAGTGTTACCACAGATTTACAGAGGTTGCCTGGTCACCTTTCGTTTGCTAATTGCTTTATTTGGGTGTCAAACATTTGGTACAAATTAGATGAAACCTTTTCCCAGATAATGTTAGTGTGCAAAAATGACAAAATAATAAGGTAATACTATCACAAAATGGGCTGCATTATGTGCCTTTTCTTGCCATAAAATGTAATAATGTGCCCCCCAACCCATCAACACTCCCCGCCCCCAATTATCACAGCATAAGTCCAGTGGCCCTGCTGATTTCATTAGAGAAGTTCGTAAGGGCTATGTGGAAAATAGAATAAGGCTGAACGCTCGCCGTTCTTGAGAGAAATAAAACGCTCTTACTCCGTTTTTTTACTTCTTCTGCACCTCCATGCAACATTTACATTTAAAAATGTAGAAAAAAACGTCAACTGTAAATGTCCACATTCCACAGCACTCGCCATCAGTGCTTTAAAGCGGCTTTTCAATGCATAAGCGCTGTGCAAATACTCCAGAAATTAGCTGTATGAGCTAGTTATTGATATAATTAAGCAGTGCGTAATTGACTTTAGTATACTTGGGTAGAGGAGTTGGCTTAACGGCTAGGGCGGTCGACCTCGAATGTGGGGAACGGGTTCAGTCTCGGCAATGACGCTGACCATCCCGTGATTCTGGGCAAAACACTTAATCTCCCTGTGCCTAATACAAATTAATGTGTCCTCATGTAAAGCGCTCTAATACCGGTACCGGGATAAGTTCGCGCTATATTAACTCCGTAAAATATATATATATATTTGTTTCCTAAAAGCCTATCCTTGCTTGTTAAATGATTGACTGCGTTTAGCGCCTAACCCTAATGTGACTATCAGACAGCCACGGAGCTATGTTTTAACCAATTTTGTCCAACAGGTGTTTGCTGTGTTGAGGTTACTTTGCTTATATAACCCGTGTTCCATTTGGAATCGTGAAAAAAATGTCTCTTTTTATTGTAAACAGACTTCGGTCATGTTAAACACTAAAATGAAAGGTTGCCTGATTAGTCATCTGGGTTGCTTTCTTTTAACACATCAGAGCCAAGACATATTCTTTCCTCTGTTGATGTAATTTCTGAAGTTTCTAATGCCGCCGCTGATGTTTTTGAAGAATTCCGTAAGTCGAAGCAGCGGTAAGCCGGGTCCCTGGTGTTTTTAGCAGGACCCCGCTGGCAGCGTGTGGGGTCTCGCATGGAACATGAGTGCGGCCGATCGCCTTTCAAAAAAAAAAAAAAAATGAGCCTGCAATATTGTCCAGGTTTTATCTAACGCTGACTGCCAACAATTTCCATTTATTTTTTTTGTGCTAACTTTTTTTGACAAACCGCCACGAGTGGAAGCTCGGGTTTGGAAAGACAATCTCCCCTGACAGACAGAGCCAGCACTCCTTGTCTGGGAGCCAAAGTGCTTTGCAAATAGTGCTTGCATGAGCAAGCCTGGCCTGGGAGGAAAGAGGAGCCTGAACAGTTAAATCAATTTATTGAGACCTATTGATGAGGTTGAAGGAAAGTCGATGATCAGCTTGAGTCCTACTCCAGTTAGAATTTGGAAACAAAAATGTCAGATTTTCCACGTTTATGGGGGATTAACATATGTTGCAGGTTTGTTCCTATTGCTTAAGTCCACAAGAATCACTTGAAGCATATCAAAATCTGCCTTTCCTAAACCATAAGCATTACACCGCTGGAGTTCACTTTACAGTGGTGGGCTTCCAGTTTCATGAAGGGGCAAAGCCGTCCCAAACATAAGTCATGTGTCCAGGTTGCAGCTTATGAATCATCTTTTGATTGAAATGGGCTCTGAAGGATACCCGAGTATGGGAAATTCCATCATGGCATTGTGGGTAGAAAGCAGGTGGTTTTTCCGCTGCCTTCCAAAATTAGATTTATCCTTGAGTGAAAACACCCAACCCATATGTTTGCACAAGGCGAAAGCAATAGAGCTGGAAATGTAAACTCAAACTAAATAGGAAAGATTTACCTGATTGTGAGGTTTTAGACCCACCTAAATCTTTTCAGTTTCCTTCCAGGTTTAAATCCGCAGGCTGCCCTCAGGTACCTTTCTCACTTTCCATGCTAGTGACCTCCCTCTCCAACATGCACCACAAGACTGAATTTTCATTGGATATTACAGTATGCGGAGTCTTCCAAGACACAACCAACACCAGAGCGTGTGGTCGAGTAGAGCCTGGCTCAACCCCACAAAGGTGCATTTTCTATGGTACTATTATTAATGATATCCAAGTGTCCTAGCACTGGTGGGTCTTTTGCAATGGGGAAACTCCTTAGTACAGCATCTTTCTGTTTCACTAAACCGGCTTGGTCAATTTTATTCACTCCAGGTTTCATGTACTGTTGATAGGACATCTACGTTTAAATTCAACCTTTAATTAACATGCTGAATTGCTGTCTCAGTTTGGATACCACCATCTATCTATGCAATTTTTTACATAACCACCCTACCTGCTATTGCTCTTATAGGCTATATCAATGTCATGCACGCGATTGATCTGAGAAGGGCTAACTAATGTTAAAAAAAATATGCAAATTAATACAAATGGTCACCCATGTAAATCCGTTGACAAATTGGTCTTTCTGGCAAGGAAAGACATCAGTGGCGTTTGCCATTCCTAATCTGTTTCCTTACTTTTATGATTTGCCAAATAGAAGACCTCTTCCAAGAGTCTTCTTAGCTATCCACTGGGCTGTTCACTGCTGGATACATAAGGGTTCTCACAACGGGGTCTACCCAATACCAAAGAAAGCAAGACTCAGCAGCTGACCTTCCCCAGAGCTGTGGTCTTAGAATGGAACTTTCTGCAAACTCTACAGAAAACAATCTAAAAATGACTGTGCACCACCAGCATTCCTGAACTTTTGAAATTGATTTTGCACTGCTCTTACAAGTTAATACAGCATGTTCAGTAATTTATTTGGACTTTCCTAGGTTTCTTGCTTCTTTAGATCAATAAATAAATACTGTAGGACTTGGCCCTTTTTGGCTAAAGTCCCTAAAGTTTTTGCTTTCACCCTAGAACTTTTTTCTGACATGGTGTTGCCAACTTAGATGCTTTGGATACTTTGCCACTGCTAAACAGTGTCAAAGTGCAAGTGTTCCCTGTATACAGTGTAATGGTAATTGGTTGTCCATGATTGGTATGTTTGCTTTACTAAGTAAAGTCCCTAGTAAAGTGCACTATATGTGTCAGGGTTGGTAATGCAACTGCTACTAGTGGGCCTGCAGCACTATTTGTGCCACCCACACAAGTAGCCTTACAAAGAGAACTCAGGCCTGCAATTGCAGGGCCTGTGCGCATTTTGTTAATTTGCCATGTTGTTTTGTCAAGTGCACTCACTTGCCCGACCTTACCATTCCCTTTCTGTGCACACCAGACACCCCTATGGAAGGGTCATGCACTAAGGGGTGTGCCATGTCCTGACAGTGAAATAATCTCCATTTTCGTTTTTCACTGTAGAAAGGCTATCTTGCCAATAGGATAAAATGGGAAGGCTCTGTAATATGTTTTCCAGCCTATCTTCCCAAAGGCTTAAGATGGAAAGGTGAAGTTTAGTATCCCTGAACTCACAGTGTATTAACACATCTTTTTAAGAAGGTGGTTTTTGCACTGTGTGTTTAGAAGCCACTCTTTTAGAAGTGGCTGAGTTTTTGTGCTCTAACATTTCTGTGTGTTGATGGAGCGAGATAGAGAATTACTTTTTATTCCAACTCGCAAAGTCATACTTCTATAATATAAAATAATCCTATTAATGATTTGTGATGCGTTTGTATTAATTCAACTTAGATTAAAATTATTACACACGGGACTCTAACATATGTGCTCATAAATGTGCATTACTGTTGCATCTTTTTGTTCGTGCAAAAATAATAAATTAATTTTGTCTTTTTGTCATGTCATGACTAATTGCGGCTGAATTTAAAAAGTGGCATGTGCGTATTTTGCTTTCCTTGTCTATGTGGTGTCACACTATTCTCTATAGGTGCATTGAGAATTTCGTGGATTTAATGAAGATTGGTAGATATAAAATGCTGCTTTATTTGTTCGCTTTTGCTAGGTAACATTAGACTAATGGGTTAAATAATTAGCTAATGGAGGGTGGAAACAGAATAAATAATATTTCTTACATTAATCATTTTCTTGTGTTTGTTTATACACTAGTGACACTAAATTGACTGCTTTGGGCCTAGTTTACTCAAGTTTATTAAAGAGCTGAATTTTAATTTCTGCACGGAGCATGAATTATCCATTCTGAAGAAAGGTTTCCGTCAAAGTAACGTTTGGTGAATATTATGAGGCTCTGACAATTTTCTAGTCGGACGAGGCCAAGGTCAGGAACCGGCAGGAGGAACATTTGATAACTTTGCATCCGAGGAAATGAAATGAAACTAATGACAATTTCTCACAAAAAATGTTGCAAACAGAGGAAGCCTCGGAGCTCGAATGTAGAGACAATGGACTCTAAGAATATGACGGAACTGATGTTTTGAAAAATGTGGTGACATGTCGCTTGTCACTTGTGGACCAATGGGACTCCGACTTTTGCAGAAAAGATTTACTTTTACTTAGATTAGCATAGCACAGAAAGGTATAAAAATCCATTCCCCGTGGATGGGTCACGCTGCTGCTTTCTAACCTTTGGATGAGGGTGTCGTGCTGACGGACTTTACTTGGAGCACGTAAGAGACCTCAAGACTTTACTTTACTTCCATCTATTTAGCTTAGTTAGGGACTTAGGTTTTCAAAAATACCAAATTAATACTTTCATTTACAAAAATAAAATTTGCATTTTATAATGCTTTATCTGCAATGATTCTAATAAAAACGCTTTTAATAAAAATTACATTTATGGAAATAAATATTAACTAATAAAATCTTACTTTTGAAAACAATGGTCTTGTAATTTCAGGGGTTCAGGTAACCATTAGCTAGATTCAATCGGCATATGTGGCTTAATAAATAGTTAGGTTTGTTAATATGATGTCTTTTATTTACAGCGGTTGTATATAAATGTATATAATTTGTGAATAATTCTATTAGGCCACATGATTCAGTTGGTCAAAATATGTCATGTTTGATTAATGGGTCCATGTGTTTAAGTAGTGATTTTTAAATTGAGTTGTGAAGTTGGGTAGCGAAGTTTATGACATATTTCCTATAGGCCGCTGGATCAATTCTTCTGGTAGCAGATTTTGATGGTTGCTATGGTAACCAATATGATATGGTATTGATATAGGATCGATGTTTAACATATGTTGAGTTTGTTTTCGTGCTATATGTGAGTTGTACCGGTACAGATAGTGTGATGAGAAGGTAGTCACACAGTACATTTGATCTGTTTCAGAGTAGTGGTATCGCCGTGTATCACAAGTGTTGTGGCCGTGCAACACATGTTAGGGCTAGGTGTGAATGTTGTATAGTGAGAATTATCTAAGAAATTTGAACAGCATGAGAATAGGGACAAAGAGCCTGTTATAAAACTCACTGTGATAAAAGTAATAGTATATATTCAAGCTTGAGTGAAGGGTAAGATAACGCCGGTGTATGATTATCTATAAACAGGTGAGAGTCCTGTACAGATAACATGCTTAATATCTATAAACAGGTGAGAGTCCTGTACGGATAACGTCGCTTATTTTATTAACAGTGCATGATATCTATAAACAGGTGAGAGTCCTGTACGGATTTCATGTGTGTTTGATTTTAGGGTTTTTTCCGTTTGAAAGTACGTAATTGTTTTGTAATTATGTTCAAGTTGAACTTTTGAATAGTCACTTAGTGGTGCATTCTGAGGGAAATGAGTTCATGATTACTTGTTTGAAGGGTAGAATAAAGGGATTACTTTATCGGCGAATGTATATTCTGTGAGAATAGCGTCGTCTATTCCACGCAAAGGATTCCTGAGTGATTGAAATTCTATCACTTGTTAGAGAAACAGACAGATGAGTCTTTCTTGTCGTTGTTAAAATGAATTTTTCATCGAAAAAGCGTTCTTAAAATGGCGCTGTGAAAAGATTTTGTGAAGGAGGGGTAAGCGCTGGGAGTGAGACGCGAGAAACCGCAGCGGCTGTGTACGTCACAGGGTCGCGCTGTGATTGGGTAACATACGTCATGAGCTGTGTTCTGATTGGTTCTTGAATCTCTGACGAGCTGTAAACTGATTGGCTCATCAGGAAAACTCCATTTTTATTGGTTGAGCAAAGTAGTGACGTAGCTCAACTCTGATTGGCTTGTTGGTGTGTTTCGCGCACACGGATTGGCTGACATTGCGGAACATCCCGGAAATATTTTACGAACAAATTTATTAATTGGATTAAAATTTTAAAAATGAGTTATCATTTTAGACATGTTGAGAAGAAGCCTACGATGCTTCAGAAACTTTTTATTTCACCTGACAAGAAAATAAAAACGCGAGGTGGTAAATTACTTCATAAATACAAAACGCCTGCAGCATATATGGAAGGTGAATATGGTTATCATACTGTTTTGTGGTTTGATATTTGGAAACACTACCCAAAGGATGATGGTGTTTTGGCTTGGCCTGACGAAGGTTCATTTAATGTAAAGGTTTTAAGAAATTTGAGAGAAAAGATGAATGCTCTTGTACCAAAGCCGAGACCTACTCAATTTGAAGCTTTAGTTGAATGGGAAGATGAGATGTTTCAAATACAAAGAGAAGCAAGTGGTATTAAAAGACCTCCTAAAATACCAAGCTATAGAAGGGAAACGCATGAAGACAGAATGCGAATGTGGAGACAGGGAAGCATGAGTGATGGACTCTATTTAGTTAGAGAAATGGTTTTAGGGTCTCCAGGTGAAAAAAGATCTGAAAAGAAAAATAATATTCTTATAGAAAGTGAGTCTGAAGATGCAATTTTAGAAGACATTTTTACTTCTAATAAAAGAAATGAGCCCTTGAGACCTCCTCGATCATGGTCTACTCCAATGGTTTCTACTGAGACCACACCGAGTGCACCTCCGATGAATGAATCTCCTAAATTATATCCGAACAATTCTGAATCTTTTGAAACTCCAGAAAAATTAGAAACTGAAACAAATACTGATGTTTGTATTGGAGGTAGACATTTTTTGTTAATTCCAAAAGAAAGGGAAGCTCCTAAAAACTTAATGAGAGAAATTAGAGATGAAGAAGTTGGAAATTCTTCTGAATATTTACGATCAAAAGAAAAATTAATTCGGCAAATGACAAAAAGTATGGAAGCTGTGACAGTTCCAGTAACGATCGGTCCTGTTCAGCCTGTTTTTGAACAAAGGGAAATTAACAAGCCAGGTTTAATAATTCCTTTAAATGCAGAAATTCAAAAAGTTGCTGAAAAATTTTACTCAGATATATCTGAAATTAATTCTGCAAAAACAAGAATGCCTGATTTAACTTTCAATGAAGGTTCTTTTTCCAAATCACCATTGGGTGCAGAATCTGATGTTGAAACTTCTGATTCTAGAAGGTCAAATTCTAAACTTGATGTTGCAAAATTAAAAGCAAATTTGGAAGAGTTAATAATTGGTACGATTGGTCCTGACAGTTTAACATTTTATCGTGATGATGAACTCCTGTTCATTTGCAAGAGTATTCAGTGGAAAACAAAAAATAAATATGATCAGTTAGAAGAACTGGCAGCAGAACTTGAAATTGATTTGAACAGGCAAAAGAATTTTGCAAAACATTACAGATTATATTTTACAGAAAAAGACATCGAGAATTTTAATTCAATGGGAAGAATATTGCACATAAAAGATTTAATCATTTACATCAAACAATTAGGGGAATTGAGTAAATGGAGAGTGAAATGGACAAGAAAGAAGGAAGATGAGAAATTGGAAAAATTGTCAAAACAGTTTCCAATGAGAGAGATTGCAGGTGGAGGGTATGTTCACGTCCCTTGGTCAAGACAAGATATTTTACTGTTTACCAATGATTTTCCAAGATTGAGAGAAAAACCCGTTGAATGGTACCGACAGGTAGACAGATTCATCAAAGTTTCAAAAGTTCTTTGGATGGATCTGGATGGATTCTTTGACATTGTTGTCCCATCAGATCTTTGGACAGAATGCAAAATAGCAATAAGTTGGCCAAAAGAGGAACCAGAGCGAATTAAAGAAACAGGTGCTCCAGCTCCGATAGTAATGGACTTTTACGAAAAAGTAATTTATTGGTTAAAAGGAAAAATTCCACCAAAGGAGGTTGACTGGGTTAAAATAGACAGAACAAATCAGGAACCGAAAGAATCAGTTCATTCATTTTACGAAAGGTTACTATTGGTTTTTAAACAATGTAGTGGCTATGAGAAATTGGATGAAAAAGATATGAGCCATTTTATCTACAGATTTGTTTATGGTCTTAGATCAGAAATTGGAGAAATGATCAGGAATAATATTGTCGGATGGCAATCACTTTCTGTTGATGATATTCTGAGAAAAGCAAAATACTGTAGTGATGAGTTAGAAGTGAAGCAAAGGAAGCTGAAGGAAAAAGCAATGTGGGCTCAAGTAAAAGTGGCTGAGCAACAAATTGCTAATCTTGAAAACAAAAATATAAATTTTGTTCAAAATCAGAACCAGAATCAGGGTCAAGGAAAATTTAAATTTAATATTAACAGAAAATATAATCCGAAAGTTGATGAACTAAAACAGAAATTACCTTGTTTTAATTGCGGAGAGATTGTACATTGGAGAGATGAGTGTAAGAAACCACCCAGAAATTTAAAAAGTCCATTGTTAAATCCACAGATGCAGAATGATGTTGATCTGCAGCGACAGCTACAGTTACAACAGAATTTAAATGACCTGAGTCTTCAGCGACAGCTGCAGCGTCAGTTGAATCACCAGGAAAACCAAATACCACAGCCTCCCTTTCCTAATTGTGGGGGAAGTCAAAAATATAATCCAAGTGTGGGATTTCAAGGAGATGATCAGGTAATAAGGTCACAAAGACAAATTGTGCAAAATGCTTCTGGACAGTTTCTGTTGACTGAGCAACAAGGAAGTGATTATGATGACTGCTTCTGACGGTGCCCGAGAGAGGGGGAAGAGTGTGTGATTGGAGCCACTCTTGAGGTTGACCAGTCTGGTCCATTTGTAAATGGGAAAGTTAATGATGTAGACATCCCTTTTCTTGTGGACACTGGTGGTACCCGTTCTACTGTTAGATCAGTGGAAATTGAAAACCTACCTCTCTCTGGGGAAACCATCCAAGTAGTCGGAGTAAGTAATCAACAGATCAAAATGGATTTAACTGATCCAGTACCAGTTGAGATTGGAAATTTTAAAGACAAGCACAGATTTGTGGTTTGTAACAGTAGTCCAGTGAATTTGTTGGGAAGAGATATATTGTGCAAAATGAATTGCAGAATATATTGTTCTCCTGAAGGAGTTGAACTACAAACAATGGAGGAAGATGGTTTGTACAGAATGACAATGATGTTGGTGGAAGCAGAGGAAACAAAATTGTTTCCTGCATTTGAAAAAGAAGATTTACCAGAAGAGCTCAAAGAAACAGTAAAGGATGACATTTGGGATTTGACTGGAAATGAGATGGGTCTGATGAAACATGTCGATCCAGTCAAAATTACAGTGAAGCAGGGAAAACAATTTCCAAACATACCTCAGTATAAAATGAAAACAGAGACAATTGAGGGTGTTATTCCTGTAATTGAAAAATTCATTAAACAAGGTGTTTTGAAAGAAATTGAGAGTAGTCCTTGTAATTCACCAATCATGGGAATCAAAAAATCAAATGGAACGTATAGAATTGTTCAGGATTTAAGGAAAATTAATCAGATTGTCGTCCCATGTTGTCCTGTGGTTCCAAACCCAGCAGTTATTTTGTATCAAATTCCACATGATGCAGAATGGTACACTGTCATTGATCTTTGCAATGCGTTCTTTACTGTGCCATTGCATCCAGAGAGCCAAGAAATTTTCGCTTTCAGATTCCAGAGTAGGACCCTCGCATGGTGTAGAATTCCTCAAGGGTATACAGAGAGTCCTTCTATTTTTAATGAGCTGTTGAAAAGATCTTTGGAAGATCTAGATTTACCTGGCAGGTCAACGTTGGTGCAGTATATTGACGACCTGTTGGTCGCAGCAAAAACAAGAGAAAATTGTGTAACAGACACGATTATACTTTTGAATCATCTAGCAGATGAGGGGCATAAGGTGTCCCCAGCAAAATTGCAGTTTTGTAAACAAGAAGTGAAATATCTTGGTCATAGAATTGGAAAAGGAAAAAGACAGGTGACAGTCGCGAGAATTAAAATGATTCAAGCAATGCAACCTCCAAGAACACAAAGACAGGTCAGAATGTTTCTAGGGATGGTTGGTTACTGTCGACAATGGATAAGTGGATTTTCAGTAATTACGAAACCACTACAAGGGTTAACAAAATCAGATATAAGAGATCCAATTATTCTAAATGAAACTGAGTTTGAATCTTTTGAAAATCTAAAATGAAGCTTATGTGAAGCTCCAGCTTTAGGTATGCCAAATTACGAGAAAGATTTTGAACTGTATTGCAGTGAAAGAGAAGGATGTGCATTGTCTGTGTTAATTCAAAGGCATGGGAATCTGAAGAAGCCCATTGCTTACTTCTCTGCAGTTCTTGATCCCGTTGAAAAAGCCCTACCAGGTTGCTTAAAAGCAGTTGCAGCAACAAGTGTCAGTTTAGAGCAAAGTGAAGGAATCATAATGGGATTTCCTGTAAAAGTTTTTGTACCTCATTCAGTTGAAATACTGCTAACAAGAGGTAAAACTCAACATTTGACTAGCAATAGGTTGACGAAATACGAGAAAATAAGTCTGGGAGCAGATAATGTCTCTATTGCAAGATGTGTGAACCTAAATCCTTCCACATTATTACCTGATTCTGAAATTGTGGATGAAAATGACATGGAACATGAATGCTTGGATGTTATGGAGTATTGCACCAAGCCAAGGCAGGACATTAAAGATGTACCTTTGCCTGAATCAGATTTTGTCTACTTTGTAGATGGTTCCTGTCTGAGATCAGAGGGAGGTGTTTTAAAGGCAGCATATTCTGTTTGTACAGTTGCAGATGTCGAAGAGGCATCATGTCTTGAAGGAATTCGTTCAGCACAAGTGGCTGAATTAATTGCTTTAATTCGTGCTTGTGAAATATCAAAAGATTTGAGAGTTACCATAATAACTGACAGCCAGTATGGGTATGGAGTTGTGCATGATTATGGACAACTCTGGTCTCAGAGAGGCTATTTAACTTCAGCAGGATCATCAATTAAAAATGCAACATTTATAAAAAGATTGATTGATGCCATACAGTTACCGAAAGAAATTGCTGTAGTTAAGTGTGCAGCACATAGAAAAGGTGAGGATTATATCACCAAAGGCAATGCTTATGCAGATGAGACAGCTAAGTACTGTGCAAAGAATTGTCGTGCATACAATCGGGAAAAAAGTAAGGAATGTGATTCAAATTCATTGATGCTAACAACAGTAGTAGAAACATGGCAAGACATCAGGGATTTACAAAATGAAGCTGATAATGAGGAAAAAGATTCGTGGTTAAGAGCTGAATGTAGACCACGTGATGAGGATGGAGTGTGGACTTATAAAGATGGCAGAATAGTTTTACCAAATTGTTTGATTGCTGACATGGCCAGATTGTATCATGGCCCTGGCCATACTGGAAGAGATTCTATGATCAGACTTTTTAAAGAGACTTGGTTTAATACTAAATTCAGAACGATTGCAGAATCTCTCTGTCAGAGGTGTTTGACTTGCCAACAAATGAACCCAAATAGAAAATCAATTGTAGGTACAGGAATAATAGGTCGAGAGGGTGGTCCTTTCACCAGATTACAAATGGATTTCATTGAAATGCCCCTACACAATTGTCTGAAATATGTTCTTGTGATTGTTTGTTTATTTTCAAGATGGGTAGAAGCATTTCCTACACGTCATTGTGATTCAGTTACAGTGGCAAAACTGCTGCTTAGAGAAATAATCCCAAGGTACGGTTTTCCAGTCACTATTGAGAGTGATGGAGGAAGCCATTTTGATAACAAACTTTTGAAATTAATTTTTGAGGCATTAAACATTGAGCAGAAGATACACTGTGCATACAGACCAGAAGCATCTGGAGTGGTTGAGCAAATTAATGGAACGATTAAGAATAGAATTGGAAAAATGTGTCTAGATACAGGTGTAAAGTGGACAGATGCTCTTCCACTTGTTTTAATGTCTCTAAGAAGTACACCTGATAAAAAGACAGGTTTGAGTCCACATGAAATTATTATGGGCAGAGTCATGAGACAAGCTTTTGTACCAGTAGGCAAATTGTTAAGCATTAATGACAGTGCTATTTTGGAATATTGCAAGAGACTGTCTGACGTAGTGACTTCTGTGTCTAATCAGGTGGGAACTGAAGCACAATCAGATGAAAAAGTACAGACTCATGATCTAAGACCTGGAGATTGGGTCAGGACAAAAGTTCATCGAAGAAGAAATTGTCTAGTTCCAAGGTGGCAGAAACCCAGACAGATAATTTTAGTTACGACAAATGCAGTGAAATGCAAAGGATTGAAAAGGTGGATTCATCCTAGTCATACTATTCCAATACCTACTCCTGAAAATTCTGATGATGAGAGTGATTCAACAGAAGATTCAGATTCTGAAGTAGAAGGTGGAGGAATTCCAGATTCTGAAGATCGACAAGGAGGTCGACATCTGGAAATTGTACCTGTGAATGGAGAGTTGACGAGAAAAGATTTGGAAATCATTGAAATAGACTCTGAGAATGAAGAAGATCTGGTAGAAAAGAAATTAGCAGAAGAATCAGTCAAGAAAATAAATGGAGTAAGGTCTATTGAAAATTTTGAAGACCGAGAAGCTGAAACGATAGAAATTTCTGACCAGGAGAGTATCGAAAAGCAGGGAAAAAGCTCTGAAAGAAGGAACAGAGAACCAGAAATGGGGAAGTTGAAGGTAATTGAAGAGGAGGAAGAAGACAAATTACCAAGTACCAGTGATGGAAGACAAAGTATAGTTCCTAACGGAGTGAGACTGCCGATTAGAAAAGTTCCTGTGTCAAATATTGAAATTTCTGACAGCGATTCTGGAGAAAGTGACGTGGATGGTCAAAACGGAAGTGTGAAGAAAAGATCTTGGAAGTTAGAAACCAATGTTTCAGAACCAAAAAGGAAGATCTTGAGAAAAGGTGATTGGTGGCCAAGAGAAAATGGAAGATTAAGAGTCAGGTTAATTAAAAATTCAAAGGAGCAGGTGGATGAAATTACTAGTCAAAAAGAGCCTCAAAAGAAAGCTGAAAGAGGGAGAAAAATAGAAGTAGTGACTAGGAAAACTAAAAGAATTGTAAGGCCAAATCAAAAATATAAATCTCCTGAGTGGACGTACCTGATAATTCCCCGTTATTGAAATAAATAGCAGTAGTCAAGAAGAAGAAATTGAAGAAATTAGTGACAATGATTGAAGTACTAATCTATTAAAAGAATTTTTGATTTTCATTTTTGGCATAAGGCCGAAGAAATTGTGTTAGGTGACACAAGGTCGAAGAAAATTTGTTTAGTTGGAAAAATACTTGTGACATAAGGTCGAAGAAACACTGTTAGAGGATAAAAAAAAAAAAAAAATCTTTTAAAAGGGGGGTGTATATTTGAAAATGTAAACTAATATTTTAAAATTAATTTTTGTTTCTTTTTTTTAATTACTTCTTTGAGATAAAGTTAACAAAAGATGCCTTACGTTATGGAACAGAATACTTCAAAATGTTCCATTCTCAAGAGATGTTGTAAGATGACTCTGGTGTGTGTGTTCATGTTAATTCTGCTCTGGATAGTTTTAGCTATTATTATTCCTTTTGAAATCAACAAAGATTTATACAAAGCCAATATGAGAAGCAAAGCTTCAGTTAGTCAAAACAAACATAGTGCAACAAGCAAAGTTATTGATCACAAACTTGAAATTCATCAGGACAAATCCATTAGTGATTTTTCAAGCAATACATTCACAAGGCTTTTAGGAGAATATGTTAAAGTAATGGATGCTAAAGATTGCTACATATGCGTAAAGTTGCCTGCTTCTGTTTCTGAGGGAGTGACATACAATATGCTTCCTCTTACATATGGAATAACATGCAGTGTGTTAGCTAGCTTATTTTATCAAACTGGACGTTTAGAATACTATTATTCAAATTTTGATGACATTTTTGCGAATTTGAAAATTGAGAGTGTTTTAAATAAACATAGAAAAGCTAAACAGATGAGGGAATTTTTCTTAGTCACTAACGAACTTACCTATGAGTATGCTTATAAGAATAATTTAACTTGCAAACTAAGTACTGAAGGAAACAATTTCCTGAATCTAGTAGAAGAGAGAAGAGCGATTTATAAAAGAAATGAAATAGTTAAACAGACTAAATCTAAATTCTGGCAAAAAGAGGATGAGAAGCTTAATGGCAAAACTTTTGATAATGTTGCAATTCACATAGACAAACCAATTAGTGGTAAGCTTTGCATTAGAAGAGACAATACACTTTTTGATAATTATTTTGTGGGTGCTAGCAATTGTGAAGACACTTATCAGATTATGGGAGGTTGGGGATTTAAAGGTGTTAAGGATCCAATTTTTCCTGGGATTTACTTTGTTTGTGGTGACAAGGCCTACTATAACCTCCCAGACCACTGGTATGGGACTTGTTTTGTTGGAATTGTTTTTCCAAAGATATTTCACGTTGACAGAAATACAGAAGGATTGTTCAAAATCAATAATCATGTAAAAAGGTATAAAAGAGAAAGTTTCACAGAAATTTTGGGAGATATTTTTGAAGCAGTAATACCTTTAGTAGGTATAACCCTGAATGCAGGAAGAATCAGAAAATTATCCACAATTGTTGACAGATTGTCAACTGACACAGCAGATGGTTTCCAATTAGTGAGCGTTGAGGTCATTGCAATTAGATCTATGGTGATGCAAGATCGCCTTGCTCTAGATATATTCTTAGCAAAAGAGGGAGGAGTCTGTGGCATTTTACATGTGCAACATTGTTGCACCTACATACCTAACGAAAGTAAGAATATTGAGATGTATATTAAGAATATTACAGAAATGCACTCAGAGATAGTTCCATTAGAAGAGGAAGATTTCTCAGAACGTCTTTCAAAAAGATTTCAAGCCTTAAAAACCTGGTTTCAAGAAATAGGTGGTTCAGTTCTTGGCAAGATTTTGGCACCTTTGATTGTGATAATATTTGTAATAGTTCTGACAAAAATTGGCTGCTTATTACACAAAAGAAAGAAACACATGAAGGAAAAGAAAAGAATTTATAAAATCAAAAAGGAACAAGAAAGGGAGATTGAGTTACAAGAATTACATAGAGCTCAATATGACAGTTGCAAGGATTTTGCAGAAACAAATTTTTAGAATTACTAACTCAAATGAATTTGAATCATTTTTCCAAGAAGTTTAAATTATCCAAATTTTGGGTGTGGTGTGGTGATTTGTTAATCACCAGATGAGGGAGTTGATGGAGCGAGATAGAGAATTACTTTTTATTCCAACTCGCAAAGTCATACTTTCATAATATAAAATAATCCTATTAATGATTTGTGATGAGTTTGTATTAATTCAACTTAGATTAAAATTATTACACGCGGGACTCTAACATATGTGCTCATAAATGTGCATTACTGTTGCATCTTTTTGTTCGTGCAAAAATAATCAATTAATTTTGTCTTTTTGTCATGTCATGACTAATTGCGGCTGAATTTAAAAAGTGGCATGTGCTTATTTTGCTTTCCTTGTCTATGTGGTGTCACACTATTCTCTATAGGTGCATTGAGAATTTTATGGATTTTATGAAGATTGGTAGATATAAAATGCTGCTTTATTTGTTCGCTTTTGCTAGGTAACATTAGACTAATGGGTTAAATAATTAGCTAATGGAGGGTGGAAACAGAATAAATAATATTTCTTACATTAATCATTTTCTTGTGTTTGTTTATACACTAGTGACACTAAATTGACTGCTTTGGGCCTAGTTTACTCGAGTTTATTAAAGAGCTGAATTTTAATTTCTGCACGGAGCATGAATTATCCATTCTGAAGAAAGGTTTCCGTCAAAGTAACGTTTGGTGAATATTATGAGGCTCTGACAATTTTCTAGTCGGACGAGGCCAAGGTCAGGAACCGGCAGGAGGAACATTTGATAACTTTGCATCCGAGGAAATGAAATGAAACTAATGACAATTTCTCACAAAAAATGTTGCAAACAGAGGAAGCCTCGGAGCTCGAATGTAGAGACAATGGACTCTAAGAATATGACGGAACTAATTTTTTGAAAAATGTGGTGACATGTCGCTTGTCACTTGTGGACCAATGGGACTTCGACTTTTGCAGAAAAGATTTACTTTTACTTAGATTAGCTTAGCACAGAAAGGTATAAAAATCCATTCCCCGTGGATGGGTCACGCTGCTGCTTTCTAACCTTTGGATGAGGGTGTCGTGCTGACGGACTTTACTTGGAGCACGTAAGAGACCTCAAGACTTTACTTTACTTCCATCTATTTAGCTTAGTTAGGGACTTAGGTTTTCAAAAATACCAAATTAATACTTTCATTTACAAAAATAAAATTTGCATTTTCTAATGCTTTATCTGCAATGATTCTAATAAAAACGCTTTTAATAAAAATTACATTTATGGAAATAAATAATAACTAATAAAATCTTACTTTTGAAAACAAGCTGGTCTTGTAATTTCAGGGGTTCAGGTTACCATTAGCTAGATTCAATCGCCATATGTGGCTTAATAAATAGTTAGGTTTGTTAATATGATGTCTTTTATTTACCGCGGTTGTATATAAATGTATATAATTTGTGAATAATTCTATTAGGCCACATGATTCAGTTGGTCAAAATATGTCATGTTTGATTAATGGGTCCATGTGTTTAAGTAGTGATTTTTAAAGTGAGTTGTGAAGTTGGGTAGCATAGTTTATGACATATTTCCTATAGGCCGCTGGATCAGTGTCTCTGCCTGGCTGTGGATTTACTGTCTGGATCTGAAAGTGATAGTATCTGGGGAGTTTCGTGACCCAGGGGAGGGGGTGAGACAGCAACAGGCTGACCTGCATCTACATCTGGAGTATAGGGGGAGAAAAGCCCCTAGAGGTGAAGAGGCCTGGGTGTCTGTTATAAAACAATTGTCCCATCTCCCGCTGATTGATTGAGAATCCAGATCCCCACTGCTCAAAGGAAGAAAGGTGTCACTGGCAGGGAGGCACCCAGAACTGGTTTGAACAGGGGCCAGTGCACCCTGAAAGACAAAAACTTCAAAGCCATTGAGGGGTATAAATATGAGAGTTGAAGCCCCTGAACTTTGGAGAATGGCTTGATCAAGTGTGAACAAGACTGGAGCTAATTCGTGGTCAAGAGGACCTTTGCCAAGGAAGAAACAACTGAAAAGACTGAAGGATAGAACTGACCCTTACTGTGTGTTCTGGGGCTGGCCTGGAGTTTGCTGTTTTAACCAAGGAAAGGCTAAAGGGGTTTGCTGTGTGCTGTGTCCCCGTGCTTCAAAGGACTTTGCTGTGTGCTGTGTCCTGAAGTAACTTATCCCCAAGGGCCCAAGGTGAGCTGGCTCCCCAATTCGGAAACACAGGAACACAAGAGCTTCCATGAGAGTCTCAGCAACGCTGTGTGCGTGTGCGTTGGGCACCGTGAGACCTTCACAAGGATTTGCCTTGTTATCGTGTACACCGGAATCCAAACGAGTCTCATCGACGCTGTGTGCCTGTGCGTTGTGCACCGTGAGGTCTTCGTGAGGATTTGCCTTGTTATCGTGTGCACTGGAATCCAAGTGAGTCTCATTGATGCTGTGTGCATGTGCGTTGTGCACCGTGAGACCTTTGTGAGGATTTGCCTTGTTATCATGTGCACCGGAATCCAAGTGAGTCACATCAACGCTATGTGCAGGTGCGTTGTGCACCCTGAGACCTTCGTGAGGATGTGCCTTGTTATCGTGTGCAGCAGAGTTAAAGTGAGTCTCAGCAATTTGTGTGTGCGTGATCTTCGTGCAGCCTGAGACCTGTGTGCGGAGTGCCCAGGGATCATGCCCCTGAAGCTTAAGGAAGACTTAGCATCACTGTGTGTGTGTGTCTGTGACAGCCTGAGGTCTTTGTAACTGTAGCCCCCCAGGTAACGTGTATCGACTCTTAAGGTGGTACGTGGGCTCGGAGGGAGATGCTCTCGGCCTCTCTCTTGTGTTGGCAGCACGAACCTCTGCTTCAGCTCGTATCGCGGCCCATATTGCCAAGGGAGTGTCAGTACATGGGCCGGAGTGTAGAGCTGCACTTCACTTTTGATTCCATCGTACCCGTGTTGGGGGCAACTGTTGAGAGACTGTAAGTCAGAAGGAGAGGCGGAGAGACCGCCTAAGGCTCGGTGATCAAGGTCTGAGTGTATTACGCATTATTTCATTTCTGCAGAACGGGGTACCTGACTGTCGTATTACACATTGCATCATTTCTGCATAACGGAGTACCTGATTAGAGTATTACGCATTGCATTATTCCTGCAATCTAAGAAGGTGACCTTCCTTTCAATTACGTTGGAACGCGGGTTCCTACTTGGCCTAAGGTACCTACCTCAGCCAAACAGGGATCCCGGGTCTAACAAACACTAATTCAGAAATGAATTACTGAGCAAATAAAAAAAAATTATGAATTGATAAATAAAATAACAAATAGATACAGAAAGAAGGAAGAATTTTATTAAAACAGTATATATATATATATATATATATATATATATATATATATATATATATATATATATATATATATATATATATATATATATTTTCACACAACAGTCCGCTGGTCTCCATGCCGCTTAGTCAGTGGCGGGCTCAAGCGAGGTAGCGACCCTCTAATCCAATCAAAGCAGCCAAAGTCGCGATAACGTTATCGCCCTATTCACAAGCTGGTGCTAACAGCCGATATCACCAGTTTTCCTGCGATAGCAGATGCTGTCGCAGGGTTTCTGTACTCACACAGAACTGTGCACAGAGGAGTGGAACCTCGGCAAATTAGGGTGTCCCAAAACTTACCTTAGCAACCAACTCACCCCTTACCGAGCTAGCTACAGTGTCTCATTGGACATATCAAACTCCCAATGTTTAGACAAACCAGAACATGAACTTACAGTACCTCAGGGTACGTGGAACTCATGAACACTCTTTTGTTATATTATCATTACAAACCAGAACATGGAGTAAAGAAGACACATGTACATTTGAAATGTTTATTTACTAATGCCGTCTTCTCAGGCGCAGTATCTTAGATAATACAAGTATACTTATTATCAGTATCAAAATTATCAGCATAGTTACTAAGACATAAAAAGCGAATGGTGACAGCATGTTAACATGCTGTAATGAATAAGAGTTAACAACACTTATATCTCACCCTCCCTAACACATATATTATATTATTAGCTAAGAAGGTCTCTTTGGGTTGTTTTAGGGCGGGCCCATACCTTAGTGTCCTAGCATGAAGGAATCACATCAGCATACACCAGCTCTCTCTGCATGTGCACCGCATCAAGTGTTTTCTATGTGCCTCGTGCAAAGCAATATCAATCGCGCCTGAAGCCAGAGTTGGCAAAGGCTGCACTTGTGTTATGACTATGAAGGCGTGGAGATCAGACCTCATAACAATTCCATATCGTGTTGTTCCTGAAACTTCAGCACTCTTCGTGCAGACATAGTTTATTAAGCAAAGCTGATATCAGAGCAATAACATATTATTCTCACATAAACCACGGCAAACTACTAGGTTGAAAGCTAAGTCAACAATTAAGTGTCGTGTGCAGAAGTTGCAAGAAAGAAAAATGGCGTTTAAACCTCAAATGTACCTATGCTAACTTAACACGATATAAGGATATACAGGAGCTATATGACACCCCCCCATGATCCGAGAACGGACTAAATATGATAACAGAAGTGCCATCACATGAGAGCAGAACTCAACAGTAAACGAGCATGAGTCGAAACCAAACTTTAAAAAGTAATGCTAAAAAATAGCCCAAAAATATAACGTGGCTCAAGCCAATAGGCAAACGAAAACAAAAAGTTCTTGACAAATAAGTCAATAAAATCAATGAAATGCTATTAATCAGCACGTCAATCCGAAGCAGTGTCTATGACAAAACTGTATATGAAAAGTAAGTAGCAACAGCCTCCAATAGGAAGTCACTGTCCTCATCCGAAAACAGTTCAGCCATCCAATTTAAAAGATGAAAGGAACATACGTGTTCTTCCAGCACCGGATCCTCTATAACCATCAGAGGACAGCTCGGTGGGTTTTCAAGAAAACTCAGTTCCAAGAAATTCCGTGCTGCCGATAACACATCCCAGGGACCAATTAGTCCATGCGCCACTGCTAAGGCCATAATCCTCTCGTCAGAACAAACCAACTCGTGAGCAATGATAGGACTCATCAGTTGATTAAAATCGACGTCAGGAGAAACCGGTCCGCAGAGACACAAATCAATGGCCCACTGGAAATCACAGGTCAGGCAGTGAAAAACAGGTTGGACACAGGTGAAATAGGAGAATCGAAAAGATAATCCAAATGCCGTGCTCAAAGTCGCCAACGGCAGTGTGCCATAATATTCAAGCATGCGATTGCGGAACCGCGTCAGCAGCAGTTGCGCGTGGTCTTGCACAGGATGGGCATCCATATTTAAAAAGACAGAAAACCACCAGAGCGCCAGCCGCTAGTGCAAGTAAAAACGTGAACCCTCCAAACAAGGATGAAAAGATTGAATGGAAGAAAGCAGGGATGACTCCAAAAATTTTCTCAAAGGAAGTCACGAGACCACCGCTAACAACTTTAAAAAAATGTGATAGGCCCTTTGTGGAGGATGCGTTAAAGATAGTACGAACCATTGCTCCGAAATGCAAAGGCAAATCAGTATTTAATAGAGCCTGAACTTCTGTACGTGTGTTAGCAATGTGAAGCACGAAAGTTTCACGGGCCGAGCTCAAGGCCACCTCTTTCTGGGACAAAAGAGCTCTTATTCTTGCCATGCCGCTGAATTCTGCTCCCAAGGTTGGTATTCTTGGCCAGATGGAAGAATCTCTATGTTCATGTGTGGGAGGGTAAAGCACATTTCTACAGCAAATAACCCGCTCACTTACTGTAACTATGAAAGGGATACCTTTAATTAACCCACAACAGTCTTCATTATTGAGCATTAAATAACTTCCATTCCCTAATAATTTAAACGTGGGGATGATAGCAGGAACAGGCGTGCCCTGTAAAACGCAAGCCATATTCGGCCTGTCCTTATTGCATGAACCGTGTAACTGTATGTGTCGACACATTAAAGAATGATCTGGCGTCTCAGTACACTCCTCCCCTGTTAGATAAACCTCCTGTTCATCCTTGAAACATCTGTATGTGTATGGGAGTGACCAGACTTCATGAAGAAAACCGCTACCTAAAGGCTCATAACGACCTATGGGTACATATTTCATGCAATTTGAAAATTTATATAAAGCAAAAGGCAGCGTTATTAAACCGTGGATAAGCCACGTTGCAGCAGTGGCTTCAGCCACGGAAAAAGGTAAAGATTCTAACCTTTCAATATGTAACATAGAAAAGGAAGCATCACGCATTGAAAGCAAGCGTTGTTTGTCAGTCAAATTAAACGGTGCAAATAAAGAAGAAACGTTCATGTATCCCCAGGGAACTTTACCCATCTTCAGAGTTTGAAGGGTCCATGCAAACTGCATTATTGACCGTAATTGATTTTGACCATGGTATAATACTGACACCTCATCATGCACAATATCAACAACAGACGACACAATATTATCCAATGTGTAAATTCTAGAGGAAAGCACGTTAATGCTATTGTCAACAACTGCAAGCACTTTCTCAAGATTCGCCTGATCAATAGCCCTAAGGCGTGTAGCAGCCTCAATCTGTGACAGTTTCCAAATTTCATTGTAAACCCCATATAACCACCTTTTTGACCTGCCACTAGCTGGGCCTTTAATGAAATCATTCAAATCCACGTCTGAATTCAGTTTGGAAAGGTGATACTTAACCGCAGGTAAAGTTGAATGTTTCAGCCAAGCTTGACACAACTTGCCTACAGAGTAAGAGGTAACAGTATGACTCAAGTCAAACCGGGGATCAGATCTAACAGTCTTAAAACCGTCAGTTAAATTTAAAAATCTACTTTGACAAGAATCTGCACTACGGTGCCAAAGCAGCCAACCTTTAGGATTCATACTGGAAATGTTAAAGGAGGAATTGAGAAGCAGAGTCTGTAATTCTTTAATTGACAATTGAGTAAAATTACTCCAACCATCATATTCCTCCAACTCCGGGAAAGACGGAGTGTTTAACCTTTTAGATGTAGCCAATCCAAAGCATGTGGTCTGGGAAATTGTTTCATTCAAAAACAACATATGATTCGGGATGAGACATGCACGGTGCAAAGCCTCAGTGCCTTGTACCTGCCAGGCCCTTGAACCCCAAACCAATTTAAGGTCTATTGTTTCCTTCCACAGCTCATAGCCTCCAGTAACCAATTGATCTAAAAAGGCCTTTGAATACAATAATTTAGTATCGGTAAGTCTAACCTTGGACAGTGGCTGTCTGTGAAATTTAAAATAAAAGGACTCGGGATTGGACTGGTTAAAGTCAGTGAAATAAGTATACTTTTTCAGAAATGTTTCTGAACTCCCTTGTTTAGGTGCTGGGCAATGTTCCCACTGAGTGAAATTAACAGTTTCCCTTCGGGATGACGTTTTGTGTAAGAAGTGATTGCCATAATGTTGGTAACAGAACAATTCACCATAATTAGCAGATTCTAAATATAAATCCTCAGCATCAAAAGCAGCATAGTATTTCAAATCAGAAAACAAACTTTCCACAGCATTAACATCCCAATCATCAGAACGAATGTTTTGTTTCACCACATCCCCCATATTCACTCTAAGTACATTAGGAACATTAACGACTTCCGTTGGGCCATGAATCTGAAACCGAACTGCATCCCACACGATTCCATCAAGGACAGGCCATGCTGTGATGTTAACCAAAGTCAAGTCTCTTTTTAATCTGTGTGTAGAATGTGAAGAGGAAAGTGGGGCCAAAGTTCCATTTAAATGAGTAATGCATGTTCTTTCCTCGACATAATGTCCATTGATGATTCGAAAAAAATAAAACACAAAACCAACTGACATAAAAAGGTAAATCGAAACAAGGACGAGCCAAATGTAAGTCCAAGGTGGTATCAAAAAATGTTTTTTAAACAGGCTTGCATAAACTGCAACACGAGAGGGTTCCTTTGAGGTAAGAGAAACAGAGTCAAAAGAAAATCTGGATTCTGTGGCTAAACGTGCTTGCAGGTCAGGTATGGACAAATCAGTGGGATAGGCATAGTCTGTCTCATCAATGTTAGTTCCCGGTAAATTATTTAATAAAGGACTGGAAACAGCAGGTAATTCAATGGCCACTTCAGGTTCAATATTAGAAGCAGTGGGCATAATTGAATTTCTCACAATGGAAGGACAGGAAACAGCTGGTGTCATGCTAAGAAGAATCGGCCACTCTGTGTATCTTGACATTGTCAATAGAAATAAACCTGTTTTCCTTACGACCTGGAAGTGGTGGTAATACGACTGTTCTTGTGCCCTTCACTCCAAGCACTGGGACTGGAGCTCGATAGGAGGGACCAAACTCTTTCTTGTTGTCGATCTTCTCTCGAACCAGTTCTCCAACCTGGGGTAGCCAGCCAACTACCGGGATCTGCAACGCATCATCCGATGTGGAGGGCAAATGTTCCTTTGCAAGACTGTCTCTGGTCTTTTGTAGATTCTGTAAAACATTGCAATGTTCATCTGCGTCAAAGGAAGTGGCGCGAACCACTGAGTCTAGACCGTCAAGGTCAGGGACGTACATTTTGATGCCAAAGAGCATTTCGTATGGGGTCCGCCCACCCAGAGACCTTCTAGGGAGATTATTAAGAGCACGCTGCACGCCATAGAGATGAGCCAGCCAGTTTCTGCCAGTGCCTATAACTCGGGCTGTCAAAGATTGCTTTAAATCACGGTTCATTCGTTCTACTACACTATTACCCTCAGGTCTGTAGGGTGACGAAAACTTGACTTGGACCCCCATTGAAGTCATGGCATCCTTATACGCCTTAGAGGAGAAAGCCGGACCCTGATCCGAATGGAAGGTACCACAGGCAAAAATCCCTATAAAGATACGCAAATCTCTAATGACAGTCCGTGAATCAGCGCTGCGATGTGGCCATACCCACACAAAGCGTGTGCATGAGTCAACTGCTACTAAGATGTACTTATACGCAGTATCAGATGAAAAAGGACCGCAGTGATCTAAATAAACACAGCCTAGCGGTTTATTAGAAATGTACAACTGAGTCTGTGGCGGACGCGTAGCAGTTGAAGGTTTAATCTGCTGGCATATGTCACAAAGAAGGACATAATCACGCGTCTGTTTGTACAGTCCCCGCCACCAGAAACGTTGTTGTAATTGCGTTACAGTGGCCGAGACGCCCGCATGCGCAGACGCCACACCTTCATGAGCCGCTGTAATCAAGTCTGCTCTGCGATCCGAGTTGGGAATCAGCCGTTCCCCAACATCAGGAATTGTCACAAAAGGAACCTTTTCGGGACTTAAGTGGTATTTGTACTTCGAAGGGAATCCCGCAGGATGTTTACTTCCCTTCTCAGAGGCAGCAATCGCTGCCAAGATGTCGCTATCAATCTTGGTTTTAGACCTAGTAACCGCTGCAACTAAGTATGTAGATACTGCTGATTTCGCTGCTTCATCAGCAAGCGAGTTGCCAACAGCGTGAACTCCTACGCGCTGATGACCGAGAGTATGAATAACAAAAACGAGTGGTAACTTAGCCTTAAGCTCTGCCACTCGAACCCAGATCATTTTATGTTTTATTGTGCTACCCTTTGAATCATGAAAATCATTTTGAATCCAAAAGAACAAGTTTTCATTATGTGACTGGACACAGTAGTAAGAATCACTTACAATCAGAGTAGTAACACTTGGATCCGCGTACTCTAACGCTAGTAATAGAGCACGAAGCTCTGCCAATTGTGCGGTGCAATCGCCCAGGGGCAACGTGTGCACCTCCCTGGAAATGAACTCATCATTCAACATAGCACCGACCACAATGGCGCATGCGGAAACGTAGGCATGTTTAGAGCCATGCGCAACCTGCGCCGACCCATCAGTGTAAATGATGCAATGGAAGTCCTCCAACGGTCGCATAGCCAGAGGAGCAGGATGAACGAATTCATACTGCAAGTACTCTTGCAACCGTAAGGAGGCGTCAAAAATAAACATGACATCCGTGGATGACAATGACGCAGCCCACTGAATCCACCGAGGGTGCAAAGCTTTCGAATTTGGTACACTGGCTTTCGTGACTGCCTCCAAATGAGGACAGGGTGTTACCACTAACATGCGTTTCCCCTGCGACAGTGCTCGTTCCTTAAGAATCGCCATCTGTACAGCAGTTAAAACCTTTTCCACTGTGGGAAACCGCAACTCAGCCGAAGTGTACAAGTGTGACTTGTAAGCAATAGGTACTGTGTCACCTTCATTAAAAGTGAGGTATGTGAAACCCACCGTCCCAGGAATTATTCTTATTACCAGGTTGGTGTGGTTATCACGAGTCAGTAAATATTTAGAAGCGAGCAGATCAGCCTGCAAGGATTGCAAAATGGCTGAATGCTCAGGCAGCCAGCATGAATTTGAGAAAGTTGGTTGTATCAAAGCATACAAAGGCTTGATACGCTGGGCATATTCCGGAATGTAAGTTCTGCCGAAATTCAAAAAGCCCAGCAAAGACTGTAATTTTTTCAGTGTCGTAGGAGCGCGCAATTGTGCGCACTTCTCCAAGAAGTGAGGGGCCAAACCTCTACCTTCATTGTTCAGCTCATAACCGAGGAACAACACCGTGTGTTCTGCAATGTGCGATTTTGCAAAATTAAATTTGTAACCCATATCAGCAAAGGTACAAATGATGGAATTCACTCGACACAGATGCATCCAAAGTTCGTCGTCTGTGAGATAATGTCATCCACATAAGAACATGCATCTGGATCGATACCCTCCAATAGAGTGACTATTCTGGAGGTGAAGACTCCAGGACTATTTTTGTAGCCCATAGGGAGTCGCCGGAAGCATTTTTGCACACCAGCGGACGTAAAACTTGTCCATTGGGAGCTAAAGCCATCCAGTCTGTGGGCATAAAAACCATTGGAAATGTCAAGCGTTGTCTTGAAACGCTTACGCACTAGACTATCCACTAACGCAGAGCCGTGAGTATTCTGTACTGCACAGTTACGGCAATGCGAGTTCAAATGCCGGTAATCCAATACCAAACGATATGATCCGTCAGGTTTGGTCACAGTAAAAAGGGGATTATTCATCGGTGACACACACGTTTCAATTACTCCCTGATATTCCAATTGTTCAAGGATTTCTGCGACGGCTGCTTTAGCTTCACGCCGTATGGGATATTGAGGCTGAGGCTGCGGCTCAGACCGCAAAGGAATTTCGTGGCAAGGGGACAATTTGTCCCAACCACATTGGTTGCGGTAGAGAGCCGGTGCAAGAGCCCGAGCCCACTCTTCTGCAAAATGCTGCTCATGCTCAGTCGAGACAGTGTGCGCGAAACTGGGAAGGATTACCTCCTCCCCTCGCGGCGCTGCGAGCACAAAAGGTGGGGGCCAGTCAGCCTCAGAAAGCAAAATGTCGTACGTAGACAACAGGTTCTCCCAAAATACCCCTTTGACTGTACGCTGTATGTCACCTTCAATTAACAGGACAATTTCAAAAAGTCTTTCAGGGGGAGCTAATCTCGTATCGGCTGTTTCTATGACAACAAACACTTCAGTCGCTGTCACCTTCAGTAGTGGACGGAGCGCCTCTCTGACTATGGTAATCTCCGCCGCGCTGTCCAGCAAGGTCAGAGCCCACGTCAGATTCCGAAGCCGCGTTCTCACTATCTGTGGCATATCTATGCGCTGTTAAGGCTGCGACTTTCTTTTTCACAAACTGCGGACGCTTAGGCGTAGAATCTTCCTGCTTCACTGCGCCGTCCGTCTGGCGGGACTGACCACGTCCTTGTTGGCCACCACGTCCACGTCCACCCCCTCCTCCAGTGGTCTTCGGGACCGATGTTTCCTGAAAGGAACGAGGAGAGCGTTGATCAGAAACCTGAAATCGATCAGGTGATTTAATCATCGCGCGATCGCGCAAATCATAAACTTTTTCCGTCGGCGCAGGTGCTTGTACTGCAGGAAAAGAAGCCTGAGTCTGTGTATTCTGCTTCCCCTGTGTCTGTTTCTTAGGCCAATTTTGTTTTTTGGACTTGGGCTGGACATCTGTCACTGCAGATTGTCCCTGAGGTTGTTTTTTCTCCTTTACTGGAAAATATTTCAGACCTCTACTTGTGCGGCCAATCGTCTTATAAGCGGCCACTACAATCTTTGCCAACTGACGGGGTTTGTCGGCATCGGGCAGAGCAGCCAAAGCATTCGACACCTGAAAGTTAACTGCATCTCCTTTAACATTGGAGAGAATGAGATCACATACAATCTCAAAAGAACCACACAGGCGCATACCCAATTCAACCGCTGCCTCTGGACCGTGATCATTCTGAACACGTCTAATGATGTCAGGCAGGGCAGTCATAGACGGGGTGCCGAAGCACCTTGTATAAACTGCCGCAAATGTTTTTCCCCAGCTTTCACAGTCAACAAGTTCAGGAGTTAAATCCTTCGGTAGAGTAATCGTTAACATTCTATGTTTATCAGCAGGAGTAGAATTCGGAAAAACCGCCTCCAGTTGATCAAACTTCTCTGCTAGCCAGAACGGGAAGTCATCGTTGTCAACCGGACGAGCACCAAAAACCGAATTAACCATCACTGGATTGAGACGCATTCCGCCTCGATCCACGGGAACGGCCGCACCCCCCTGGGGACCACCAGGCAGGTGGCGACCGATGTATTGCACTAATGCACGAATCACGGAAATGGAAACAACATGCAGCCTACGAATTTCCTGCAGGGTACAAGCGCCGTGATTCGGGTGCGGGGTAAAGCCACCCAACGCAGGCCAATTTGTACCTGGAATTGAGAGTGGACCTAACCTCGCTGCGGACAAAGAGTGGGGGAGGGCGCCATCAAACCAAACTCGATGCTGCCAATGATTAATAGGTATTTCCAATGCCCTGTACGGTGTATACTCAGCCGGGACAGCCGAGGCGGTGTAGGAGTGGAACAAACCAGAATTAGCGTCCACAGCCGGAAACGTAACCCAAGAGTAAAACAACTCATAAGGGAACGCCGGATCTGCACATACCACGAAAATCACAGCCATCCCATCTACCGGTACTTGGTACGTCTGAAGATGGTTGCGCACCGCCACGCGACTATGCTGCGCAATGGCCACTGCCGCCATGACAACACTGGAAACTAGAAAACACAAAGAATACTTTGTAGCACAACTGGGTAGTAATTCAAAGAAACCGTTTAAGAAAGAATCAAGCTTGAAAAAAGAACTATCTCAAAAAATAGGTAGGTTTCACCGACACCCCGCTTTCCGGAAACGGAGGTGAAGGGGTTAAGGTATGAACGATAAACTACTCGAGTGCCATGATATAAGACCACCGAAACCGTTGGGCGCCATGTCGCAGGGTTTCTGTACTCACACAGAACTGTGCACAGAGGAGTGGAACCTCGGCAAATTAGGGTGTCCCAAAACTTACCTTAGCAACCAACTCACCCCTTACCGAGCTAGCTACAGTGTCTCATTGGACATATCAAACTCCCAATGTTTAGACAAACCAGAACATGAACTTACAGTACCTCAGGGTACGTGGAACTCATGAACACTCTTTTGTTATATTATCATTACAAACCAGAACATGGAGTAAAGAAGACACATGTACATTTGAAATGTTTATTTACTAATGCCGTCTTCTCAGGCGCAGTATCTTAGATAATACAAGTATACTTATTATCAGTATCAAAATTATCAGCATAGTTACTAAGACATAAAAAGCGAATGGTGACAGCATGTTAACATGCTGTAATGAATAAGAGTTAACAACACTTATATCTCACCCTCCCTAACACATATATTATATTATTAGCTAAGAAGGTCTCTTTGGGTTGTTTTAGGGCGGGCCCATACCTTAGTGTCCTAGCATGAAGGAATCACATCAGCATACACCAGCTCTCTCTGCATGTGCACCGCATCAAGTGTTTTCTATGTGCCTCGTGCAAAGCAATATCAATCCCGCCTGAAGCCAGAGTTGGCAAAGGCTGCACTTGTGTTATGACTATGAAGGCGTGGAGATCAGACCTCATAACAATTCCATATCGTGTTGTTCCTGAAACTTCAGCACTCTTCGTGCAGACATAGTTTATTAAGCAAAGCTGATATCAGAGCAATAACATATTATTCTCACATAAACCACGGCAAACTACTAGGTTGAAAGCTAAGTCAACAATTAAGTGTCGTGTGCAGAAGTTGCAAGAAAGAAAAATGGCGTTTAAACCTCAAATGTACCTATGCTAACTTAACACGATATAAGGATATACAGGAGCTATATGACAATGCAAAAAACATTGTCACAGATGACACCGGCAACTAAAGCTAATGAGATGCGGGGTAGGTTTTCCTGTGCAAAAAGCCACGACAACACCACTTCGCAACATTCCCAACTACCAGCTAGATTGTCGAAAAGATCTAAAAACAGGCAATAAGCCACGTTAGCAGCAGGGATTTAACACCTGCTCTTACCTGGTGTAAAGTCGGATGACAACCTGCACGATAAAAGTGAACCCAGCCCAGAGCCACACCTGAAGAACAAAAGATGCCATGGAGCTACTGATCATGCAGTTCGGAGCACCAAGAGGGCCACAACACCCACCGCCACCACCCCCAGGCCAGCCACCCCCGGACCACTTGGACACAACAGAGGCAGCGCAGACAAAGATAGCGGACCTTCAGAAAATGCACCAGCCTCACAGACTTAACACCAGAGGATATCATTGCCCACTACAGGCTCAAAAAGACAACCATCCTCCTCATATTGAACATCAATGCCCACAGGCTGATGGTACCAACACAGAGGACAACCAACATCCCTCCGCAGACAAAGCTGCTGGCTGTTTTGCACTTTTTGACCTCTGGTACCTTCCAACCAACAACCGGCAGAGTCAGAGAAGTCTCACAGCCAGCCCTATCAAAGTTCATCACAACTGTCTTGGATGCCGTCATCAGCTTGGTACCCCAGTACCATCACTTCCCCCACACTGTGCAGGAACAGCTGGAGACCAAGCAAGGCTTCTACGCCATAGCTGGCTTCCTGCACATGTTGGGGGCAATTGACTGCACACATGTCCTACTTGTGCCCCCTGCCCACACTGCACACAATTACCGCGACAGAAAGCACACGCATTCCATCAATGTGCAGGCAATAGAGGACCAACGGGGACTCTTCACCAATGTCGGCGCCAACTACCCAGGCAGTGTGCATGATTCTTACATCTTCCAACAGTCCATCATCAACCAGTGCTTCCAGGATGGCACCTATGGGAATGCACTGCTCGTTGGTAAGTCCCAAAAGAACACACCACACACCTCAACTCCATAATCATGCAACTCTCAACTCTGGGAATCCACATGTTACAAACTCACATACAACATGCCAAACAACATGGCCACCTACCAGACATGACAGCACAACTTACTGTGTTAACCTGGGCTAACCATGTACATAAGCCATCAACGGCATGGCACCTCAGCAACACAATAGCAGATTGTGGGGAGAAGTGGTAACCAGGCATGTGCGAAGGAGGCAAGTGACCCATGAATGAGAATGTACACAATGCCAAGTGTGGCATGGATGTGCTGGACAGATTTCAGTATGCAGACCACAGACATATCCATGTCGACACACACTGCTGGTATTTGGAGTGTAGTGGACAGTGGACGCAATCATGTTACCTCAGCCAGTGGGGGTAGATGGCAGAAATGTAGCTTGTTATGTCCCCCCCTATAAGCCTGAGCAGAGTGGGCTAGTCTGGCGTATACTAGGCTAGCGTAGGGGTGTGAATAAAAAGCACGTATCTCTGGTAATGGTTCTCTTCCGGTATGGGCAACGTGTTTTCCAGGGCAGCGCCTCTCACCCCTCCAAGAGGCCGACGCCGTGAGCAGCATTGCCTTCGATCCTGTGCGCTTGCTGCACCCCATTTCATTGGTCCCTAGACCCGTCTTGCCCACCCCTTTGCACCCAGGCCTCAATGCTCACGTGCCAACACCAGCGTCTGTCAAAGAGGACCCACCACGTGCCTGTGCAAGCTCCAAGCCTGAGGCCTGGCAGCCTCCTCAGACCATCACGGCCTCCGTGTCACAGGCCCCCATCACTCCTTTCTCGTTGACGTACTCTACCGCTGCCTCCGGCCTACATGCTGGTCTAGTAGGTCACACATTTGGAACTGAGTCTTAATTTCTTTGCGGCAGAGTTCATATGTTAATGGGACGTTTGCGATCACTGTATTCCCTTCGATGTGGTGCCACCAACTCTGTGCTTAGCATTCCAATTACACCTGTCTGTGGTTACTTGCTGACTACTGCCTTTGGCCTACGCTGTGGTCAAGTAGGTCACACATTTGGAACTGATTCTTGATTTATTTATATTTAACAACAAGGGGTGGTGATGGACAGAGTTTCTGAATTAAGCAGAATACTCTCACCCAGTCAAGAGATCAGGGCTAGATCCAACACCGTTTTTTAGCTCACTGCACCATCCCAGTTCAGAACCTGGCTATATGCAAATTAGTCTGTTCCTGTCCCAGTGCATGATGGGAACAGGGCAAACCAAACTACCAAGCCAATTCTTACACTGGGAAGGAAACAAGCTTCCGGGGACCGGTTTCTGCCATTTCAGGCGTCGTCGGCCCGGCTTGCTTGAATCCTGATGGTGCAATGAGCAAGGGACTCACATCTGAGTATACCCTTCCACGCTTAGGGTGGACAACATATTTAACAACAAGGGGTGGTGATGGACAGAGTTTCTGAATTAAGCAGAATACTCTCACCCAGTCAAGAGATCAGGGCTAGATCCAACACCGTTTTTTAGCTCACTGCACCATCCCAGTTCAGAACCTGGCTATATGCAAATTAGTCTGTTCCTGTCCCAGTGCATGATGGGAACAGGGCAAACCAAACTACCAAGCCAATTCTTACACTGGGAAGGAAACAAGCTTCCGGGGACCGGTTTCTGCCATTTCAGGCGTCGTCGGCCCGGCTTGCTTGAATCCTGATGGTGCAATGAGGAAGGGACTCACATCTGAGTATACCCTTCCACGCTTAGGGTGGACAAAATATTTAACAACAAGGGGTGGTGATGGACAGAGTTTCTGAATTAAGCAGAATACTCTCACCCAGTCAAGAGATCAGGGCTAGATCCAACACCGTTTTTTAGCTCACTGCACCATCCCAGTTCAGAACCTGGCTATATGCAAATTAGTCTGTTCCTGTCCCAGTGCATGATGGGAACAGGGCAAACCAAACTACCAAGCCAATTCTTACACTGGGAAGGAAACAAGCTTCCGGGGACCGGTTCCTGCCATTTCAGGCGTCGTCGGCCCGGCTTGCTTGAATCCTGATGGTGCAATGAGCAAGGGACTCACATCTGAGTATACCCTTCCACGCTTAGGGTGGACAAAATATTTAACAACAAGGGGTGGTGATGGACAGAGTTTCTGAATTAAGCAGAATACTCTCACCCAGTCAAGAGATCAGGGCTAGATCCAACACCGTTTTTTAGCTCACTGCACCATCCCAGTTCAGAACCTGGCTATATGCAAATTAGTCTGTTCCTGTCCCAGTGCATGATGGGAACAGGGCAAACCAAACTACCAAGCCAATTCTTACACTGGGAAGGAAACAAGCTTCCGGGGACCGGTTTCTGCCATTTCAGGCGTCGTCGGCCCGGCTTGCTTGAATCCTGATGGTGCAATGAGGAAGGGACTCACATCTGAGTATACCCTTCCACGCTTAGGGTGGACAAAATATTTAACAACAAGGGGTGGTGATGGACAGAGTTTCTGAATTAAGCAGAATACTCTCACCCAGTCAAGAGATCAGGGCTAGATCTAACACCGTTTTTTAGCTCACTGCACCATCCCAGTTCAGAACCTGGCTATATGCAAATTAGTCTGTTCCTGTCCCAGTGCATGATGGGAACAGGGCAAACCAAACTACCAAGCCAATTCTTACACTGGGAAGGAAACAAGCTTCCGGGGACCGGTTTCTGCCATTTCAGGCGTCGTCGGCCCGGCTTGCTTGAATCCTGATGGTGCAATGAGCAAGGGACTCACATCTGAGTATACCCTTCCACGCTTAGGGTGGACAAAATATTTAACAACAAGGGGTGGTGATGGACAGAGTTTCTGAATTAAGCAGAATACTCTCACCCAGTCAAGAGATCAGGGCTAGATCCAACACCGTTTTTTAGCTCACTGCACCATCCCAGTTCAGAACCTGGCTATATGCAAATTAGTCTGTTCCTGTCCCAGTGCATGATGGGAACAGGGCAAACCAAACTACCAAGCCAATTCTTACACTGGGAAGGAAACAAGCTTCCGGGGACCGGTTTCTGCCATTTCAGGCGTCGTCGGCCCGGCTTGCTTGAATCCTGATGGTGCAATGAGCAAGGGACTCACATCTGAGTATACCCTTCCACGCTTAGGGTGGACAAAATATTTAACAACAAGGGGTGTTGATGGACAGATTTTCTGAATTAAGCAGAATACTCTCACCCAGTCAAGAGATCAGGGCTAGATCCAACACCGTTTTTTAGCTCACTGCACCATCCCAGTTCAGAACCTGGCTGTATGCAAATTAGTCTGTTCCTGTCCCAGTGCATGATGGGAACAGGGCAAACCAAACTACCAAGCCAATTCTTACACTGGGAAGGAAACAAGCTTCCGGGGACCGGTTTCTGCCATTTCAGGTGTCGTCGGCCCGGCTTGCTTGAATCCTGATGGTGCAATGAGCAAGGGACTCACATCTGAGTATACCCTTCCACGCTTAGGGTGGACAAAATATTTAACAACAAGGGGAGGTGATGGATAGAGTTTCTGAATTAAGCAGAATACTCTCACCCAGTCAAGAGATCAGGGCTAGATCCAACACCGTTTTTTAGCTCACTGCACCATCCAAGTTCAGAACCTGGCTATATGCAAATTAGTCTGTTCCTGTCCCAGTGCATGATGGGAACAGGGCAAACCAAACTACCAAGCCAATTCTTACACTGGGAAGGAAACACGCTTCTGGGGACCGGTTTCTGCCATTTCAGGCGTCGTCGGCCCGGCTTGCTTGAATCCTGATGGTACAATGAGCAAGGGACTCACATCTGAGTATACCCTTCCACACTTAGGGTGGACAAAATATTTAACAACAAGGGGTGGTGATGGACAGAGTTTCTGAATTAAGCAGAATACTCTCACCCAGTCAAGAGATCAGGGCTAGATCCAACACCGTTTTTTAGCTCACTGCACCATCCCAGTTCAGAACCTGGCTATATGCAAATTAGTCTGTTCCTGTCCCAGTGCATGATGGGAACAGGGCAAACCAAACTACCAAGCCAATTCTTACACTGGGAAGGAAACAAGCTTCCGGGGACCGGTTTCTGCCATTTCAGGCGTCGTCGGCCCGGCTTGCTTGAATCCTGATGGTGCAATGAGCAAGGGACTCACATCTGAGTATACCCTTCCACGCTTAGGGTGGACAAAATATTTAACAACAAGGGGTGGTGATGGACAGAGTTTCTGAATTAAGCAGAATACTCTCACCCAGTCAAGAGATCAGGGCTAGATCCAACACCGTTTTTTAGCTCACTGCACCATCCCAGTTCAGAACCTGGCTATATGCAAATTAGTCTGTTCCTGTCCCAGTGCATGATGGGAACAGGGCAAACCAAACTACCAAGCCAATTCTTACACTGGGAAGGAAACAAGCTTCCGGGGACCGGTTTCTGACATTTCAGGCGTCGTCGGCCCGGCTTGCTTGAATCCTGATGGTGCAATGAGCAAGGGACTCACATCTGAGTATACCCTTCCACGCTTAGGGTGGACAAAATATTTAACAACAAGGGGTGGTGATGGACAGAGTTTCTGAATTAAGCAGAATACTCTCACCCAGTCAAGAGATCAGGGCTAGATCCAACACCGTTTTTTAGCTCACTGCACCATCCCAGTTCAGAACCTGGCTATATGCAAATTAGTCTGTTCCTGTCCCAGTGCATGATGGGAACAGGGCAAACCAAACTACCAAGCCAATTCTTACACTGGGAAGGAAACAAGCTTCCGGGGACCGGTTTCTGCCATTTCAGGCGTCGTCGGCCCGGCTTGCTTGAATCCTGATGGTGCAATGAGCAAGGGACTCACATCTGAGTATACACTTCCACGCTTAGGGTGGACAAAATATTTAACAACAAGGGGTGGTGATGGACAGAGTTTCTGAATTAAGCAGAATACTCTCACCCAGTCAAGAGATCAGGGCTAGATCCAACACCGTTTTTTAGCTCACTGCACCATGCCAGTTCAGAACCTTGCTATATGCAAATTAGTCTGTTCCTGTCCCAGTGCATGATGGGAACAGGGCAAACCAAACTACCAAGCCAATTCTTACACTGGGAAGGAAACAAGCTTCCGGGGACCGGTTTCTGCCATTTCAGGCATCATCGGCCCGGCTTGCTTGAATCCTGATGGTGCAATGAGCAAGGGACTCACATCTGAGTATACCCTTCCACGCTTAGGGTGGACAAAATATTTATCAACAAGGGGTGGTGATGGACAGAGTTTCTGAATTAAGCAGAATACTCTCACCCAGTCAAGAGATCAGGGCTAGATCCAACACCGTTTTTTAGCTCACTGCACCATCCCAGTTCAGAACCTGGCTATATGCAAATTAGTCTGTTCCTGTCCCAGTGCATGATGGGAACAGGGCAAACCAAACTACCAAGCCAATTCTTACACTGGGAAGGAAACAAGCTTCCGGGGACCGGTTTCTGCCATTTCAGGCATCGTCGGCCCGGCTTGCTTGAATCCTGATGGTGCAATGAGCAAGGGACTCACATCTGAGTATACCCTTCCACGCTTAGGGTGGACAAAATATTTAACAACAAGGGGTGGTGATGGACAGAGTTTCTGAATTAAGCAGAATACTCTCACCCAGTCAAGAGATCAGGGCTAGATCCAACACCGTTTTTTAGCTCACTGCACCATCCCAGTTCAGAACCTGGCTATATGCAAATTAGTCTGTTCCTGTCCCAGTGCATGATGGGAACAGGGCAAACCAAACTACCAAGCGAATTCTTACACTGGGAAGGAAACAAGCTTCCGGGGACCGGTTTCTGCCATTTCCGGCGTCGTCGGCCCGGCTTGCTTGAATCCTGATGGTGCAATGAGCAAGGGACTCACATCTGAGTATACCCTTCCACGCTTAGGGTGGACAAAATATTTAACAACAAGGGGTGGTGATGGACAGAGTTTCTGAATTAAGCAGAATACTCTCACCCAGTCAAGAGATCAGGGCTAGATCCAACACCGTTTTTTAGCTCACAGCACCATCCCAGTACAGAACCTGGCTATATGCAAATTAGTCTGTTCCTGTCCCAGTGCATGATGGGAACAGGGCAAACCAAACTACCAAGCCAATACTTACACTGGGAAGGAAACAAGCTTCCGGGGACCGGTTTCTGCCATTTCAGGCGTCGTCGGCCCGGCTTGCTTGAATCCTGATGGTGCAATGAGCAAGGGACTCACATCTGAGTATACCCTTCCACGCTTAGGGTGGACAAAATATTTAACAACAAGGGGTGGTGCTGGACAGAGTTTCTGAATTAAGCAGAATACTCTCACCCAGTCAAGAGATCAGGGCTAGATCCAACACCGTTTTTTAGCTCACTGCACCATCCCAGTTCAGAACCTGGCTATATGCAAATTAGTCTGTTCCTGTCCCAGTGCATGATGGGAACAGGGCAAACCTAACTACCAAGCCAATTCTTACACTGGGAAGGAAACAAGCTTCCGGGGACCGGTTTCTGCCATTTCATGCGTCGTCGGCCCGGCTTGCTTGAATCCTGATGGTGCAATGAGCAAGGGACTCACATCTGAGTATACCCTTCCACGCTTAGGGGGGACAAAATATTTAACAACAAGGGGTGGTGATGGACAGAGTTTCTGAATTAAGCAGAATACTCTCACCCAGTCAAGAGATCAGGGCTAGATCCAACACCGTTTTTTAGCTCACTGCACCATCCCAGTTCAGAACCTGGCTATATGCAAATTAGTCTGTTCCTGTCCCAGTGCATGATGGGAACAGGGCAAACCAAACTACCAAGCCAATTCTTACACTGGGAAGGAAACAAGCTTCCGGGGACCGGTTTCTGCCATTTCAGGCGTCGTCGGCCCGGCTTGCTTGAATCCTGATGGTGCAATGAGCAAGGGACTCACATCTGAGTATACCCTTCCACGCTTAGGGTGGACAAAATATTTAACATTATGGGGTGGTGATGGACAGAGTTTCTGAATTAAGCAGAATACTCTCACCCAGTCAAGAGATCAGGGCTAGATCCAACACCGTTTTTTAGCTCACTGCACCATCCCAGTACAGAACCTGGCTATATGCAAATTAGTCTGTTCCTGTCCCAGTGCATGATGGGAACAGGGCAAACCAAACTACCAAGCCAATACTTACACTGGGAAGGAAACAAGCTTCCGGGGACCGGTTTCTGCCATTTCAGGCGTCGTCGGCCCGGCTTGCTTGAATCCTGATGGTGCAATGAGCAAGGGACTCACATCTGAGTATACCCTTCCACGCTTAGGGTGGACAAAATATTTAACAACAAGTCGTGGTGATGGACAGAGTTTCTGAATTAAGCAGAATACTCTCACCCAGTCAAGAGATCAGGGCTAGATCCAACACCGTTTTTTAGCTCACTGCACCATCCCAGTTCAGAACCTGGCTATATGCAAATTAGTCTGTTCCTGTCCCAGTGCATGATGGGAACAGGGCAAACCAAACTACCAAGCCAATTCTTACACTGGGAAGGAAACAAGCTTCCGGGGACCGGTTTCTGCCATTTCATGCGTCGTCGGCCCGGCTTGCTTGAATCCTGATGGTGCAATGAGCAAGGGACTCACATCTGAGTATACCCTTCCACGCTTAGGGGGGACAAAATATTTAACAACAAGGGGTGGTGATGGACAGAGTTTCTGAATTAAGCAGAATACTCTCACCCAGTCAAGAGATCAGGGCTAGATCCAACACCGTTTTTTAGCTCACTGCACCATCCCAGTTCAGAACCTGGCTATATGCAAATTAGTCTGTTTCTGTCCCAGTGCATGATGGGAACAGGGCAAACCAAACTACCAAGCCAATTCTTACACTGGGAAGGAAACAAGATTCCGGGGACCGGTTTCTGCCATTTCAGGCGTCGTCGGCCCGGCTTGCTTGAATCCTGATGGTGCAATGAGCAAGGGACTCACATCTGAGTATACCCTTCCACGCTTAGGGTGGACAAAATATTTAACATTATGGGGTGGTGATGGACAGAGTTTCTAAATTAAGCAGAATACTCTCACCCAGTCAAGAGATCAGGGCTAGATCCAACACCGTTTTTTAGCTCACTGCACCATCCCAGTTCAGAACCTGGCTATATGCAAATTAGTCTGTTCCTGTCCCAGTGCATGATGGGAACAGGGCAAACCAAACTACCAAGCCAATTCTTACACTGGGAAGGAAACAAGCTTCCGTGGACCGGTTTCTGCCATTTCAGGCGTCGTCGGCCCGGCTTGCTTGAATCCTGATGGTGCAATGAGCAAGGGACTCACATCTGAGTATACCCTTCCACGCTTAGGGTGGACAAAATATTTAACAACAAGTCGTGGTGATGGACAGAGTTTCTGAATTAAGCAGAATACTCTCACCCAGTCAAGAGATCAGGGCTAGATCCAACACCGTTTTTTAGCTCACTGCACCATCCCAGTTCAGAACCTGGCTATATGCAAATTAGTCTGTTCCTGTCCCAGTGCATGATGGGAACAGGGCAAACCAAACTACCAAGCCAATTCTTACACTGGGAAGGAAACAAGCTTCCGTGGACCGGTGTCTGCCATTTCAGGCGTCGTCGGCCCGGCTTGCTTGAATCCTGATGGTGCAATGAGCAAGGGACCTGCAATTAAAACTATTCCACAAGTAAATACATTTACACAGATATTTTCATAATGGATATATCCAGAATATATTGTAGGTGCATGCTATTCATGATTTTGAATCAACTGCAATTGAGCCCTGACATGTATTGTTATTCTGCAGCTCAAAACCAACTATTGTCACGACTTGTAGTGTTCTTACTGGTTCTGTCATGTTGGGGAGATTCTAGACTTTGGTTCTTGAGGGTTCTGGTCTGTCTGAGGTAAGGGCAACCCCTTCTGGTAGCCATGGTGCTGCCAACAAGGTAAAAGGCCAAAGCAGACCGTGCCTTCCAAAAGGAGTCCCAAGAGGAAAAAACCCTGTAGGGAATAATCTCTGATAGAAGTGGGACTCCAAGAATGAAAAGGAAATAAAGAATCTACCAGTAATGAGGAAATAGAAGGCATGGAATCCAAACCAGAATAGAAGACTATAATCAGGAACCAAGAACAACAGCAGGAATCACAGATACACCAGGCAGGAGGACGGGATACCAACAGGGGCGAGGACACACCAGCAAGAGCAAAGAGTGTTGCAACGCAAGGAAATGAAGTATTCAGTCCTTTAAATTAACCTATGAACAGGAAGTGACCAAACAGGAACAGGAAGTGATCAAACCGGAACAGGAAGTGACTAAGCAGGAAGTAAGTAACCACTATCTTGGGTAAGGAAAGGGATAGTGGACGGAAATAGGAAGGTCGTCATCTTGAATTGGCAGAGCATATACTTCCCAAGGCCTTCTGGAAAGAAGACTATGGAATCATGGGAAGGCAGAGATGGCACCAAGAAGAAATGAAGAAAGAAATATGTATCCATTGAAAGGAAGGTAAGAATATAGTGCCCCAACATGTGAAAATAGGAAGCCACAGTTCCAAAACAGGAGCTGCGGCATTACTGTTATGCAAATTGTCAGATAACGGGCTGCCGCATAGGTATGTGGTATGACAAAGAAAGAGTTCAAGCGCCATGGGACACACCCGCGATGCCAAAATGGCAACATCAGGCCGCCATGTAGCAGTGCGATGCACCCAAAGGAAAAGAGGGAGGCGCAGCGGGCTGTATCATGGTCCACAGTGCAACAACTGTTGACCAATGTCTTTGTTACCACTCACTTCTATGTGAGGCCTTTAAAGTCGAGCAATACAAACGCCTGACAGGAGAGTATTCAGGCATTTGCAAAGGTTATAACATTTATTTCAAAATAAGGTGATAGCCTGACCTTCCATGTTGGCAGTTTATAGGGTAGTCATATCTCAGAATTATACTCATATTGGGTAATATTTCCCTTCTGGTCCTGGTCTTCTGATTTTTACCGGTTTGTCTTCGATTCTGAAGCAAGGCTCTTCCTCAGCTGCCCACCATGTTTTCGCATGGGGTACTGTTTGCTCTTTCATGCAAAGAAATAGTGATTTGTTGAATGTAGCTCTGTTTTTGTAGATCTGCTTTTTAAAGTTATCATGACGGTTATATCTTGAACATACTTCGTTCTGTGTGAATAGCATGTCTGATTATGTTGCGTTGATGGAAGCGTGTTTTGGGGGTTGTGGTTATATCATAAACATTAGTACTTTGTAGTTCAAGTGCTGTCTTCATTATTACTGGCTATGGCATTTATTGTTTGCTTAATTCACCTAGATAAGATGTTTCTTTTGAAACTGGTTAAACAATATTTGTTTTTGTGAATCTATGTTCACATTACCATCTAGTACATGCCGTCCTCTGACAAGTCCTATAATTTTGATTATTATGAAAAGCGCTGTTTCTTTAATGGCACAAAAGAAGACCAGTTTAAAGAGGCCTCCTGGTGAATGTCTCAATAAATCTCCAAACCGAAGTAGACGTCATCAAATAAAGGAATATTGTGGAATGCCTATTTCTGGTAATTCTTACAGATGCAAGACTGGGTGAACAGAACTGTCTTTTTTTCTGAGAACAGGATTGCCACTTTAAGAGACATACGTCACTCACTGGATCAGGCGTGGGCTTTATCCTCATTGGATAACGTTCTCCATCCATCTTCTAGCAGCACTTAATATTAATGATAAGTTACAAAGACAGGTATATTGACATTAGCTTGGCCTTGCCCAGTAAGCAGAGTTTGGATACTCTTGTCTATTGGTCTTGATGATCTGTCACAGACTGGAGTCTGTTTTCTGATTGTTTGAGTTGGATAGTCAGTAGTGTGGGTGTGGTTAATCGGATGCTTTCATGTTTCCCATGTTTATATATATATATATATATATATATATATATATATATATATATATATATATATATATATATATATATATATATATATATATATATATATGTAGGTATATATAGTTAGGATTTTTTCTCTATGGGTTTTTTGAAAATTCTATGTCTAATAACTTTGGCGTTTGTGGACGGAATTGGCTGAAATGTTCAGGAAAATGGCACATTTTGTTTCTGAGCAGCCCTTGAAAATTTGGGGGGGGTTCGTCAAGGGGGGGCCGAGAAAAAAGGGGGGTCCCAAAACGTGTTTTTAACATTGAGTTTTCCATAGGGCGGTTGGCCTCACTTTTAGCCCGAACGGCTGAATGGATTTGCACGAAACTTGGCAAAATTGTAGGGACTGGTAGCCCGATGTGCCTTTTGTAGGTCTCAATATATGTGCTCCAGTGGATTTTGAGAAATTAACGTTTAAAAAAAGATATATATCTGTAACAGCGGACCAGGCAGCGCTCCGGTTCGCGTACTTTACGCGCAACGGAGCTTTGTGAAGCGAAGCTGATTGGTTCTCCGGCGTCTGTCAACATTCCAAAAAGTCCGTAGCGGCCGCCATCTTGTCTCTCGGTAGGATCGAGAGACAAGAGGAGGTCAAAACAAAGGGGGAAATAACTATAAGGGGGCATAGTAGATCCTCGCTGACCCCCTAGGTTTGATGTGGAGGTTTTAAAAGGGCCCCGCGGGGCAAAAAAAAATAATAATAATAATAATCGAACGGCTGAATGGATTTGCACGAAACTTGGCAAAATATTAGGGACTGGTAGCCTGATGTGCCTTTGCTAGGTCTCAATATATGTGCTCCAGTGGATTTTGAGAAATTAACGTTCAAAAAAAGATATATATCTGTAACAGCGCTCCGCTTCGCGTAACGGAGGTTTGCGAAGCTGATTGGTCATTCTGTCACTGGGCTATAGTTGGGCTACATCTGGCTGATATTTGGGCTACATTTGTTTTTTTGTGTGTCTGGCGGCCATCTTTGGGCTACATTGGGCTACATTGGGCTTCATTGGGCTACATTGGGCTACATTTGGGCTCCAACATATATATAGGCCAATGTAGCCCAATATATATTTTTCAAAGTTAATTTTCGTAAAAACCACTGGAGCATATATCTTGAGACATAGCAAAGGCACATCGGGCTACCAGTCCCTACAATTTTGCCAAGTTTCGTGGAAATCCATTCAGCCGTTCGAGCTAAAAGTGAGTCCAACCGCCCTATGGAAATGAAGGAAATGAATGGGTAATTTGTAATTAGCAAATAGCTAATCGCAAACTAGGAATGGTAAAGAATCGCTATTTATTCCTTAAAGTTCGCTATTTAGGAAATGCAAAAAACTTTGATGATACATATGGCGGTTCATCTCTAACAAGATAAGAAGCATAGGGATACATTTATGATGACTGGCGCATCACCAGGGATGTGTTAGTCATTCTGTGCCGCTGTTCCGTCACCTATGGTGTGCTGCATTTACAATGCGGCGCATCATGGGGCAAAAACAGCACAGATGCGTGATGTATCTGTGCCGTAAAGGTGGCGCATTGCTGGAGTTGTATCGCAAGTGTGATGAAGCTCCAGCAAGGGTCGGGGGTGCCCCTGTCGCAGGGTTTCTGTTCTCACACAGAACTGTGGACAGAGGATTGGAACCTCGGCGAATTAGGGTGTCCCAAAACTCACGTTAGTAATCAAAAACTCCTTAGCAAGCTAGGTACAGTGTCACATTGGATATAACAAACTCTCAATGTTTAGACAATCCAGAATATGAACTTATAGTACCTCAGGATACGTGGAACTCATGAACAGTCGGTCGTTATATATTTCTTAGAAACCAGAACATGGAGTTAAGAAGAACACATGTGTATTTGAAATGTTTATTTACTAATGCCGTCTTCTCAGGCGTAGTATCTTAGATAATAGAAGTACACATATTATCAGTAGCAAAATTACCAGCATAGTTACTAGTACATAAAAAGCGAATGGTGACAGTATGTTAACATGCTGTAAATGAATAAGAGTTAGCAACACTTATAAGCAGCCGCGGGCCGTGGAGGGAGTTACGGTGGGGCAGGGAGGCGGGGAGGGGGAGGGGCAAGGTAGAGAGGGCTCCACCCTGCTTCTCCCCCTCCCCGCCTCCCTGCCTCACCGTAACTCCCTCCACGGCCCGCGGCTGCTTATATCTCACCCTCCCTAATACACATATTATATTATTTGCTAAGAAGGTCTCTTTGTGTTGGTTTAGGGCGTGCCCATACTTTAGTGTCTTAGATTTGAAGGAATCACATCAGCATACACCAGCTCTCTCTTCATGTGAACCGCATCAACTGTTGTGTATGTGTGTTCGGCAAAGCAATATAAAACTCGCCTCATGCCCAGAATTGGCAGAAGTTGCACTTATGTTATGAGTATGAAGTCGTGGAGATCAGACCTCATAACAATTCTGTATCGTGTTGTTCTTGAAACTTTAGCACTCGCTGTACAGATATAGTTTAACAAGCAAAGCAGATAGTAGAGCAATAACATATTATTCTCATGTAAACCACGATGAACTACTAGGTGGAAAGCTAAAGCAACAACTAAGTGTCGTGTGCAGAAGTTGCAAAAAAGGAAAAATGGCGTTTAAACCGGTAATGAGCCCATGCTAACTTAACACGGTGTAAAGATATCCAGGACCTAGATGACACCTCCCCATGATCCGGAAACGAACTGAATAAGATAATAGAAGTGCCATCTCATGAGAGCAGATTGCAAGTTTATATGTGGACGGTCCGCAAGGTAAAGCATTAAAAACTAGGAAAATTTAATGCTAAAGAAAAATAAAACAGCCAAGTACTTTATCGAGTCTTAAGCCAATAGGCAAGGTAAATAATAAAAACTTGACAAATAAGTCAATGAATTGTCAATGAAATGCTAGTACTCAGCATATCAAACATGAAAAAGGTCTATGACATAACTGTGTATGCAAAATAAGCTGCAACAGCCTCCAATAGGAAGTCACCGTCTTCATCCGAAAACAGTTCAGCCATCCAATTTAAAAGCGGAAAAGAACATACGTGCTCTCCCAGCACCGGATCCTCTATCACCATCAGAGGACAGCTCGGTGGGTTTTCAAGAAAGCTCTGTTCCAAGAAAGACTGTGCTGCCGCCAGTAAATTCCAGGGACCAAGTAGTCCATGCATCAATGCCACAGCCATAATCCTTTCGCCAGGACAAACCAACTCGTGAGTAATGATAGGAGTCATCAGCTGATTAAAGTCGACGTCAGGAGAAACCGGTCCGCAGAGACACAAATCAATGGCCCAATCGAAATCACAGGTCAGGCAGTGAAATACAGGCTGGACACAGGTGAAGTAGGAGAATCGAAAAGATAATCCATATGCCGTGCTTAATATCGCCAACGGCATTGTGCCATAATATTCTAGCATGCGATTGTGGAACAGTGTCAGCAGCTGCAGGGTGGGAGGTTGCATAGGAGGGACATCCATATTTAAAAATGTAAAAAAGCACAAGAGCGTCCGCTGGTAATGCAAGTAAAAATGCCAATCCACGAACCGGAGTGGAGAAAATGGAATGAAAGGAAGCAGGGATGACTCCAAAGATTTTCTCAAATGAAGTCACGAGACCACTGGTAACAACTTTAAAAAAGTGCGCCAGGGTCTTTGTGGAGGATGCGTTAAAGATAGTCGGAACCATCTTGCTGAAATTGAAAGGCAAATCTGAATTAAAAGTATTCCTTTTATCGTAACAGTAAGTGAACGGGTTATTTGCTGCAGAAATGTTCTATTTCCTCCCACACATGAACATAGGGAGTTTTCAATCTGGCCACAAATACCAACCTTGGGACAGATTTCAACGGCATGGCAAGAATAAGAGCTCTTTTGTCTCAGAGAGAGGTGGCCTTGAGTTCGGCCCGTGAAACTTTCGTGCTTCACATAGCGAACACCCGTACAGAGGTGCAGACCCTTTTCAATTAACTCAGAACAATCTTCATTATTGAGCATCAAATAACTACCATTTTCCAACAACTTGAACGTGGGGATGATAGCAGGAACTGGCGTGCCTTGCAACACGCAAGCCATATTTGGTCGGTGTTTGTTGCATGAACCGTGTAACTGTATGTGCCTACACATTAGTGAATGATCTGGCGTCTCAGTGCATTCCTCTCCATTCAGATAAACTTCTTGATCATCTTTGAAACATCTGTATGTGTATGGAAGCGACCAGACCTCATGAAGAAAAGCACTACCTAAAGGTTCATAACGACCTATTGGTATATATTTCATACAATTTGAAAACTTATATAAAGCAAAAGGCAGCGTTATTAAACCGTGGATAAGGCACGTTGCCAAAAAACCCCCAATCCTCTGCTGATGATGTCACTGAGCATGTCATGAATGATGTAATATGTGACATCATCAGCAGTGGATTACGGGTAATAGTATCTCTAGTTTACTCCCCTATAGCTGTCTTTCTTTTAACATAAGTGTCTGTTTCCTTCCCTTATACTTACTGTTTTTGGTTCGCTTCTAGTTCGCGTACCGGCGAGCGAACTGGGAAGCGAACTAAGAGAAATAGAGGTTGGCACAGTTCCAAATATTGTACCAATTTTTTAATAACGAGGAGGTAGTTCTGAAAAGAACTTTTTTTTTATTGTTTTTGTTGTTTTATATTTTTTTTATTATTTTTCGGAACATTTTTTTACTTTTTTTGAATTTTTCTGAAGTTTTATATTTTTTGGGGTTTTTCTTGGAGGGGGCAATGAAAACGATTCAGTGTAAAGGGCTCAACAGGAGCAACAAAACAAAAAAAGAAGTATTTATTATTTTGGGCGTTTCGTACAAACTTGCATATGATAGTCAATAGCTCTGTTGATCAGAGTGATGCTTTTTTCTCCGTAGGAAATGAATCCATCGCAAAATACGCAGGTGTGTTTTACTTCACCAAATTTCATTTGTATATTTGGCACCATCTCCCTGCCCTCTGGTCCCGTTACTTCCGGTACAACAGATCTTCTGGCCATAATAGGGAGATGATCTAGGTCGTTCCGAAACTGTGCAGCACTGTAGTTGTTAGGATGCCACCTAGTCATATGGCGATGCATTGTGTAGTTTCCGAAACTGTATTTTTTCTCGGTTCCTCTGGACAGTCTATCTTGACATATAAGGCAAGTTACGTATCTTGCATTTACTTTTTTTTGACCTTTGGGAATTTTAAAAAATTGCCAAATGAAGTTTTCTTTCCGGTGAGACGTCCTGGGCTGCTCAGGCAAAAACTGCCTCTCTTCGTGCTCGTCGTCCTGTTCCTCTTCTTCTTCTTCTTGTTGAATTATAACTTGAGCAGGTGGTCCACTCTTCCTTGGATGTGGTGGAGGTGGTGGGGAAGCACCAGCTGAAGCTACTAAAGAAGCCATTGCTCAGTGATCACAAAGGGTCTTTCTCTCACAATGATGAAAGTCAGAGTGAGGAAAGAAGGAGGGATTTTCATCATTTGGGAAAAACAAGAGTTCTCAACCAATCAAAAGTGTTCATTTTAGATTATATGACCTAGTCTTACATCATTAGGAAACCAAAAGTGAAATGAACCAATGAAAAGTGTTATTACCAAGTCACATGACTTGCTGTGTTTACGTTAAGCGCTTTGCAGGGCCTCCCGGTTTGCTTCCAGAAACCTGCGCTTTGCGACTCGCTTCGCGTACCAGTTCGCTAACGTAGCACGTCATATGACGTATCACGCGACAACGTGAAACGTCATGCGGACGGGAGGCGTCACGATGTTGTTTTCTAACGCGGCACTTGCGGTAAAGAAACGTTTACCGGCTCGCGGTCTATTTCGCGGCATCAAGGTCAGCTAATGGGAAGCTTCCCGATTCGCGAAGCGGAAACGAAGAAAAAAAAATATTTAAAAAAAAAATTATTCATAAACATATAAAATATATTTTTGGATTTAAAGAAGAATACATTTTACAGCTACAGATATTAGCTGTTAAAAAACCAATGAAATTCACAGAAAAAACCATAGGTTATAGACCATATATAGTTAGGAATTAGCATTTACAAAACCTTGAAAATTCACTGAAAAAACCACAGGTTATAGACCATATATAGTTAGGAATTAGCATTTAGAAAACCTTATTTTACTCACACAAAACCATTGAAATTCCATATATAGTTAGTTGCACTAACTATATATTGTGCACCCGCAATCCACTGCTGATGATGTCACATATTACATCATTCATGACATGGTCAGTGACATCACTGATGACATCACTGATGACATCTCAAATGACATCACTGATGACATCACTGATGACATCTCATTTGACATCAATGACCACATCACTGATGATATCATTCATGTGACAATACAATGCATCTCCTCACATTTTAATATAACCTCTGTTTCACCCAGTGTTAAAAAGAAAGTATAATTTTTGAAACCATTGACACACCAATACTAGTTACTACATACGCACTCACTGATTGCTACGTCTACACACACCTTCACTCATTCACCCATACAATCATTCATACATACAATCACTCATCTTTACAACACTATCATATGCACTCATACACCTATACAGACACTCACAGTCTGCCACTCATCCATGGAGTTACTCACACACCTAGTCAGTCCTGTAAAGAATCAATGACACTTCCATTTTCTTGTCTATACAGTTAAACATAGAGCACCTTACATTTTCAAACATATACTAACACATACTTACCTTCTTATACAATCATTGATACAAGTACAGATTGATCTGCACAGAGTCACACACCTCCCAGCTAGCCACACACACACTCAGTCTCCCATACAAATACTTGGGCAATCAATCAATAACCCATATAGTTACTCATATAGCTACTGATCAACACATGCAGCAGTTTACAGAACAACAGACATAATGATGCACAAATTAAGACAGTTTAGTCACTAACCCATGCAGTCAGTGAGACACATTTAATCACTCACTCATACAGTCAGTCATGCACCTACTAAATCCTTCGTCCAGACACTTACACATCCACTCATTCTTCAATATGTAAGACATATTTAAACTTTATAGAAACAAAAAATCACTGGATGTTGTTATCAGTGATGTCATCAGTGATGTCATTTGAGATGTCATCAGTGATGTCATCAGTGATGTCACTGACCATGTCATGAATGATGTAATATGTGACATCATCAGCAGTGGATTGCGGGTGCACGATATATAGTTAGTGCAACTAACTATATATGGAATTTCAATGGTTTTGTGTGAGTAAAATAAGGTTTTCTAAATGCTAATTCCTAACTATATATGGTCTATAACCTGTGGTTTTTTCAGTGAATATATATATATATAGTAACTGAAAAAACCATAGGTTTCACACCAGTTATAGTTAGCTGGAAATGTTACTCGCATAAAACCATTGAAATTCCCACGTTATAGTTAGTTGGACTCACTATAACTTGCACGTCTGCAATGCACTGCTGATGACGTCACATATTACATCACTCATGACAGTGTTTTAAAAAAAATAAATTGATTGGTTAACTGGCTTATTAAGTGTATCTTAGTGAATACATATATTAGCAAGTAATGTTTAAATATTTAAATATATGCATGAGTGATGTAATATGTGACGTCATCAGCAGTGCATTGCAGACGTGCAAGTTATAGTGAGTCCAACTAACTATAACGTGGGAATTTCAATGGATTTATGCGAGTAAAATTTCCAGCTAACTATAACTGGTGTGAAACCTATGTTTTTTTCAGTGAATTTCAAAGGTTTTTTAAATGCTAATTCCTAACTATAACTGATGTGTAACCTATGGTTTTTTCAGTGAATATATATATATATATAAAATTTCAATGGCAAAATGAAACTACTCATTTTGTTCCTTTTCAAATTAAATGTATTAAGTGTTACCACTTTATTCCAATCAAGATGACTTCAGATGTGCCATACTTTTGTCATAAGTAAGACTGTTAGCGTTCTAGTTGTTCTTTAGAACACTCTGGGACATTCTGTCATTGGGCTATAGTTGGGCTACATCTGGCTGATATTTGGGCTACATTTGGGCTCTTTTGTGTCTGGTGGCCATCTTGGGAGACTGCATATCAGAATTTTTTTAATGAAATATAAGAGGATTTGAGAAGTTACTCAAAATGTGCCCTAATTTTTCTTTCTTCACCACTAATCATAATTTCTATGGCAAAATGAACCCCCTCATTTTGTTCCTTTGCAAATTAAATGTTTTAAGTGTTAACACTTTATTCCAATCAAGATGACTTCAGGTGTGCCATACTTTTGTCATAAGTAAGACTGTTAGCGCTCTAGTTGTTCTTTAGAACAATCTGGGACATTCTGTCATTGGGCTATAGTTGGGGTACATCTGGCTGATATTTGGGCTACATTTGTTTTTTTTTGTCTCTGGTGGCCATCTTTGGGCTACATTGGGCTACATTTGGGCTCTAACATATATATAGCCCAATGTAGCCCAATATATATTTTTCAAAGTTAATTTTTGTAAAAACCACTGGAGCATATATCTTGAGACATAGCAAAGGCACATCGGGGTACCAGTCCCTACAATTTTGCCAAGTTTGGTGGAAATCCATTCAGCCATTCGGGCTAAAAGTGAGTCCAACCGCCCTATGGAAATTAACATGGGGAAAACACGTTTTGGGACCCCCCTTTTATCTCGGCCCCCGCTTGACGGATCCCCCCGAAACTTCCAGGGAAGGAGCGGAGCGCAGCGAGGCAAAGTTAAGGAAAATTACAGGCAGATCCATCATTCGGCGCCAAAGTTATTCCCAATAGAATGTTGCGGATTTCCTATGGAAAACGATCCTAACTATAACTACCTACTGGCGACCGCCAGTAGGTAATATTCACTGAAAAAAACATAGGTTTCACACCAGTTATAGTTAGGAATTAGCATTTAAAAAACCTATTAAATTCACTGAAAAAACCATAGGTTTGACACCAGTTATAGTTAGCTGGAAATTTTACTGACATAAAACCATTGAAATTCCCACGTTATAGTTAGTTGGACTCACTATAACTTGCGCGCCTGCAATGCACTGCTGATGACGTCACATATTACATCACTCATGACATGGTCAGTGACATCACTCATGACATCACTGATGACACCATCCAGTAGATGTGTGTCTTTCTGAAAAATAAATATGTTTTATATATGTATATGTAAAGGTCGATGGAAGAATAAATGTTTAAATAAGTGTCTTAATGGATGTTTTAAAAAAAAAAATGATTGGTTAACTGGCTTATTAAGTGTATCTTAGTGAATACATATATTAGCGAGTATTGTTTAAATATTTAAATGTTTGTATCAGTGTTTCACTTTGTGTATAAGTGGCTGCATGGGTTGGTGAGTAGCTATATGTGTGTGTAAATGGGTTATTAGATGTTTTTTATAGTATCAGTATGAGTGTCTGTATGGTTTGGTGGGGGTGTTACTTAGCACATAGATGCATCAAAGACTGACTCACTGTTTGTATGTGTTTTGAAGACAGCATATGTGCAGGACTGTATGGGTGGATGAGTGTGTATATGTGTGTGTTAGTGAGTGAATGACTGTCTCATTAGTGTCTTCATCAGTAACTACCTATGTTTTAATCTAGTATATGTGAGTATTGATGTATATAAGTGAGTATATGTGAGAGTGAGAGATTGAAAGAGTTTTTGTTTAAATAAGTATGTGTTTCTATAAGTGATTGTTTAAGAGAGTAAGTATGTGTAAGTTTCCTTAGAAGTAAGGTGGTGGTGTGTGTATAGCTGTATATGCAAATAAATGGATGTTCAATAGTTTATTTGCATGTGTGATTATGTGTGTGAGTAACTTTTGGATGACTGTCGGTGTGTAACAGGATGTATAGGTGTTTCACTACATATGATGAGTGAATATATGTATGAGTGACTATATAGAACTGTTGGTGAATGAGTGGATGTGTATATAGATGGTGATATTACTGAATTGGTTGTTGTAACTGGTATGGGTATCTCTATTTTTTTGAAAATTTTAGTTTCTATTTTTGAATATGTGTTTCAAAGGTTACATTACACTGAAAGGAGGTCTGTCACTCTGTCACAAGGATGGTGTCATCAGTGATGTCATGAGTGATGTCACTGACCATGTCATGAGTGATGTAATATGTGACGTCATCAGCAGTGCATTGCAGGCGCGCAAGTTATAGTGAGTCCAACTAACTATAACGTGGCAATTTCAATGGTTTTATGTCAGTAAAATTTCCAGCTAACTATAACTGGTGTCAAACCTATGGTTTTTTCAGTGAATTTAATAGGTTTTTTAAATGCTAATTCCTAACTATAACTGGTGTGAAACCTATGTTTTTTTCAGTGAATTTCATAGGTTTTTTTAGATGCTAATTCCTAACTATATAAGGCCTGAAACCTATGTTTTTTTCAGTGAATTTCAAAGGTTTTTTTAATGCTAATTCCTAACTATATAAGACCTGAAAGCCCACCTGGAACCTCCAGTATGCGCCAGGGGGCTGCATTGCAGAGGTGTAATGAGGCTATGCCCCTTGTTACACCTCTCTGCAACGCAGCCCCCTGCCGCGTTTGCAGAGGGGGAACTAATTCCCCTTGCATACTGGGGGTCCCTGTGGACCAACTAGCCCACCAGGAGCCTCCAGTATGCGCCAGGGGGCTGCATTGCAGAGAGGTGTAATGAGGCCACACCCTTTTTTACACCTCTCTGCAACGCAGCCCCGTGCATGTTTGAAGAGGGGGAACTAATTCCCTTTGCATACTATGGGTCCCTGGAGGCCAACTAGCCCACCTGGAACCTCCAGTATGCGCCAGGGGGCTGCATTGCACAGAGGTGTAATGAGGCTATGCCCCTTATTACACCTTTCTGCAACGCAGGCCACTGGCGCGTTTGCAGAGGGGGGACTAATTCCCCTTGCATACTGGGGGTCCCTGGGTCATATCTGCCCAAACACCGATATTCCGAACGATTGAAAATAACTTTTCTTGAGAAACATTTGGATTTGTATTATCATGTCCTATACTTTGGAATTTTTGAAAGACTGACTTTGAGGATGCTATAAATTACTCAAATCTGCCCGAATTGTGTGGGTAAAATTGATACCTAGTCACTTTGAATAAGAATGTACTTACGTCTTGTCTAACATTTGGAAGAAATATCTAGTTATATGACAACAGGATACCGACATAACTTGAAGGAAATAAGAACGCCCTGAAGAAGTTCTGTTGTACAGAACGAAACGTTTCGGCTGGCTGTGGTACATAAACTTAAGGAAAATAAAAGCACTTGAATATACACCAAGATTCAGCGCTTCAATAAGGACTCTAAGTGATATGATTTGATTGGACTTATTGTGCAAGTGGTGCTGTGCCAAACTTTGGAATATTCTCCACTACTCTCTACTACTTACTCTCTCCTACTCCACTACTCTCAAATACTCACTCTCTACTACTCATTCTCTACTACTCTACTACTCTCTATTACTCTCTCTCTACTACTCACTCCCTACTACTCACTATCTACTACTCTCTACTACTCACTCTCTACTACTCTCTCTCTACTACTCACTCTTTACTACTCATTCTCTACTACTCTCTACTACTCACTCTCTACTTCTCACTCTCTACTACTCTCTCTCTACTACTCACTCTCTACTACTCACTCTACTACTCACTCTCTACTACTCTCTACTACTCACTCTCTACTACTCTCTCTCTACTAGTCTCTACTACTCACTCTACTACTCACTCTCTACTACTCTCTACTATTCTCTCTCTCACTCTCTACTACTCTCTACTACTCACTCTCTACTACTCACTCTCTACTACTCACTCTTTACTACTCTCTACTACTCACTCTTTACTACTCTCTACTACTCACTCTCTACTGCTCTCTACTACTCACTCTACTACTTACTCTCTACTACTCACTCTCTACTACTCACTCTCTACTACTCTCTACTACTCACTGTACTATTCACTCTACTACTCTCTACTACTCACTCTCTGCTAATCTCTCTACTGCTCTCTACTACACCCTCTCTACTCTCTATTACTCGCTCTCTACTCTCTACCTCTCTACCTCTCTCTACTTCTCTCTCTACTAGTCTCTACCTCTCTACCGCTACCTCTCTACCTCTACCTCTCTACCTCTACACCTCTACCTCTCTACCTCTCTCTACACGCACACATATACACATATATATATGCATATATATGCATATGCATTTATATATATGTATGTGTATGTATATACATACATATATAAACATATATAATCTGTATATCTATATAAATACAAATATAAATGCATGCATACATATACATATATGCATACAGATGCATGTTATTTACATGAAAGTTTAAAAAACACTAATAAAAGCATAGCTAAAAAGCCACCTCATTACAAACAGAATGGCTTTAACTTAAACAAGGGCGAGATCTATAGCATTTTCAATGCTTGTTTACTTTGGTTCCATCAAGAAGGCATTCAGATGTGTCACACATTTGCCATCAATTCTGAATGTTAGCACTCTAGTTGCTCGTTAGATCACTGTAGTAAAGATACTGCTCACCAGGGAAGTCTGCTGCTGGTATTCAAAGTGCATGTTTCAGTCTGCATGTCAAAATGTATTTAATGAAATTGAAGAGGATTTGAGAAGTCACTCAAAATGTGCCCTAATTTTTCTTTCTGCAGCACTAATCATACTTTCTATGGCAAAATATACCCCCTCATTTTGTTCCTTTTTAAATTAAATGTTTTAAGAGTTACCACTTTATTCCAATCAAGATGGCTTCAGGTGTGCCATACCTTTGTAATAAGTAGGACTGTTAGCGCTCTAGTTGTTCTTTAGAACACTCTGGGACATTCTGTCATTGGGCTATACTTGGGCTACATCTGGGTGATATTTGGGCTACATTTGGGCTCTTTTGTCTCTGGTGGCCATCTGGGGAGACTGCATATCAGAATTTTTTAATGAAATAGAAGAGGATTTGAGAAGTCACTCAAAATGTGCCCTAATTTTTCTTTTTGCAGCACTAATAATACTTTCTATGGCAAAATGAACCCCCTCATTTTGTTCCTTTGCAAATTAAATGTTTTAGGTGTTAACACTTTATTCCAATCAAGATAACTTCAGGTGTGCCATACTTTTTCACTTTTTAGACAAAAAAAAACAAATGTAGCCCAAATATCAGCCAGATGTAGCCCAACTATAGCCCAATGACAGAATGTCCCAGAGTGTTCTAAAGAACAACTAGAGCGCTAACAGTCTTACTTATGACAAAAGTATGGCACACCTGAAGTCATCTTGATTGGAATAAAGTGTTAACACTTAAAACATTTAATTTGCAAAGGAACAAAAGGAGGGGGTTCATTTTGCCATAGAAATTATGATTAGTGCTGAAGATAGAAAAATTAGGGCACATTTTGAGTGACTTCTCAAATCCTCTTATATTTCATTAAAGAAATTCTGATATGCAGTCTCCAAGATGGCCACCAGAGACAAAAGAGCCCAAATGTAGCCCAAATATCAGCCAGATGTAGCCCAACTATAGCCCAATGACAGAATGTCCCAGAGTGTTCTAAAGAACAACTAGAACGCTAACAGTCTTACTTATGACAAAAGTATGGCACGCCTGAAGTCATCTTGATTGGAATAAAGTGGTAACACTTAATACATTTAATTTGAAAAGGAACAAAATGAGGGGTTTCATTTTGCCATAGAAATTTTATATATATATATATATTCACTGAAAAAACCATAGGTTACACACCAGTTATAGTTAGGAATTAGCATTTAAAAAACCTTTGAAATTCACTGAAAAAAGCGTAGGTTTCACACCAGTTATAGTTAGCTGGAAATTTTACTCGCATAAAACCATTGAAATTCCCACGTTATAGTTAGTTGGACTCACTATAACCTGCACGTCTGCAATGCACTGCTGATGACGTCACATATTACATCACTCATGCATATATTTAAATATTTAAACATTACTCGCTAATATATGTATTCACTAAGATACACTTAATAAGCCAGTTAACCAATCAATTTAAAAAAAAAACACTAAAAAAACCATAGGTTTCCGGCCTTATATAGTTAGGAATTAGCATTTAAAAAACCTTTGAAATTCACTGAAAAAACCATAGGTTTCAGGCCTTATATAGTTAAGAATTAGCATTTAAAAAACCTTTGAAATTCGCTGAAAAAACCATAGGTTTCAGGCCTTATATAGTTAGGAATCAGCATTTAAAAAACCTTTGAAATTCACTGAAAAAAAAGATAGGTTTCAGGCCTTATATAGTTAGGAATTAGCATTTAAAAAAATCTTTGAAATTCACTGAAAAAACCATAGGTTTCAGGAGTTATATAGTTAGGAATTAGTTTTTAAAAAACCTTTGAAATTCACTCAAAAAACTATACGTTTTAGTGGTGTTATAGTTAACTGGACATTTTACTCATACAAAACCAATGAAATTGCTCCTATATAGTTAGTTGTACTAACTATATTTCGCGCACCCGCAATCCACTGCTGATGATGTCACATATTAGATCATTCATGACATGGTCAGTGACATCACTGATGACATCTCAAATGACATCACTGATGACATCACTGATGACATCATCCACGTGACAATCACATACACCTTTTCATACACTATTACAATTTTTCATCACTGTTTGTAAAATACAGAGTATCATATTTAAATCCATTGTCACAGCAATACAAGTATCTAAAAATCCACTCAGTAATTCATAGATGTATACACACATCTAACCACTTACCTATGGATTCACTCATACATGCTGTCAATGAACAATAGAACACTATCAAAAATACTTATACATCTATATCGCCATTAAACAACAGCACGCATCCTATTCACATATGAAGTCATCCTACTCACTTATGCAAACAATGGATCATACTTACATATTTACTTAGCAAAACACTTATACAAACACCACTTCTTCTATTCATTTAGATAGTAAGTCATACTTAGTGAATTATAAAATCATTATTACAAGTATACAGTTATCCTTACCGTCACTCACACAATCATTGTGTCTTATGTATACTTATTTATATACAACAACTGACACATACACTGCCTTTTATTTTTCTAGTTTGTTGGACCTGTACGTTTGAGAAATATATTTGCTCATCACCACACCCATAAAGAGATTCCCTCACCCAAACTGTTAGAACATGTAGTTTTAACTTCATATATCTACTGAATCAACTATTCACACATCTTTGGACAGTCACACACCCCCCACCGAACCACACACACTTTCACACTCCCATACAAATACTCAGTTAACTAATCAATAACTAATATAGACTTTCACATAGCTAGTAACCAACTTTAGAATCAGTTTACACAACAACTGACAAAGTGATACAGATATTCACACAGTTTAGTCACTATCCACTATATTTAGTGAGACATTATAAATTGGTCAAGTAAACAGTCAATTACACTGCTACTAAATCCTCCATCCAAATATTTATTTATATATACCCACTCATTCTTCAATGTAAATTGCTATATATATAGTGCATATTTAAATAACGAAGCAAACCACATTCACTGGATGATGTCACCAGTGATGTCATCAGTGATGTCATTTGAGATGTCATCAGTGATGTCACTGACAATGCCCCTGTAAATGCTGGCCACTTTCACCCATTAAATTCTGACAGGTTTGACCTGTGAATGCAGAATTTGGCCCATTCGATAATGAATTTCATCCCCTGGGATTTCGGTATTTACCAAGTTTAATATTATCATAAAAAATTCAAACAGAACTTGTAAAGACAACAGTCTTCCTACTTGGAAAATTAGCCTTGAAAATGAATCATTTACCATCATTTTCCTAAATAGGATAGTATAAATCCCCTCCTCGACACAACCTTTTTTCAGAGCACTGGACTAGCCATGTACTAGGTTGCTTGCAAAATTAAATTTTTTCTCTTTAACTTTTACGTTCTCCACCCTCTACGCCCTATTATGTTTGGCACAAAACACAAGGTCATACATACAGTGCTTCAAAGAGCTAAAGAAGGCCATGAAAGGAGAGAGTTATTGAAAACATTTTACTGCTGAAAAATGTCAACATTTGCCCATGGAATTGAAAGAGCAAGGCTAATTGATGACCATACATTGTTCAAATAGGTCCAAATTTAGTTTCCTATTTTTACAAAGCACACGCTCACTCCAGATAAGACGCTTAGGGGTGATACATACGTAGATTTAGATGGAAAAATAAATGACTAATGTAAATGAGAAACAAAATCATTAGACTGTAGTTGCGAGACATTAATCACAAAACAGAGGGCCACTAACATGCCTGTGTTGCTGATTCGGAGCCAATATAGGGACAGGATTAATTAGGGGAATATACATCGTACCAATTGGAGCCAGATCAAGTGAAATACCTATCAGCGGCCCTTTAAATTCCAGTAGATGACGTAATTCATGTTATAGCACATAGCAGAATTTGGAGTTTGGAGGCAAAAAACATTGCTCCACAACATTCTAGAGGTATATTTTCGCACTGTAAATTTCAACAGGTCACATCTGCCGAAATTTACCAGAGGAATAATGCTGCATCAATAGCAGGATATGCACATAATAGTGTGGTAAGCACCAACATTCAGGTTATGCCCCATTTTTTGCAGGGAAAACTCACGATAGGCGCTATTTATCACGTGGCAAATTCTACATAGCTTGGTGTCACATTTTTATCAGGTGCAATATTTATCACCGCCGATTTTAGGCCACTTTTAATGAGGGACCTAATGTGCCCTGCTTTGCTTAGCACCTCCTCCCATGGAATAACAAGCATTTACAATGCAATGGTTTTGCCTTTGTTAAAGTTAGAGCTATTGGCATTGCTCTTGACATTATTTTTATTAATGCTTTTTTAACATAAATAAATGGCATTGTCATTTACAATGCCACTAGCTTTATCTCCCGCAAATGACACACACAGAGCCCCCCCACACACACACACCCACACAGAGCCCCCCACACACACAGCCACACAGAGCCCCCCACACACACAGCCACACAAAGCCCCCCACACACACAGCCATACAAAGCTTCCTACACACACAGCCACACAAAGCTTCCCACACACACAGCCACACGGAGCCCTCCACACACACCCACACAGCACAAGCAGGCAACAGGGGCACACGGAGGCACAAGTAGGCAACAGGGGCACACGGAGGCACAAGCAGGCAACAGGGGCACACAGAGGCACAAGCAGGCAACAGGGGCACACAGAGGCACAAGCAGGCAACAGGGGCACACAGAGGCACAAGCACGCAACAGGGGTACACAGAGGCACAACAGGGGCACACGGAGGCACAAGCAGAGTCCATAAAAAAAACGGCTTTTATTTTGAATGTGGTACTAGGCCTTATGGGTGTGCACTAATTTCGCTTCCAGCACTGACATTCATTACCTCTTTCACCAGTTGTTACTCAGTCTATACGCCAAAATATTGTTGATTCTGTCTTATTAGCTCAAACCTGGAAATTCTCCATGCGGTCTTCCTAATTCTTTACCAATGGGTGTTTACATTTTGTCTTCGCCTATTGCTTAACCACTGGAAATACACCAACCCTTCACCGTGCCCCTCCCCCCCCCCACGACACCTGTAACTGCACAGTAGGGAAGCTTATATTTAGCCAAAAATCAAAACGCAGGGTAACTTCAGGATGGAAAGTCCAAAAACTGGAAAATACAGCTGCAAAAAAAAAAAAAACAGCTGGTCACTTTTGTACTTACGCACAAGATAGCTTGTAATGCTAAAAAAAGAAATGTTCATTATGCCAAGTGCAAAAGTTACCAAAACAGAAACCAACCAGCTTTCTTCTGTGACTCACAGGAGAAGAAAAGAAACAATCTGTCACTCTTACAATCGACATAATATGACTTAAATTGCAGTGACTGCAGTTTTGCTGCACTGTTTCTTTTTGCCAACTTGACTGAAACCCTTCCAATCAACCTTTGAAGGATGAAGGGGTGAGGGGGCCTGCCTGGATCAGAACATGTATCCAGCAGGTCAATCACAATTATTAGCTTGGAGCACTTAACTCATGGCCATAGCTCAAAGCAGCTGAAATATCCATGTTAAAAACCAGGGACAAATTAAAACTTAGGAAAGAATAGTATCGAAAATAACAGATTCCACCACAATTTTTTATGGGGCGTCACACTGTCTCGATCGGGGTTTGAATCACCCAGCCGAAGATTTGGGGTGGGTTACAGTGTCACACTCTAAATCGGTTTAAGGCGTGGGAACCCACCCCATATATCTGCAAGTAGTTCACTCATTCCCATGGATGAAAAGGGGTTCTTTTATAACATCCCTCAACCGTTGAGTGATTTACACAGCCGAGAGCGTTGCTGATCGTCCGCACGTCCCCTTACCCTAACTCCGAAAGCCCTGATCGTTGCTAGCCCAAAGCTCCCTCGAGAGGACCCGTGCCTCCCATCTTGACCCTTCTATCCACCGTAGCCTTTCCCCCCCTCCAGATTCACCCCACCTCCACCTTATGGCCGCTTGCTTCTGTGCTCACCTCTCCAGCCCGCAGTGCCAGCTGCACGGCGGTGTCCATGCACTCCTTCCAGGGGTCCTAGGCATCGCCGGGCCCGGCCGCCTCCTGCTGCTGTGGCCTCATTTCTCCTCTCCGGTGGAGGCAGGAATCGGGGCGAATCTCCTCTCCCACGATACTGGGCGCCTCCCCCGGTCGGTGGGGGCACCAGCTGACGCTCAGATACGGTCTCCTCTGAGGAGGGTGGCGGGCTGGTCTCTCCTCGATGCTGCAGCCACCAGAGGAAAGCAGCCTCTAGATGCTCCCGCAGATTATCTGCTCTCACGAGGCCCGTGTGAGCAGGATAAGCTATTGTGAGAGGGTCTCGGTCTCACCGGCTCTCCCGCATTACCTCCGTCTTCCTTGCTGCCCCTCAATCCCGTTTCACTCACAGCCCGTTTCCCTTATTCACAATCTATGGCGCCATCTAGACCTTTCACTCACCCCTCACTGCCTCTACCGCCCTCGCTGACTTCCCCTCTGTGACCCTCTATCTCACCCCAGGATCCGCCCACCATTCACTGCCTCTGTCTACCGCTACCTATTTTCAATTGTTGTTATTTTTTTTTTATTTGGACCTTTCTCATTTGTATTTAAAGAATCGTTATAAATGCTGGCGTAAATAGGGGAACAAAGCACTAATTTAACAACCAGTCTCTAGGATTTTAACTTTATAATTTTTAGACGTTTTTGTCATTGGTCAAATGGTGCATTACGTGCCAAAATTAAAATCGCAACATTCCTTTCATTAGGTTAATGTTTAGTTAAGGCAGTAAGGAGTAATTCAATAGACAATAAAACCAGAATTTGTCTGCAAACAATATTTAAAACGTAGTTTCCCTTCTCCAACTCTACCAAGTTTAAGTCACCTTGGTGTCTTGGTGCCGGCGGGGAAAGGAGCAGGGGGCGGGAGGGGCGGGAAGGGGTAGAATCGGCTGCGTGGAGGAGGGGGCGGCGGCGGAATTCGGAGGAGGGGAGTGAGTGGGTGTGAAGAGGAGTCGAGGGGAGGGATAATTATTCCCGTCCGAGCCTGAGGGAAGAAACCGAGAAGGTCAGGAAGGCGGGTGCTGGCTCAATGCCGGAACAGATTCGGGGGCGTACCTGAGGGCTTTTGGCTGACGTAGCGTGACGTCGCCAAAAGCCAAAAATTCTCGGGAACGCCCCCGAATCTGGTCCGGGATTGACGGGCAGAGCCGTCTCCCAATGGCTAGCCTCCATTTATGGAGCTAGCCAATGGGAGACTGGGGCGGATACCCGACTGCACACACAAAACATAAGGTTTTTTGGCGCATGCGCACTACGTGCGCATCGCCAGTCAAAACCTAAAAAGGGAATCAACCATTACCTGGCTGTAATAAGAGCGAGACCGGTCCTGGGTTTCTTGCGCTCCCGTTCAAGGAGGACCTGGCCTGATCTCATTGGCGCAAGGATCAAGACTGACTTGCATATAGCTGGGTCGAAACTGAGGTGACATGATGTGTACTGGTATGTGGCCCTGCATTATCAGCAATGCTGAGATTCCTTCAAGTATTCCATCTGCCTCGTTTTGTATCCGCTTGTAAGAGTTAGGCACTACAAGAAAGCAAGCTCTGTTGGCATTAGGTCTTTGCTAGAAGAAAGGCTGAGCGCTGCAGCGCCTAGATGGGCTTTGAAGAGGCTTCACGGCACTGCTGACATTTTCAAGGAAACCCTCGGCGCTAGCAGTAAGGCCGGACCCTTCTGCAAGAATCTTGCCAGAGCAGCGAAGCAAGGCTATGAGAAGTGACTCCGTTATCTAGCAAGGAAATGCTTGTTTTGTACTAGACACGCATTGCTCCATTCAACGCTGGCACAATGTTGGCATGAGCCGAAAGAATGGGCGTGGCCGTAGGAGGTAGTCACAGCTAGGGCAAGCGTGACTCTGGGCGGAGGTACAACTCCGGTCTCGCCCCAGTGTTGTTCCTGACTATGAAAGGCTATGCTCCAGTTAGAAGCTTAATCGTGGGTGCTATTGAAATGGTATTTGTGTAGCGCTTCCCAAACACCTTGCGAGGCCACAGAAACGCAGCACTAGCTGGTAAACTAATTGCGAATATATAGATATCAGCCCCGCTGCAGTCCGTGCAGCTTCAGCAGACACCCTATGCCTGGCTACTAAGAAGTCGTGTGTGGCTTGAAGGCTAATTGCCGGGAGACGAAGGTCGCCTTCAGCTGTAAAAGTAATGGCTGCAGGGGGTAGCTGGGCTCCGGCTGGGACACTGCAGGCCATTGATAACCTGAGCCGGGGCAGGCCAGGCTCCTGACGTCTCGAGAGCGCAGCTGCCTCCCTGTCTGCCCTGGGAGGGCCCCCGAGAGCTGGTACTGCAGGCACCGGTGCCATCCGTCATCCGGCGTGGCACCGCCCTGCCACGGGGTTATCCACTGAGCGAAGGCAGGCCAAGCGCCCCCGCCCCGCCAGCGTCTTGTAATTTACACGCGCTGGGCAAGTTTAAAAAAATATATGTATGTCCGCCGAGCGCCACGCAGACAAATCGCTGGTTGTGATCGCGTGAAGCGCTTGCCGTGGCATCGGCGGCGGGGGCGGTAAGGTGCCTTTGTGGGGATCGGGTGTCTGGGGGGAGGGGAGCAGATAAGGCTCATTGCTAATAATAGAAAACATGTTATCCTGGGAGGCCGGTCCTGAAGATGGGATCTGTCATATTTTAATTAGCCTGCCTGCTGTATTTTATATGGCCTGCACATAGACAGTGTACGGGAGGCAAGACTAATGAGATGCCCGCGCGCACTGTAAAACAAGGCGCTCTCTTCAATTTGTGGTGTGTCGTTTGTAGTCTAATGCGCTCAGAGCACTTCGCGAGTGCCCCCTACCTTAGAGGCGCTGCAGTCACAGTTGAGTCCCCCGGGACGGGCACGACAATTCTCCGGCATAACTGCAGCAAGTCTTTGCAAGGCCCCACACCGGGGTTGTGGAATCTTGCACGTGTCAAGTTAATGGTGCAAGCCTCACAAGGGTCACGAATGTTCACCAACCTGGGGCGGGCCTTTTCCAATGCAAAGAGTTCCTAAAACCTTTGCTGGGTCGCCAACTGCTATATGCTAGTTCAATGGATTTTGAGTTGGTCATCAACCACCTTGGAGGCATTACTGCCTGCCCACAGGGTAAACAAAGGTACATCTAACAAGGTGAAGAGAAGGCAAAGCCTGGCGTCCAGTGCACCCACCAGTGTGTCTAGAATATGGGATTTGAGGCACTATGAGTCTTTTTGAAGTTACAGCAGGCAGTGAAGAGGGGAACTGCTGCTGCAGAGCTGCGATTTTTTCACGCTGATGGTGAGAGGAAAAATGGAGAGAGCCCGACAGGGACCCGTCTCAGCACCTACTTTTGAGAACTGCCGGTGCTGAGCACTGGCAGAACCGGCCCACTTAAAGCCCTGCTCCTCCATCCACTACTATACCAAAAATTCACCTATTTCGCCTTTCATTTTCTCATTAACAATTAACTTTTGATTTAGCAACCCCAGAGGGCAGAAAACCCCGATGATCATCTGCTCATAACCTAGGAGCGTGTGCCTTGACGCTGCCTCCAGGCGCTATTCCTTCCGTGAAAACACAGTGCAACCTGCACGCGACGGGACAGGTTGTTTGGGAACTCCCGTGATACATCGCCTCTTCTTTTTTTATACGTTCGGGAAGTTCTGTTATCGAAACTGGAAGATAACGTTTTAAACGAAAAGCAAATGTTTTCGATCGCTTATCCGCCTACGAGATATGCGATTTGTTACCAACGGTCTGAGAACAGCAAAGTATTTACTTTCACACAGTAGCACAATTATATTTACATAGCCATGGGACATTTCAAACTGCTGTCTTGCATAATCACACAGAAATGCCGAAGTCTTCCGCGAGCGAGTTTCCTAATAATGTATAAATGAAAAGTAGCCTGCGACATTCAGAAGTCCTTTAAACAACGGGGCTATATAATTAAACAGAGTATAACTTTACAGAGGGAACTAACTCACCAGCTCTCTGCCTTCTTCCGACCGCAACAGCCCGAGCCTGACAACTCATCCTCTCGGGGCAGACATAAACGAGTTTCACAATATGTGAAGTTACTTATTTTCACGGCTGTGTGTAACTGCAAAATAAACGAAGCAGGAAGGCGGGTGCCGGCTCAATGCCGGACCAGATTCGGGGGCATTCCCGGCTTTTGGCTGATGTCGCGTGACGTCGGCAAAAGCCAAAGAATCTCGGGAACGCCCCCGAATCTGGTCCGGCATTGACGGACAGGCCCCTCGTCCAATGGCTAGCCTCCATTTATGGAGCTAGCCAATCGGAGGAGGGGGCGTATCCCGACCCACACACACAACTCAAGAGGTTTTTTGGCACATGCGCAAAGCGCATGGCCAGTCAAAACCTAAAAAGGGCCTATTTTATATAGAGTCCCAAATGTATGCTGAAAACTACGAACCATGGTTTTGCTTTGGGAAAACTGGTTGGGGTTTGTAAAGATGCTGGAACAAAAAAATGTAACAACTTTTTGGTGAGACATGAACATTTAGCCCAACGTTTTGGCTAACTGGATTACCAAAATACATGATATATGTGAAATTTATTAAATGGTTTATTTATTAAAGAGTTTTTTTAACCAGATATGGAAATATGTAGAATGAGATTGTGTGTGATGCACTTATTTACTTGGAATGGTAATGTGCGTTGTGGAGTAGTTCAAGGTAGAGAGGAGAGGTGCACGGTAGAGAGGAGTGGTGCAGGGTAGAAAGGAGTGGTGCAGGTTAGAGTGTTGAGTTGTAGAGTGGTGTAGAGTACAGTGGGGTGGTGTGCAGTAATCCAGAATAGATTACAGTGTCGTAGAATTGAGTGATGCAGAGTAGAGTGGTGTAGAGTGCAGTAGAGTGGGTAGAGATGAGTGCAGTGGCGAGAGTGCAATGGTACATAGTTCAGTGGTGCAGGGTAAAGTGATGCAGTGGCCCAAAGTATAGTGGTGCAGAGGCACAGAGTGCACAGTAGAGTGGGGTAGAGTGTACTAGCAGAGCAGGGTGGTGCATAGTACATTAGAGTGGCTTACAGTAGAGTGGAGTGCAGAGTACAGTGGTATGCAAGAATAGTGGCACAGAGCATAGTGGTGCAGAGTGCACTGGCACAGAGTCAGTTGGCATAGAGTGGTGCAGAGTAGAGTAGAGTGGCTCAGAGCAGAGTGGCACAGAGTTGAGTGGCGTAGAGTGCCTTGCAGTAGTGTGCAGTGGCATAGAGTGGTGCAGAGTAAAGTGACAAATAATACAATGGTGTAAAGTAGAGTGGCATAGAGTGCAGTAAAGTAGAGTGTTGCAGAGTAGAATATAGAGGCATACACTACGGTGGTACACAGTACTTTGGCTTACAGTGCAGTGGTGCAGAGTGCAGTGGTGTAGATCACAGTGGCGCAGAGTGGAATAGAGCGGCATAAAGCAGGTTGTTTCGAGGTGGAGTGAAGTGGTGTAGACGCAGTGGTGCAGAGTAGATTAGAGTGACTTAGAGTGGATTGGCATAGAGTGCAGTGGTGCATTGTAGAGAAATGTGGGGTCGAGTGCACTGGTATAGAGAAGAGTGATGTATAGTTCAGAGGCATCGAGTAAAGTGGTGCAGAGTGGAGTTGGGCAGAGTAGAGTGCAGAGACGTGGAGTAGCATAGTGTGGAGTGGTACAGAGTATAGTGCAGTGACACCGTGGGAAGTGTTGGAGTGTGGAGTGGTGCAGAGCAGAGTGCAGAGACGTGAAGTGTTGCTGAGTAGAGTGGAGTTGGGTAAGATGGAGTTTGTATGGTGTGGTAGCGCACTGCCATTACAAACAACACATCTTTAATGGGAATGACCATTACATTTGCACAGATATACAGTTTTACCTTGCCATCCATGCCACTGGAGTCAAGTTAGCCTGGCAGACGAGGGGTGAAACCCCAACCAGTCCCAAGATGCTTGTTTCCAGTCCAGGGAGGACCTGTCTTGGAAGTTTGCGCTGGACTGTTCCCATGGAGAGAAGGGTCAAGACAGAAATACATATGGCTGAATTTCAACTGGAATGGCATGGGGAGCAAAAATCTATGGATTTAGGCCCAGATCTCTGTACTGGGTTAAATGTTTGACATTGTTCAACATCTGTCCATCAATTGTTCTTTTTTCATTTGTCACCCTGAGTGGGACAGGAATGCCCAGACGTGGTTCCTGTGCTCTCCATGCCACTGGATTCAGGCTAGCCTGGCTGATGAGAGATGAAACCCCAAAACCGGTCCCAGGAGGCTTGTAACTGGTCTAAGGAGGACCTGACCTGCCAGTACGGGCTGGACTGTTCCCATGGGGCACAGGGTCTTGACTGATTTACTTATGCTGGGTTTAAACTGAAATGACATGGGGAGAAAATAAACAGTGGATATAGGCCCAGATCTCTGTACTGGGGTGAATGCTTGATATTGTTCAGCTTTCTGTTCATCCATTGTTCTTTTTTCATTTGTCACCCGAGCGAGAGGGTATGCCCAAATGTGGGTCCCGTTCTCTCCATGCCACTGTAGTGAAGCTAGCCTAGCTGATGAGGGATGAAACCCTGAAACGAGTCCCAGGATGCTTGTTTCAAGTCTAGGGAGGACCTGGCCTGGCATTTCAGGCTGGACTGTTCCCATGGGGAGCAGGGCCAAGACTGATTTCATATGGGTGGGTTTAAAGCGGAATAGTATGGGGAGCACAACAACAATGGCTTTAGGCCCAGATCTTTGTACTGGTGAATGTTTGATAATGTTCAACATTCTGTCCATCAATTTTTATTTTCCCATTCATCACCCTGACTGGGATGGCTATGCCCAGATGTGGGTCCCTTTGTTTTCCATGCCACTGGAGTCAAGCTAGCCTGGATGATGGGGGGTGAAACCCAGAAAACGGTCACAGGATGCTTCTTTCTGGTCCAGAGAGGACCTGGCATGGCCGTTCAGGCTGGACTTTTCCCATGAGGAGCAGGGTCAAAACTGATTTGTATATGGCTGGATCTAAACTGGAGTGGCATAGGAAGCAGAAAGCAATGGTTTTAGGTCCAGATCTATGTCCTGGGGTGAATGTTTAACATTGTTCAACATTCTGCTCATCAGTTGTTCTTTTTTCATTTGTCACCCCAAATGGCATGGGTATGTCCAGATATGGGTCCCAGTCTCCTCATGCTACTGGAGTCACACTAGCCTAGCTGATGAAGGGTAAAACCCCGAAACTGGTCCCAGGATGCTTGTTTCCAGTCCAGGGAGGACATGGTCTGGCAGTTCAGGCTGGACTGTTCCCATGGGGAACAGGCTCTAGACTGATTTGCATATGGCTGGATCTAAATTGGGGTGGCATGGGGAGCAGATCTCTGTACTGGGGTGAATGTTTGACATTGTTCAACATTCTGTCTATGATATCTTCTTTTTTCATATGTATTTAAGTGGAACTAATTTCGGACTGGAGATAATTTAAATAGTTTTTTTGTAGTAAAAACTGAGATCATCATACCTGAATAGGGACTGTTGCAAATCTAATTTATCCCAATTTGTACCTGCTCCCAGCATGTGTTTGCTGTAGTCCTGCAGAGCTAGATACTTTGGATCTGCCATTTTTAACATGCTTTAAAAGCGCATGTTTCAGGTGGGCTGGGTACTTTTTCTGGCTCCATTGTTGTAGACCCCCCTCCCCCAACTTTTTGCAGTTAAAAGGAGAGACCTATGCTATAGATTATGTTCCCACTTACCTTAACGTTTCTTGTCTTCTTCTTTGTAGCTCTGCTGCAGGTCACTTAATATACAGTTCGCAACGTTTTGATCGAAATCTTGAGCACATTGTGCTGAGTGTAATAGATGCAGGACTAGGCAGAGATTTGATTCTCTGCATTGACTGCCCGCAACCTTGGTCGTGGCCATGGTGTTGTTTGCATACTTATGGATTTGTTGTATTTGACACATAGTCCATCATCTGCTGCAGATATTAGCAAAAAAAAAATATTTTCGAGCGCAAGCGGTTGAAAAGTTATGAGAAAAGAGGTGAAATGGGTTGCTACGCAGTGGAAGGCTCTTTGCAAAGGTTGAGTGCTCAATTTTCCGTTGCTTATTGACAAATTTGACTATTAAACTGCTACCAATGAGGTGCAACCTATGCCAAGACAGTGTTAACAAGTGTATCAAGCATTTGCAATGCAATCAGTCTCGCTTTCGGGACCTTATATGCATTTAGCTATGCAGCACATTGGCCTGGATGCTGAAACATCTAGTGTTCTTTAACGTGGAGGGAAAGTAAGCACCGAACTTCGTGACACACCAGGTATGTGAACAAATGGAGAGAAATATTGGTTTTCAGTGGGAAATGGTATAGTTCAAAGCTCTGTTTTTAATATAAAATCAGGGCCTTCGGTGGTCATATCACTGAAAATACAAGATTTGAAAAAAATATTGTCTACGGGTGCTCATGGAAGACAATTTTTATGGACTGGAATCTATAGAATGCTAAAGGTATTCTGGAATTTTACTAACCTCTGCTGGTCGTTTTCTATCCAGAAAGTTAAATAGAGACAGTTGTCAGAATTTTTTTTTAAAAAAAGAAAGTCCCTCAGCAGAAAGCAATTCTGGTATTTTACTGACCTCTGCTGGTCGTTTTCTATCAAGACAGTTAAATAGAGGCAGTTGAACAGAAAAAAAGTCCCTAATTGGAAGCAGACAAGTCCTAGTGCTGATCTCCAGAGCCCACAAAGTACATACACGTATAAGTATATAATAATAAGTATATACTAAAGTATATACAAGCGGTCTCGAATGCTCGACCTATAAATGACAAAATAATATATAACAATATAGAAATACAATCACACAATGAGCTGCATTATGCAGCATAATATGGCTTATGTGTCATATAATTTAGACAACCCTGCCACGTAATTTGATCCTCATCTGCCACATAATTCCATTGGCCCTGGTTATAGCCCATGTTTGCCATGTGCTCAAAGCTCGGGAGTCTACCAGACCCCAACACTGCATGCTGCGCTGACCCCTTGTCGCACTCGGTTTGATTCCAATTAAGCTTGTGCTAAAAAAATAATCACCCCTGTGCGTGTGAACTTCCTTCACCCGCACTACTTATGCAGCAGGGGGCTGTCTACTTAGAGGCAGTGGACACAGATTTGACAAGATGTGACACCATCCAAGGACCTGTTCTTATCTCAAAACGATTCAGAAAAGGGGGTGGTGATGGACAGAGCATCTGAGTTAAACAGAACACTCATACCCAGTCAAAAGATCAGGGCTTGATCCATCACCGTTTTTTAGCTCACTGCACCATCCCAGTTCAGAACCTGGCTACATGCAAATTAGTCTGTCCCTGGCCCAGTGCATCATGGGAACAGGGCAGACCAAACTACCAAGCCAATTCTTTACTGGAAAGGAAACAAGTTTCCGGGGACCGGTTTCTGGCATTGCAGCCGTCTTCGGCCCAGCTTGCTTGAATCCTGATGGTGCAATGAGCAAGGGACTCATGTCTGAGCATACCCTGCCACTCCTATAGTGGCCAAAACGATTCAGAAAAGGGGGTGGTGATGGACAGAGCATCTGAGTTAAACAGAACACTCATACCCAGTCAAAAGATCAGGGCTTGATCCATCACCGTTTTTTTAGCTCACTGCACCATCCCAGTTCAGAACCTGGCTACATGCAAATTAGTCTGTCCCTGGCCCAGTGCATCATGGGAACAGGGCAGACCAAACTACCAAGCCAATTCTTTACTGGAAAGGAAACAAGCTTCCGGGGACCGGTTTCTGGCATTGCATCCGTCTTCGGCCCGGCTTGCTTGAATCCTGATGGTGCAATGAGCAAGGGACTCATGTCTGAGCATACCCTGCCACTCCTATAGTGGCCAAAACGATTCAGAAAAGGGGGTGGTGATGGACAGAGCATCTGAGTTAAACAGAACACTCATACCCAGTCAAAAGATCAGGGCTTGATCCATCACCGTTTTTTAGCTCACTGCACCATCCCAGCTCAGAACCTGGCTACATGCAAATTAGTCTGTCCCTGGCCCAGTGCATCATGGGAACAGGGCAGACCAAACTACCAAGCCAATTCTTTACTGGAAAGGAAACAAGCTTCCGGGGACCCGTTTCTGGCATTGCAGCCGTCTTCGGCCCGGCTTGCTTGAATCCTGATGGTGCAATGAGCAAGGGACTCACATCTGAGCATACCCTTCCACACTTGTGGTGGCCAAAACGATTCATAAAGGGGGTGGTGATGGACAGAGTATCTGAATTAAGCAGAACACTCCTACCCAGTCAAAAGATCAGGGCTTGATCCATCACCGTTTTTTTAGCTCACTGCACCATCCCAGTTCAGAACCTGGCTACATGCAAATTAGTCTGTCCCTGGCCCAGTGCATCATGGGAACAGGGCAGACCAAACTACCAAGCCAATTCTTTACTGGAAAGGAAACAAGCTTCCGGGGACTGGTTTCTGGCATTGCAGCCGTCTTCGGCCCGGCTTGCTTGAATCCTGATGGTGCAATGAGCAAGGGACTCATGTCTGAGCATACACTGCCACTCCTATAGTGGCCAAAACGATTCAGAAAAGGGGGTGGTGATGGACAGAGCATCTGAGTTAAACAGAACACTCATACCCAGTCAAAAGATCAGGGCTTGATCCATCACCGTTTTTTAGCTCACTGCACCATCCCAGTTCAGAACCTGGCTACATGCAAATTAGTCTGTCACAGAGTGATAGAAAAATGCCATTCGCAGTGATTTTCAGTGCCGGATGCTTGTCCGCACTGTGCAATCATCTCAAACGGCACCATGCACGGCGCAAGAGGGTGCAGTTTCCTTTCTGCCGCTTGAGTAGATTTTTACTCGAGCGGCAGCTTTCTCAACGCGAGTGGTCGCGAGCATATGCGACCACTCGCAATGAGAAGCCTGACCCCCCTCTGTTGAGAAATCTTGCTGGGAGGTTTATTTTCCACGCTCGCGCTCGCCAACTTGATGTTGATAATCGCGAACAAGGAAAAATCTCACCGGAAGGTGGATTTTCCTAGCTCGCGCTCACCAACTTGAGGAACGTGATTGAGGAAAAAACTCTTCTCTGCAATGCTAAGCGGAGTTTTGGGGTATACCGCAAGCTCCGCGTAACACAGAGTACGGGAAACTCCGTGACCGGAGCGGAATTCACCATCCAGGCTTAAAATGGATGTGCTATTAGCTGTGCCCCCTCCCCTACTAAAATATCATGCAGTTGCTACGTTTCCAACACTCCTGTAGAACCGGAGCATGGTCAGACCATACCTACCATCGCAACAGTTCACCACTGGCTTATGCATGCCATGCACCCATCCCACCATACTCACCAGTGACTGACTTCACACTAATTGGTGAATTTACTGCACCACTGAACTGCTACAGATTGGTTGTGTTGCCTCTTCAGGTGGTGGTGTGGGAGCACAAGATGGCACCACAAATCTGTGAGGGGTGCTCACTCGGGGTTCTGGAGGGACTGGGTGTGACTGGAACTACCAACGGTAGCCACTGAAGCAAAAACAATGCGAAACCCCAAGGAAAGAGAAAAGATTCACACTGAAATTCATGTGCAGCCCTTCCACCGACAAAATTACCTTCTGACTAAAATAAAGCAAGCAAAAACACACGCAGTTCCATGCAATCAAACGTCTCTTCACTGTATATCCAAGACAAGGAGGAGCTACGAACAAATAAAGCCCTTCCAAAAACATAAGAATAAAGCAAGTTAGCGATGTGGCTAACAAACAGAGCTGCTGACTGTGGGCCTGGCTAAGTGGGTTTGAGTCTCGGTTTCAGCTCTATAAAAACATGGCGATGGCAGCAAATACATTTAAACTCATAACAAATATAAATTAAACAATGGTTGAACATGTATATTTACATAATCGGGTGAACAATCGTTGCGGGAGCAAAAGAAAAACAAGCGGGAGGGGGAAGTGCACGGAACATGCGCCCTCGGAATGCTTCGGATGAGCAGGAAACAAAGAAATGCAAATGCTCTGTGTGTTAACTAGAAAGCGAAAAGTAAAAAAAAAATGCCTAGAAGTTATCGAAAATAAAAAGAAAATTAGGAAGAACAAAAAACAATCAGTCCTTATGGTCGGCTAAATAAAGTCCAAAAGGAGGATCTACTAAGTGTATTCACCAATAAAAAGCTGACATTAAAAAAGGACAGCAAGAAGAACCAATAAAAAAGATGGGTGGTTATTGAAGACTATATTTTAGATGCATCATGTCACGAAGAGACAGTGCATGCACTACCTAGGTGAGACCTAAAAAGGGGACAAATATAACCCACAGAGCTATAGACCCATATCCCTTATTGACTCAGTCATAAAGGTCCTGGGGCGGGTACTGCTGGCAAGGTTATCAACTTGGGCTGAGGAAAATAATATATAATCTCAAACCTTCAATACAGGTTCAGGGAAGGGATGTCAACCTCTGACCAGTGCCTGAACCTGTACCTGGCCATCAATAAATACACTGTTGCCCTTGCCGAATCTCTCCATCTGATCTTTATGGATCTTACATCAGCTTTCAATAGAGTCAATAAGGATAAGATGTGGGCTATCCTAATAGAATTTGGAAGTGGATCCTAATATTGTTTACTTTTTAAGGGACCTTCACACTTATACCACTGCGTCAGTCAGATATTCCAACCAGACAGCCAACACAGACAATTTTGAAGTTGGAAGAAGGGTTTATTCTCTCTTTACATCAATGGCCTTGAACAGGCCTTGTTAGTTGCTGGGACTGACTGCCCGCATCTTGGACTGCGTTCCCGCCCCATTTTACTTTATGTGGACAACACCGTCCTGATGGCAAGGACTGCTAGGGCTCTACAAACTCTTTTGAACACCTTTGTTGCCTTTATGGACAATCTAAATGTAGCAATCAACCTCAAAAAGTCAATTGTAATGAGCCCCAGTTTGATGAAGAGGCAAACCTTTAGCATCTGTAATCATAACATTTCTAAGGTTAAGGCTTTCCTGTATTTAGGAGTATTGTTTGACTCTGATACGAACTGTAAACCTGTAGTGGCAGCTAAGAACAAGGACTTTGCCAGATTAGTTTCGGCAGTGTTTAGCTTTGCGCCTACACTGGGCAACAAACCCCTTAAGACCTTGGTGAAGATTTACCAGGCTAAATGTGTCTCCAGGGCCTCTTATGGGAGTGATATTTGGGGATATACGTCCGTTAATCATCTCCAGGCGACTGAAAACAAATTTGTGAGGAGGTTACTTTGCATTCCTCAAAGCACCTCTTCCTTGTGTGTCCACAAAGAGCTGGGTGCTGGTGACGTGAGCAATTTCTTAGCCCTCCATCCTCTGCTGGCTTGGATTCGATTATGGTCAAAGGAGGAACTCAGCCTGAACAGACTGATTTGAAAGGATAGCCTTTCACTTGACTGTGATTCTAAAATCTTAAAATCCCACACTAAGGACTCATTTTTGATTTTGGGGAGAGGGGAGTTGTTTAATATTCCTGAGAACATTCGTACCTCCGAAAGAAAGTGGCTGAAGGAAACATTTTAAGCGATAAGATTTATGCTTATAGAAGAATCTGAACTAGCAAGCTACGGTTCGGAGATATATATTGCTGAAAACAGCACATACTATGGAGCCTTATCATGCCCTTGTATCATGCCCTTGTTAGAGATAACACAGATCGTTCTCTGCTCAACAGGTTCAGACCAAGAGCCTGATGTAGAAGTATCGGGTTACTCTGCCACAAACGTTTAACAGATATCGCGTCAACTGTATTACGAGTCCATTATTTGCTATCAGGGGCAGATCCTCCACTAGGGGCGCGGATGTGCCCCACTGCTTTCTCCCAGTGTGAGAAAGCCAAAACTAAAATGTTAATAACTAAAACTTATTACCATTTTATGTTTCCTTTGCTCATTGCGGGTGGGCGGGATGCTCTGCTCTTTGAGCAGGGTAGAGGAATAGGGGTTTGGCCACTCCTGAGTACACAAAGACTGTTTAGTCAGCCCTCTTAGGCCGACCAAACCAGTCATGCGCACTCTGCCCTTCTCCATGCAGGCTGAGGAGAACATGGCCAACCCATTAGCCCCTGGCTGGGCTCCTGACCAATCAGCGTTATGCTTGGGTTATGCTTAGCTTAGGGGAGGGAGCATGGAAGCCTGCTTTCTGTCGGAGGTAGGAGAGCAGAAGCTGAGAAGATGCTGGACCCGGCGCAACAGAAAGGTAAGTTTAATAAAAACATTTTTTTTTAAATGTCCCCTGCGATCCCCCATGCAACACCCTTGCGACCCCTTGTGCCTGCCCCCCCATACACGAGCAATTCCGGCCACTACAGTATGCTATGGCACTTGCAATATGGCAGACAGGATATCCATCCGCCAAACTCTAAATCAGGCCCTAAATCTTTTGCATCTGTTGTCAGTCTGTCCTAAAGAATGCTAATGACCACTAAGATGTGTATTACTAAAACCTGTTGTTTAAATACTGGGACAATACCCAGTTTATGGTGTGTTCTTTATAAATGTTTATTTGTGTCATGATAGACATTAATAACAAAGAGAATGGCATGATAGCTTGTTGCCATCTTCTGACAATGTGCCTTTGCAGGAAGTACGTGAGCATAAAACTTCAAATGTATGAATTTGATTTCTTGATGAAATTAAATATGTGTTACATGCAACCCTATAGAACGGGTGGCAAATTTTTTTAACTAAATCACTGCATGGAATCTGGTTGAAAAGTCGCAGACGTACAACAGACATATGGAATATCCAATTCAATTACAAATTCATTTTTTTCAAAGTACTTAACATACTGTAGACATTGATCTAACAGAGCAAACATACAACCCCGCCTCCTCCTTATTCTAAACCTGAGTTTATATAAAGTGGGGTTATTAGTGACCTCAAACTGATGACAGACTAATAAATTACCAATTAGCCTTTATGGAGAGTTCAGCGCCTTCGGGGAATTGTGCGAAAATTATAAAGTAAAAGCTTGGCGAACAGTGGCATGCTCGTTCAAAACGTGAAACCCTATAACTTTAGCTGTAGGGGCTGTACAGAGGCTTTGCTGTTATTATACATACAAATTCCTTGTTCGCAGTCCTCTCCCAGGCAAATTAACATATGGGCAGTGACTCATAATGAAATAATACTACCTCTTTGCACGAACTTTCACATGTGCCAAGTCAAACACAGTAAAAAAATGCTCCTATTACAGTTTATACATTTTTAAGTTTATTAATGTATACTGTGAGCGCTCTACATCTCTTGTAGACTTGAGCTAATGTTAGTCCCGAGAGGTCACTTATAAATAATACTACTGCTTATTGGCTCTTTTCATATTTTTCTAGGATGTGGTCCTTGTCCAGGTTTTAGCGGTCATTAATGGGAAAAACAAACTCTGGTTAAATATACATAAAATGTTCACACTTTACATAACTCTTTGATGCAGTGCTACTCTGAAAGGCATTCAATTGAGTATTACAGATCAATAGGGCGGCGGCCTGAGTGGTTTATTCATTTAGAATTATCCAAACGCCTCTGCTTGGTCCACATGGAAAACTGATTAAAAAGCCTCATTTTTTACCTGCAAATTGTTTACACGCTACACTTCAAAACAGGAAACTGGGCCTTGCCAGAGTAAGGCAAGTGTCTTTGACTTTCAAGGGTGCCACCAGGGGTGGTGCAACAGGTACAATATATTTGATCTACCAAAAGAATCACATATAGCTTCCTTTCCATTGGGATCAGCAAAATGTGACTTTGTGCCTTCCACACTCCAAAGCACCCACTCCAGCCCTTAACTGCACAAAAAGAATACAAAATAAGTCAAAACGGCTGATTTGCCTTTTAGGGTTGACTGCTTTCCATATACAATGGAGTTATGTAATAAATAATGTGATACTTCAGTTATCTTTTGAGATGTTAAACAGTCCCTCCTTCATTGCAATACCAGCACTACATAAGAGGTGGAATGACGTACCAGACAGTCAATATCAAGAGCTGAGAGGTGCCAAAGTCCATTCAATTTATATTTTAAAGAGTTGGTAACCATAGGTCCAACAGACAGCCACAGTTTCAAGCCAGACCTAAAAAGGAGCAGCTGGATATTCAAAGAGATACTCAAAATGAATAATGTCTTCCATGCCTTTTATTTGAACAACTATTCATTAACAACATGTCTAGGCCTGGCCTAACTCTAAATTAAAACTAAAGGGAATGATGGACAGAGTGTTGAACATTGCAAACACTCACCCCGAGTCAACTGATCTGGGTTTAATCCATCATCATTCTTTAGCTCACTCCGCCACACCAGTTCAGACATGGCCATATGCAAATCAGTTTGATCCTGTGCCTCATGGGAACAGTCCAGCCCAAACTTCCACACCATGTCTTCCCTGGACCGGAAACAAGCATCCTTAGATCGGTTTCTGGCTAATCAGCCAGGCTAGCTTGAATCCAGTGGCAAAGTGAGCTAGGGACCCACGTATGGGCATACCCTGCCAACTTAGGGTGAACAAAGCGAAACCGAAGGGGATGATGGACAGAGTGTTGAACACTGCAAGCACTCACCCGAGTCAACTGATCTGGGTTTAATCCATCATCATTCTTTAGCTCACTCTGGCACCCCAGTTCAGACATGACCATATGCAAATCAGACTGACCCTGTGCCTCATGGGAACAATCCAGCCCGAATTGCCAAGCCATGTCTTCCCTGGACTGGAAACAAGCATCCTGGGACCGGTTTCTGGCTAATCAGCCATCATCAGTCAGGCTAGGTTGAATCCAGTGCAAAGTATGCAAGGGACCTACGTCTGGGAATACCCTTACAACTTTAGGGCGAACAAAGCAAAACCAAAGGGGATCGTGGATGGAGCGTTGAACATTACAAGCACTCACACCCAGTCAACTGAGCTGGGTTTAATCCATCACCATTCTTTAGCTCACTTCGCCACCCCAGATCAGACATGGCCATAAGCAAATCAGTCTGACCCTGTGCCTCATGGGAACAGTCCAGCCCAAACTGCCAAGCCGTGTCTTCCCTGGACCGTAAACAAGTACCCTGGGACCGGTTTCTGGCTAATCAGCCGTCATCAGCCAGGCTAGCTTGAATCCAGTGGCAAAGTGAGCAAGGGAGCCACGTCTGGGCATACCCTGCCAACTTAGGGCCAACACGGCAAAACCAAAGGGGATGATGGATGGAGTGTTGAACATGCAAGCACTCACCCCAGTCAACTTATCTGGGTTTAATCCATCATCATTCTTTAGCTTACTCCGCCACCCAAGTTCAGACATGGCCATATTCAAATCAATCTGACCCTTTGCATCATGGGAACAGTCCAGCCCGAACTACCAACCCATGTCTTCCCTGCACCGGAGGAAACAAGCATCCTGGGACCGGTTTCTGGCAAATCAGCCAGGCTAGTTTGAATACAGTGGCAGAGTAAGCAAGGGACCCATGTCTGGGCATACCCTGCCAGCTTAGGGCGAACAAAGCAAAACCAAAGGGAATGATGGGCGGAGTGTTGAACATTGCAAGCATTGACCCCCAGTCAACTGATCTGGGTTAACCCATCATCATTCTTTAGCTCACTCCGCCAAACCCAGTTCAGACATGGCCATATGCAAATCAGTCTGACCCTGTGTCTCATGGGAACAGTCCAGCCTGAACTGCCAAGCCATGTCTACCCTGGACCGGAAACAAGCATCCTGGGACCGGTTTCTGGCTCATCAGTCGTCATCAGACAGGCTAGCTTGAATCCAGTGGCAAAGTGAGCAAATGCATATGGCCATGTCTGAACTGGGGTCGCGAAGTGAGCTAAAGAATGATGATGGATTAAACCCAGATCAGTTGAATGGATGTGAGTGCTTGCAATGTTCAACACTCCGTCCATCATCCCCTATGGTTTTGCTTTGTTTGCCCTAAGTTGGCACGGTATGCTTAGACGTGGGTCCCTTGCTCACTTTGCCACTGGATTCAAGCTAGCCTGGCTGATGGTGGCTGATTAACCAGAAACCGGTCCCAGGATGCTTGTTTCCGGTCAAGGGAAGACATGGCTTGGCAGTTCCGGCTGGACTGTTCCCATGAGGCACAGGGTCAGACTGATTTGCATATGGCCATGTCTGAACTGGTGTGGCGGAGTGAGCTAAAGAATGATGATGGATTAAACCCAGATCAGTTGACTCGGGGTGAGTGCTTTCAATGTTCAACACTCCGTCTATCATCCCTTTTGGTTTTGCTTTGTTCACCCTAAGTTGGCAGGGTATGCCCTGGCTTTGGTCACCTTGCTCACTTTGCCACTGGATTCAAGCTAGCCTAGCTGATGATGGCAGATTAGCCAGAAACGGTCCCAGGGTGCTTGTTTCCGGTCCAGGGAAGACATGGCTTGGCAGTTCGGGCTGGACTGTTCCCATGAGGCACGGGGTCAGACTGATTTGGATATGACCATGTCTGAACTGGGTTGGCGGAGTAAGCTAAAGAATGATGATGGATTAAACCCAGATGAGTTGACTGGGGTGAGTGCTTGCATGTTCAACACTCCATCCATCATCTCCTTTGGTTTTGCCTTGTTGGCCCTAAGTTGGCAGGGTATGCCCAGACGTGGGTCCCTTGCTCACTTTGCCACTGGATTCAAGCTAGCCTGGCTGATGACGGCTGATTAGCCAGAAACCGGTCCCAGGGTACTTGTTTCCAGTCCAGGGAAGACATGGCTTGGCAGTTCGGGCTGGACTGTTTCCATGAGGCCCAGGGTCAGACTGATTTGCATATGGCCATGTCTGAACTGCGGTGGCAGAGTGAGCTAAAGAATGATGATGGATTAAACCCAGATCAGTTGACTGGGGGTGAGTGCTTGCAATGTTCAACACTCCGTCCATCATCCCCTTTGGTTTTGCCAACTCTAAATTAGCCACCTGAGGTTTAAAAAAAAATATTTTTGTGTGTATAGCATTTACCTATTTTTATTGACCGATTCTGTACACTGAACTACACCAAGCACGGCACTCTATCAGCCTGGAACCAAATAAATATACTTCATAGCAACTGCATGATGGCTTGTGACTATCTATGGTTAGACCAAACAAATAAATAATTATATATATGACATCATTCTTTCAGTTTCAAATGGGAATGGGCCCAGGGCAGGCTACTTGGGCTCTTTTTATATCAATCTTTGGATTTAGTTACCACTGCCTAACCCCAGCACACTGGCAAGACTTTAGACACTGCTGATGCTTATTTTAAGCAATGTAAAATATGTACACTGGAGGTTCTAAAAAGGCAATGGTTTCATGGAGAGAGAGGGAGAGAGCGAGAGAGAGAGATCACATTATTCTCCACCTGAAAGCTAGTTACTTACACCATCCCTAGGGCCACCACTTTGCACAACCAATCTCAAATACCCAATGTTGACATTACCTATTCTGGCAGTGCTCTCAAACCGTGTGGCATTTTCCAAAGAACTGCTTTTCCACCTTGAGTCAACAACTTTAATTCCTCCAAGGCTAAGGTGTGTCCCTATGGTGATGCAATAGTCATCTCCTAACATCTCCACTTCATCGTAATCCTCCTGTTTTGGAATTTTGATTTGCAGCACTTATGCTCCTGTTTTGGAATTGTATGATGCAGCGCTCGCTCCTTGGGGCCCCCATAGTAGGCCCTTTGTAGGTTGTGATCAAGGTCAATTGGTCATCTGGTCTCTCCTGTTCTAAGGTAGCACAGTAGTATTTTACATCTTATGTATGCACTTACAGCACCATTTAAAATGGACTTATATGGAAATTAAATCTGCCACTAAAGAGTTCCAATTTGGAGAACATGATTTTTAGGGATAGCATATGTGATTTACCAATGTTTAGCAATGTTAAAGTGCACAGTATTAAATCAGCTAAATAGGACCCCAGATAAGGTGAAAAACCTAGGGTGACTTTGCAGAGAAGGCGAATTTACCTCAAGTACTTTAAGAACATTGTACAGGACATTCCCTATAGTTCAAACTATTTTTATTTCCATAGGGTGGCCTAATGGTAAATATTTGTTAAACAAACACTGCTGGTTAATTCATCCAGAAGTTTTAGACACCATTTTGGTGTTTCTTTCAAGTCTAAGGTTTCATGCATATATCGATGCATAATAAAAAACTGAGCTATGTGGGACTGTACTGCGAGTTTCATAAGTTTAACTTATAAAAACATTCGAAACAATATTAGCAACGTTTTTTTTTTAATTTCGCTTGAGCAGATATTCCTCTCTATTTTGGCAGCATTTGATTGATGAGTTCCCATCAGCATTCATTTCTGGTAAAAGAACCTGGATGTTTTAGTGCCATTATGGTAGTCCCTTTCAAGTCAAAGTTCAGTTTTACAAGCTATAAAAAGACCATAACACCACAGGAATTTTCAGTAAATAAATATGTTTTATTTGCATAGCACCTTTAGGATTACATACAGAGAAACTCCGGAATCTAGACTTCCTTCATATGAATAAGGACATATCCCTATGATCAATTTATAGATCTTGGTTTAGAGTCTATTATGGGGTATTAAAGGAAAAATATTATAAAAATTCAGTGTTTCATAATTGTATTTGTGTTACATTCATTATTCATTAAGAAAATATTTTTGAACCTTGATGGATGATTGTTCTAGATACATTTTTAAGTGACATAGCTACCCTGAAACTTCTGTTCCTCAGATATATACTTCAAACAGGGATTACAAAGACTGTTATCTCCATAGAACTTGGTTTATTACCATACAAAATCTGTAATTTATCTTCAGATTTTAAGCTCAATTATACACTGCGATGAGTCACTATTCACTGGCCTTTCCTCTTATTTCTTGATTCTCACCTATTGTTTAGTCATTTAAATAATGTCAAATATCGTAGCATGGTCTATAGCCTCAATGTCATGCTACACATTGCAGTGATCCACCACAAGTTATTGTTTAGCCTTATTGCCTATGTCCTGTATATGTTCTTCCCATCTCCCTCAATTCATGTTTTGTTAGCGCAACATATGTTTTTTCATGCTTGTACATTCAATTATAGGCACACAGTATATGGTTCAACAATTCATAAGCTGTTCTATCTTATAAGGCCAGTTGCTCAAAATGCATTTGAAGGTAACCATCCATTTTTCAGGAATTTATTTACAACATATGCAGTTCTCATAGTTAAAGCAACATGTTGGTAGCTGTGGTCACCATATGCTTGATTCTAGTAGTAGTGTACGTGTAGCTATTGGGGAGTATGTCACATAGGGTGTTTGCCCTATAGTTAGTTTTTTGATTTCTTGTTCTTATATGTTTACAAATACAATTAGCAAGTCAAAAATGATAGAATGTTTGGGCAAAATGTGATTGATCTTGGAGCTTTGTGAGGAGTGTGCTGTAATAATTCGAATTGTAGAAAGGCTATTTTCTTTTATCCCTCTATGTTTCAGCAGGAGTTCTCTGTTTATCTTAGCTGCTGTTGAATTTTCTTTTCTTAAGATCCGGAGGTCATAATCTTTACTTAAAAGAGTTCATGATGTTATACACCTCTTCATAGCATATTTTATAGGCACTACATCTTCTTGCTGTACTCAAAAATTCTCTGAGGGGAAAGGTATTCTTTTGACCAGTAGGATATCTGGAGTTGACATGTTGGTTAATTATGGATTTAGTAGGGAGATTTTTATGTTCTCCCTAGATATTTTAACTTCCAAAAAGACTACACGTTCTTCCACCAAAAAATCACAGACATACACGACAGCTTCGGACCCCAAACTCCACTTCCGGACACCAAACCAGCAACCCCCAGCATCACCATCAACTCCTGGACACCCATCAGCAGTGAAGACACCATCCACGTCATGAGCACCATCCACTCCTGCTCCCCCACCGACCCATGCCCCATCACATCTTCAACAAAGCCGGCACCACCATCGCACCCCACCTGCGGAACGTCATAAACAGCTCCTTCACGTCAGCAACCTTCCCTGAGAGCTGGAAGCACGCAGAGATCAACTCCCTCCTGAAGAAACCCACAGCAGACCCCAAGGACCTCAATAACTTCTGTCCCATCTCTCTTCTCCCCTTCCCGGCTAAAGTCATCGAGAAGACAATCAACAAACAGCTGACTGCTTTCCTCGAGGACAACAACTCGCTCGACCCCTCCCAGTCTGGATTCCGAGCCAACCACAGCATCAAGACTGCCCTCATCGCAGCCACCGACGACAGAAGAACTCTGATAGACAACGGAGAAACAGCGGCCCTCATCCTTCTGGACCTCTCAGCAGCCTTTGACACTGTATGCCACCGCACCCTAATACACCGCCTCAGCAACACTGGAATCCAAGGAAAGGCCCTGGAATGGATCACCTCGTTCCTCTCCGACAGAACCCAAAGAGTCCGCCTCCCTCCCTTCTGGTCCGCGGCCACCGAGATCATCTGTGGCATACCTCAAGGATCTTCACTCAGTTCAACACTCTTCAATATCTACATGAGTCCCCTCGCCCCCATCGCACGAAAACACAACATCAACATCATCTCCTACGCCGACGACACCCAACTGATACTCTCCCTCACCAAGGATCCAGCCACCGCCAAAACCATCTTCCAGGAAGGAATGAAGGAGGTAGCAGACTGGATGAAGCGCAGCCGTCTCAAGCTCAACTCATACAAGATGGAGGTCCTCATCCTCAGACAATCCCCATCTGCCTGGGGCAACTCATGTTGGCCCTCGGCGCTGGGAACTGCACCAACACCCACGGACCACACACGCAACCTGGGTTTCATCCTGGACTCCACCCTCTCGATGACCAAACAAGTAAACGCCGTCTCATCCTCATGCTTCAACACCCTGCGAATGCTCTGAAAGATCTTCCGATGGATCCCCACCGAAACCAGAAGATCAGTCACCCAGGCCCTTGTCACCAACCGACTGGACTACGGGAATACCCTATATGTAGGAACCACCACCAAACTTCAGACTTGGCTCCAGCGCATACAAAACACCTCCGCACGTCTCATCCTCAACATCCCTCATCACAGCCACATATCCACCCACCTAAGAAACCTCCACTAGCTCCCCGTCAACAAAAGGATCACGTTCAGACTGCTCACACACGCACACAAAGCGCTCCACAACATGGGCCCGACTACCTCAACAGCCGACTCTCGTTCTACACCCCCACCCGCTAGCTTCGCTCCACCAGCCTCGCCCTCGCCATCATCCCACGAATTCGTAGAACCACCTCCGGAGGAAGATCATTCTCCTACCTGGCAGCGAAGACCTGGAACTCCCTCCCAACTCACCTACGACTGACCCAGGACCATCTCGGCTTCAGGAAGCACCTCAAGACCTGGCTATTCGAGCAGTAGCAGCACCCCCCCCCCTAGCGCCTTGAGACCCTCACGGGTGAGTAGCGCGCTTTATAAATGCTTTGATTGATTGATTGAAATGAGTTTGACAGTATGGGTTGTTATTTAAAAACCAATGATAAGCAATTCATTGAGCCTTGCCATATACTACAAACATAATCTATGAATCTGAGCTATACAGCAAAGAGTCTATACTGCCAAACTGCCACAGGTCCACTCTCTTTAATGCATCCCTATAATGTTTTGCTTTGCATTAGAAGTGAATCTGGGGCTTATTACTGTAGTATGTTTATATAAAACCTGCTGATAAAAATACCCTGTATTATTTCTAATAACAATAAGGAGCATTTTACAGAAATTAATAGATCTAAAATCAAGGCAGTTTTAGATTTTTTTTTATAGTTAACACATGTATATACATGTTAAACATTGATTGGTATTACCAGATGTGAAGCTGTCCAGGCAATGTCCCTTATTTTGCAAGATAACCCTTTGTATCACAAATATAAGATAATGTTTGTACCAACAGACAAATTATAAAGACATGTATTCTGGCTCATGTTCTGTTATTGATCTAATTCCCAACTCTTAAGGTCAACCAGGGGGAAACATGCCAGGTGTTTGAATTTCAGCAAAAAAACACAATATCGTGGTATTGAAGGAAATTTGACTTTCCAATTTCTACCCTCTTAAATCTTGACATTTAAAATAAAAACCTTGAGACATAGGTCAACATAAATGTTCTAATAGTACCATTTTGAATGTGTTGTGTAAATAATTCCTCATTATAATGAAAAAAGTTAATTATTAAAATATTTCCACCCTTATTGACATTTTTTGTGATGATAGGCATCATTTTATAGACCATGCAATGCTTCTAACTCACATTCATTCACATTCATAACCTTTTTAGTCACATTAAGCGAACACGCCAAAATGATGGTAAGTGAAGCAAGGTCACATAACATGTATGGTCACATTTGATGTGCCTTTTTGTGTAAGCGTGTTATACACTATTTTTCACCATTAGGCATGCCACTATTGTTTGTGTTTTGAAGTGTTCACTAGAAGGGTGCAAACATTAAAGCCTGCTGGTGAATAAATGAAGTATTATGTTAAGCTTTTGCAAAAAATTTCTCCAAGCCGAGTAATGCCAGCTCTTTCTAATAGGGTATGAGAGCGATAGACTTCATTACATACACACATATATACACATACACTGCAGGAAGAACGTCTCTGGCCCACCATTGCACTTGAAAAGGCCAAAACATGTGGTTCAAAGAGGAGGTATGTACCATTTTCTCCAGTAAACATCCTGATAAGACTGATTTTTGGTACACAATAACTAAAGAGAAATGTGCTATGGGTATACGCTGAGGCATTTTTAGTTACTGGATCAAATCTCCTATCCAGAAAAGTTTTAGCAAGAACTCCCACCATTGGTTGAGTATACTAAGGAGGTATTCACCTACTTTGATGAGGAGAGGACATAATGATGAAGCATGCATGCGGAGTACAGATCAAAATACTTACACTGTATGTCAGAAATGGGACCAGATAGAATTTTTGTTTTTAATCACTAGTTTTAATAGTTACCTTCATGAGCTTTTCCTCCATTGGTTAGGGAGGAGCCTGATGTCAGCCACAAGCTAGTGCCAGGCACCCTCTTTAGAATACTTTCTGTGTCTGCAGCAGATCAGATGAGGATTGAATTTGCTGTCTGTGACCTGAGAGGAGCACTGAAGGACTTAAACCTGCTCCCTCTTGTACCCAGGACAAAGAAGTGGACTCCAAGGGTCAATTGGCTGACCTCTAGTGTGGCTACAGTGAAACAACAAGCTGCAAGAGGCCTTTACCTTTAAGGACCCAGCTGACTAGTGGCAATTGGATTTGAACTGGACCCTACTGTTGGCCTGTGCTTTACACTCTGTGAGTCTGCATGTTCATCCCGAGGTCTGGGGGCTTTAGGAGGTGTTCCTAGGGTTGGTTTGTACACCAAAAGAGAGTTAGTGAAGTTTTCGAACATTTTCGTACAGGCAAGTGTGATTTATTCAAATGTTCCTGCTTCGAGACTTTCACTGGGACTACTTTTTGCTGTGTATCTGACCCAAGCCCCATCGAGGTCAGCCTGAACTGGCACTTTGGTCCTGCTGTGCCACGATCATTGACTATCATTGGTGCCTTACTTTTTCTTGAGGCTATTTCTACCTAAAACTTTAGAAAATTATATCTCCAGATCTACTTATTGCATTTATGCCATTTTGGTGTCAGTTTGCTTATTATAATTTGCTATATTTTTCACATTCAGATTAAGACCTTTATTGCTTTGCAATAGGACTTTATTACTGTTTTTGGGCCTGCATAAATATTTTTCACATGCCTGTCTGCTCTGTGCGAGGGTTCACCCTGACAAGAGTTCTGAGTATTTCTTTATGTGAGCATTACCTCACCTCAAATAATAATCCTATTTCTTAAACCCTAAATGCTAGCTTTTTACTCTAAGCTATCAAACTATTTTGTTTCCAAACATTACATCATTATTTTCTGAAAGCACACCAATTATGCTTGCAAATAACAGTTAAAAAAATATATATTGATAAATCTCTCCTTACAAAATGATTTTTGTCCCCATTTTAAATTCCCAACTACAGCTTTTCAGTTTCAGTAAATTTACCTAATTACCTGCTTTTTATGAAATGTGAAACTGGTATTTTGTCCACACACACAATGAATTTACTTCTCCCTGCCATTTTCTGAAAACATGCTGTTTTACTCTCTTTAAATATTAACTTCCCCTTTTCTTATTAAACTAGTTGTTATATAAAATACCTGGTTCCCATTCTGATTTCTAATATCACACGAACATAGCCCCTACATACTGATGTTGTCATTTTCATAAAGTGCTCCTATTTGTAACTGCTCCATATGGACAGAAGCTGCTACAGACTGGAGTGATCATGTATCACAGTTATAATATATCAATTTACCTTGACTCAAGCTCACAAGCCCATCCACAAATTGCACACTTGCCAGACATTGAGGGAGGTGGGGGAATATGGAATGAACCTGAAAGATAGATGAGGAAATTTAAATGGAAGATAAATGGTTAAACAGGACGGGGAGGAAAAAGAAAATGGTACAAAGAGAATAGCAATAGAGGAAGGTAAATAGTCGATGTCGCAGTGAGATTAAAGTGACAAAAGGGTGGCAGAGTGAAAACGTGAAGAAGTCAAGGAATGAAATCGTCTTGAGAAATGCCAGAGACATTTCATAAGGGACGAAACCCAACATTATAATGGGACATTAGTGCATCCCCAGTGTACAGGAGCAAACAATAGCATAGGAAAATAAAACGGGATCATGGTTGTAACTTCCATGAGGCACACATTAAAAAGAAAAGACACAGAAAGATCAACAACAGAGCATGTGCACAGTGCTGAAAAACAATTGCCACCACAAAATATGGAGTGAGAATATGGAAAGGTAGTAGCGGCTCTTCAAGCGGCTTCTACTGGAGTCTTCACAATTCTTCTGGATTAGACTGGTGATGAATGTTGTTTTTTTCTTTGCTCAGACTTCATTTCTTAGATCTACCGGATCCTATGTTCACTGTACTCACATGCTGGTAGGTCTTTAAATTCTTTCTCATACATGACCATAACAACCATTCTAAAAAAGAAGCCATGAAAACCTCTATTGCAATATCGTTATGTTATGTTATGTTATGTTATGTTAAACGTAATTTATAGAGCGATAGAGCGCACGTTCACCAGGTGGTTTCTTGGCGCTGATGGAGGACAGCAGATATGTGACAGTGAACGACTCTAGTTATAGGCTTGAGTAAATAGCCAGGTCTAAAGTAGCTTTTCTAAACTCAGTGTTAGAGCCGGCGGTGCAAAAATTGGAAGGGAGGGTATTCTAGAACTGGGGGGCCAGAATTGTATATCTGAGACCTCCATGTTTCTTTCGTTTGAAACTGTGGTAGAACAGCAGATTTTGACTTATGACCCGTGATACTGTCTTACAGTTAGCGAATAACAATAAATAATCAGAGCCACCATATTTCCACCAGTAGACCACTGCATCTAGCCTCATATGGGATGCATAATACCACAACATTTGCATTTTCAGAAAACACAAAATGCCAAACCCAGGCACTATGGAGGCGTGAGTGGGTGTATGAGTACTGGTATGGGTCGGTGAATGGGAATGTGAGTGGTTGTGTGGGAGTGGGCGTACAAGAGGTTGTATGGGGGGTGAGTGGGTGTATGAGTAGTTCTATGGATGATGTCATCAGTGATGTCACTGACCATGTCATGAGTGATGTAATATGTGAGATCATGAGAAGTGTATTGCAGGGGCGTAAGTTATAGTTAGCTTGACTAACTATAACTGCTGAATTTCTTTGGCTTTGGATGAGTCAAATGGCAGCCTAATTATGACCCTGAACGTATGTTTTTTTTTCAGTGAATACATATATATATAATTGCGTAGGAGGAGCTCGTTATTAACCTGACGGAAACACCCTTCACGAACTGCGGCATTTGAAGAAGGCTTGACGCCAAAACCGGTCATGCCGATTTTTCCTTATAAATGTCCAAACAAACCCCGCTGTGTCTCTTTCTTCTTTCGACTGAGAGAGGATTCCTGGCATACTTCAAGTGCATTCCGGTGGCACTTTTTGAAGGGACCCTACCTGCTTGGGCTGTGATATTTACAGGACGTTAGGAAGCTAACTTGTATTTTCCCAAGATATCGGATTATCACAACCCGCCTGTATACCTGTGTTTTCAAGGAGCTGCTGTCAGATGGAGGTCTGGGACTTCCCGGGAGAGGCGCCTGCATTGTCCTTCGCTTCCAGCCTTGGTGACATCGACTATGGGGGCTAGGGAGTAGGGGACCCAAGGAAATTTATTTCCAGCATTTTCGTAGGTTACTTTCCTCTGTGGCATATTGGATACCAATATGGTGCATGACGGGATCAGCAGTCCGGTGCAGAGGCTGCTGTGACGTTAGCACAGTAATGTGCTGCAGCTGGGCCTTTCATCACTGCGTGGGAGGAGCTCGTTATGAACCTGACGGAAACACCCTTCACAAACTGCAGCATTTGAGAAGGCTTGATGCCGATATTTCCTTAATAAATGTCTAAACGAACCCCGCTGTGTCCCTTCCTTCTTTTGACAGAGAGAGGATTCCTGGCATATACATATATATATATATATATATATATATATATATATATATATATATATATTCACTAAAAAAAACATAGGTTATAGACCATATATAGTTAGGAATTAGCATTTACAAAACCTTGAAAATTCACTGAAAAAACCATAGGTTATAGACCATATATAGTTAGGAATTAGCATTTACAAAACCTTATTTTACTCACACAAAACCATTGAAATTCCATATATAGTTAGTTGCACTAACTATATATCGCGCACCCGCAATCCACTGCTGATGATGTCACATATTACATCATTCATGACATGGTCAGTGACATCACTGATGACATCACTGATGACATCTCAAATGACATCACTGATGACATCACTGATGACAACATCCTGTGACTGTATGTTTCTGTAAAGTTAAAATATGTCTTACATATTGAAGAATGAGTGGATGTATAAGTGTCTGGATGAAGGATTTAGTAGGTGCATGACTGACTGTATAAGTGAGTGATTAAATGTGTCTCACTGAGTGCATGGGTTAGTGACTAAACTGTTTTAAATTGTGCATCATTGTGTCTGTTGTTCTGTAATCTGATGCATGTGTTGATCATTAGCTATATGACTAACTATATGGGTTATTGATTGGTTGCCCAAGTATTTGTATGGGAGACTGAGTGTGTGTGTGGGTGTCTGGGAGGTGTATCACTCTGTGCATAGATGTGTGAGCAGTTGATTCACTAGATGTATGGGTTCAAAAGTGCATGTGGAAACAGCTGTATGGGCGGTTGACTGTGTGCATGAGTGTATTGGTGAGTGAATGGATATCTCAGTGCTACATGTCAAAGTAAGTACATATGTAAAACACAGCACATGTGAGAGTTGACATATAGAAATAACTGTGCATAAGAGCCAGTGAATGTGTGAGTGGCTGTATGGATCATTGTGAACTTGTATCAGGGATTGTATAAGAGAGTAAATATGTGTTAGTATATGTTTCAATAAGTAAGGTGTGTATAACTATATAGTTGAGGAAATGGAGGTGTGATTGATTCTTTGCAAGACTGACTAGGTGTGTGAGTAACTCCATGGATGAGTGACAGTCTGTGAGTGTCTGTTTACACTGAGTGTATCTAAGGTTATATTAGAGTCTGAAGAGGTTCATCGTATCATCACATGAATGATGTCATCAGTGATGTGATCAGTAATGTCAAATGAGATGTCATCAGTGATGTCATCAGTGATGTCATTTGAGATGTCATCAGTGATGTCATCAGTGATGTCATTTGAGATGTCATCAGTGATGTCATCAGTGATGTCACTGACCATGTCATGAATGATGTAATATGTGACATCATCAGCAGTGGATTGCGGGTGCGCGATATATAGTTAGTACAACTAACTATATATGGAATTTCAATGGTTTTTTGTCAGTAAAATAAGGTTTTTTAAATGCTAATTCCTAACTATATATGGTCTATAACCTATGGTTTTTTCAGTGAATTTTCAAGGTTTTGTAAATGCTAATTCCTAACTATATATGGTCTATAACCTATGGTTTTTTCAGTGAATTTCATTGGTTTTTTAAAAGCTAATATCTGTAGCTGTAAAATGTATTCTTCTTTAAATCCAAAAATATATTTTATATGTTTATTAATAAAAAAAATGTTAATACTTTTTTTTTGTAGCTTCCCGTTAGCTCATCTTGATGCCGCGACCCAGTCCGCGAACCGGTAAACGTTCCGTTAGCGCAACTGCCGCGTTAGAAATCAACATCGTGACGCGTCGCGGAAGCGCGACGTATCACGTTGTCGCGTAATGCGTCTTATGACGCGCTGCGTTAGCGCACCCGGAAGTGCTCCGGTACGCGAACTGAGACGCGAAGCGCAGCTCCCCGGAAGCGATCCGCGGCGCGTCGTGAAAGCGCGACGTATCGCGTTGCCGCGTAATGCGTCTTATGACGCGCCGCGTTAGCGCACCCGGAAGCACTCCGGAGCGCGAACCGAGGCGCGAAGCGCAGCGACCCGGAAGCGGTCCGGGGCGCGTTCCGCAGCGCGTAACTTAAGCGTAAGAGGTCATGTGACTTGTTGATAAAACTTTTCATTGGTTCATTTCACTTTTGGTTTCATAATGATGTAAGGCTAGGTCAGGTGACCTAAAAATAACACTTTTCATTGGTTTAGAACTATTGTTTATCCCAAATGATGAAAACCCCTCCTTCTTTCCTCACTCTGACTTTCATCTTTGTGAGAGGAAGACCATTTTTGATAGTTGAGCAATGGCTTCAATAGTTGCTTCAGCTGGTGCACCCCCACCACCACCTCCACCTCCTCATGGGAAGAGAGGACCACCTCCCCAGTTTATCAGCCAGACAGAGGAGGAAGAGGATGAACTAGAGGAAGAGGAGACCGAAGGACCACAGTTCTTACAGGAGGTGCCCCGGGTTTCCCGTCGGAAAGCCAGCTTTATTTGGCAGTTTTTTTCACTCCCTCGAGGGCAAAAAAAAGTAAATGCTAGGTATGTCACCTGCCTGATTTGTAAAGACCGGTTATCTAGAGGCACTGATAAAAAATATAGCAACGGAAACTATACAATGCATCGTCACATGACCAGGTGGCATCCATTGAACTACAGCCAGGCGGAGATACGTGACATGCAAGATAACCCAACAACAACTCCTGTGGCCAGGTCAACATCACTAATATCGTTGACAGGAGCAGAGGCACGGGAAACCGTGCCAAACATTCAGGAGAATTTTGTACATATGAAATTTACTTGTATGTACTGCGGTGCATTGCTGTCTTGTGGTAACATGAGCATTAATTTAATTAACCTAGCTTATAACAATCACAATTGCCCTAACCGCCCCAGGCAGTAATTTTTTTTTTTTGCTCCTGTTGAGCCCTTTTCAATGCCTGTTTTCTGTTGTTTCCCCTCCATCAAAAACAAAAAAAACCCATAAAACTGTTAAAAAAATACAAAAAAACAAAAAAAATTCAAAAAATATATATATATATATATAAAACAACAAAAACATTAAAAAAAAGTTCTTTTCAGAACTGCCTCCCCTTTCAAAAAAAAATTGCTAGAATGTTTAGCACTCTGGCAAGCTCTATTTCTTTTAGTTCGCTTCCCCGTTCGCCTCCCGGTTCGCGAACCGGGAGCGAACCAAAAATAAAAAAAAAAAAAGAAGAGTAAGTATAAGGGAAGTAAACAGAGAGTAATGTTAAAAGAAAGACAGCTATAGGGAGTAAACCAGAGATACTGTTTAATAGATCTATTTACCGAAGAAAAGATGGAAGAGGGTATAATTGTGAAAAACAAAATAGATAAGGAAGTGAAAGAAAAAAAAGAGAGTAGAACAATAACAAAGAAGAGTTTCTTGGAGAATGTGAGTGAATGTTCAAAATCAGAGTAAACATGTGGAATAACAGAGAGAAAAAACAGAAAACAAAAAAGAAAAAATAACAGAAAAAGATTAATTGAAACAGCAAATAAATGTAAATAACATAGAGCCATATCATTAACATAGGCAATAAAAGTTTTGCAGCTTTTATCGGCAGAAATGTGTCGCTAAAGCCGCTTTTGTGGCGGAAAACTGCTGCTAAAACCACTTTTGCAACACTTTTCTGCCAATAAAAACAGCAATAATTTTATTGGCTGTGTTCATAATATGCCCCTTAGTGTGCTTCAACTACACAGAAGAAGCATAATGAACAAGTAGTGAAAGAGTGATCAGTCAAAGACACTAAGAGTAATAGAGACGGAGTGAGTGAACAAGAGTGAGGAACTATGAGAAGAGAGGGACTGAGAAAAGGAGTGGAAGGAGTAGAGTAAGTAGGTAATAGAGAAAGGAATGAGGGAAGTAGCAAAGGCAGGAAACTGAGGGTTAAAGAAATGAAGCTGTCGAACTACTAGTAGGTGAATGTGATAGAAATGTAACGAAAAGAGTACAAAACATTTACCTTATAATTGTCATTAACTTACTCACTTTTTGTTTTTATACTTTCAATCTGTGAAAGAGAGAACAAACATTTGAAAAATATTAAAACATGTATTTAAAAATTAGAAAAGACAAGGGAAAAGATTGAAGGACAAACAGTTTTTCAACAACTTTGACACTTACAGAAGCTTCTGCTTCTCCAGGCCCCCTACACAGTCCTAAAGATATACATTTTAAACTAACAGTATCTTGATGCAGATGAAGTGAGGCCTATCTTAAAAAATGGTGCATCTTTTGCACTGCTGTTGTCTCACAAAAGTGACGCACAGTGACGCAAAAGAGGCATACACCTATCATAAATCTGTCCCTAACATTTTAAATGATTGATTCAGGATGATGATAAGGTGTGGCCTCTCTAGAGGTTTGTTTAAGGTGAGGCCTACTCAGGATTGCATATCAAATTTATGCTTGTTGAAGAATACAGAGGAGATAATACATGTGAAGGCCTACCAATGAAGTAAGTCATGTCCACTTCACTCTTGAACAAAGGCCAGACCTCTTCTGTGTCCGTGGACAGACCTAAACTTCATCTGCACAATGTCATTCGTAAACTTAGGAAACACAGGTGATGTAATTGAAAAATGTGGAGTTTCTTTTCCTCATTTCACAATCACATCACCTGTGTTGCCTAGGCTTAGGTATCTCATAGTGCAGATGTAGTGCAGCATATTAAACAGTACCCAGAAGTGCAGCAGTGCATGCAACAACTTTGACACTTACAAAAGCTTCAGCTTCTGCATGCCCCCTACACAGTGCTAATTATATACATTTTAAACTGATGGTATCTTGCTGGAGATGAACTGAAACCTATCTTGCAACATGGTGCATCTTTTACACAAAAGTGACCCACAATGGAGCAAAAGAGGCGCACGGCCACCATAAATCTGACCCTAACATTTTAAATGATTGTTTCAAGATGCCAATAAGGTGTAACCTATGCACAGATTTGTTTCAGGTAAGTCCTACTCAGGGTTGCAGATGGAATTTAGGTTTGTTGAAGAATACAGAGGAGATAATACATGTGGAGGCCTACCAACGAAGTGAGTCATGTCCACTGCACTCTTGAACAAATGTCAGACCTCCTCTGTCTCCAGGAACAGGCCTAAACCTCATCTACACAATGTGATGTGTAATGTTAGGAAACACAGGTAATATAATTGAAAAACGTGCAATTTATTTTGCTCATTCCACAATCATATCACCTGTGTTTCCTTTGCTTAGGTATCTCATTGTGGAAATGTAGACTATCATATGAAAGACTACGTAGAATATGAGCACTGTATGCAACAACTTTGACACTTACAGAAGCCTCTCCTTCTCCATGCCTCCTACACAGTTCTAAATGTACATCATAAATGCAAACAGTACAGAATTAATTATACATGTTAAATGGTTTATTTTTGCTGTTCTCAGAATGTATCAAATTTCACTAAAAACAGTGACTTGAAGGTATTCATCATATAACAGCGGGGAAAAAAAAACACAATCAAAATGATTGTGTTTAAAAAACCCATACAACATAACAAATCAGAATTCAGAACTCCTTAAAGTTAACTTACTTTCCATGACGTTGAAGGATGTCCTATGAACAGCTTACACTCTGTTGTGCTGTTATTACTTTCAGACCGCCACTTTCTGAAAGAAAACCTCCATCGTTTTGAAAAACATGTTACATACAATAAATGACTTCTTGCTCTCTACCACACGTTTCCACAAGGCCAAATCATGTCTGAGCCATTTATAACTCTTAGAATTCTTGTAAGCCAATCCCGTCATGTTGTATTTCCGCAACTTTCACAATTAAAATATTGAAGATCATTTTCACAATCCTGGACTAGTAATATCTTCCCCTTCTTGCTCAGTCATGTTCTACATTTCCTATGACACTGATACTGCTTACTATGAAGCAGACTTACACTACCTCTATGACTACTACAATTATTTAATTCTCGACATCACTTTTAATCATAAAGCAATGTAAAACAGTAGACAGCATTGCAGACTTACATTCCCTCTACTCCATGTTTTGATTGGCTGCTTCAATTAGCTTATAAAAAGAAACAGTTTTTCTGAACTCATTCAAAGTGCACTTATTTCTCAATGACGTCCAGTGTTATGGTAAGAAGTTATGTCTCTGTACTACACTTATCCTCAAGGCCAAATCGTGTAGGAGCCATTAGAACTTCTTGAAATTCCTCAGAGCACATCCCGAGATTCTTTCCCTAAAATTTTGGTTTTAAAAACACCAGGTAAGAGTTTTTAAGGTCATAAGGCAATTTTTTTGTGAAAATTAAAACAGAATCATTGCAGAATGACCAGCCATTTCTAGACTTTAAATAAGCTGTGTAATGTCCTGATGTTATTGAAGGACCGTCATGATATATAATTGCTGCAGTTACAAAAGTCCTTCCTGATATTGACAACTGTGAAGCCACAAAATTTTTAATTAAAGTTGTCAATTTTGTTCCATCAGGCCTACATCGTTGGAACATTAAAATAACATACTGGCCATATGTCCGTATAAATAATGTGGACATCATTTCAGATTTACATTGGCTACACTCCATGTTGTGATCAGCTGCTTTTACTAGTTTATTAAAAGAGACTGATTTACTGTCTGGCAAAGTTAAATATATAAATCTTTCTGAGTCTACACTAGTAGTACTTGATACCCTACAGTTCTCGCAGTCATGCTGCCATTGATAAGAAAGCCCAAACAGGTGATCTACATCTACACCTTCAGCATGCAATACATCAAGCATATACATTAAAAACTCCTGACAATCTTGCTGAATATTTTGAGAGAATTGTGTTTGGCTTGAACATCTGTCTAACAGATTTCGAATTTCAGACACACTTTCTATTTTTGTTCTATCAGTGCTACATTTCTCTAACATAGAATTTAACAAACTGCAAAATCTTTGATCAGAATTGACCACAATCTCTTCTTTTACATTTTCTAGAGAAAACAAAACATTAACCACTACATTAGCATAGCAGTTGACACCAGAACTGTTTTCAAATTGAAAACCAACAACATCTTCAACAGAATCCTTTTTGTTTCTGCTTATAATTTCAGGTTCATCGACTTTTCGTCTTTTTGCTACAACCTCCCCAGTATTGGTCACATTTCTTCGTTGCCGGCCTACCACACGTTTCTCAAACAAAGGATATTGAGGCAAATGTGGCGCATACTCTCTTCTTAACCTATTGTATTCCTTAACACAATCTAGATCCGCACAAATGTTTGTGACATCACACTCAATCAAGTACAATCCCGATAAAGTTCTAACTCGTGACAATGCCACATATGCCATACCCTCCTTGAACACAGAACTGCCAATATTCACCAATGCACTGTCTACACTTAAACCTTGCGATTTATGGATTGTCACCGCATATGCCAAGCAAACAGGAAACTGCTTACGGCGAACATATAAGTCTTTTACAAGCAATAATCTAGCAGAACAACGACCAATTAGCTGTACTTCCTCAATGCCATCAAATTAAATTTTTAAAAATTCAATTCCATCTCTATTTCTGTATTTTACAAAATCAACAACATTACCCATTGATCCATTTACCAGACCTCTTTCAACATGTAAATTCCTTCTTAAAATTATACGGCAGTTCAAGCACACATTCAGAGTCTTTTCAAAACCTGCAGTTTTAGATATAGTCTTCCCTAATGAATCCAATTTTGTTTTCAAATTCTCAGACAAAATAATTGTTGATCCCATATGCTCTACTCTGTCAATAGCTTCCAGTTTCACAATCTCTTGCTTTTCTAAATGCAACATTTTGTTGTTGAATTTGGCACATTCTGCAAGAGTTGGCATCAAACATATTCCAGATTTCTTCTCAGTAATTTTCTGAAAAATATTCTCAGGCACAACATCTTGTTCTGGATATAAATTTGACAGTAATCGTGCATGTAAAGCTTCTTTCCCATGCTCGGTCACTTTTCCAATTCTAACATCTTGTAGAATAGTCTTGTAAACTTCATCCTTCGCCTGACGCATATTTTCATGCAGTTCAGCATAATTGAAGTTTAACCATATATTGACGTTGCCAATGCTCCCTAGGCACTTCCTGGTATCTTCATGCGTGAGCATTTTGAACACAGGTTGCCCTTTCACTGGTGTCAGCTGCAGAAGATCTCTGAAAACAATGATGTGTTTGCCACCAAATAACACATCATACTCTGTTTTGAGAACTTCTTGCATTCTCAAATGCACAAAGGCAAGCATGACATTGGAAACCATGCTTACTTCGTCAATGATAAGAAGTTTCATTTTCCTCAAGATTCTTGAAACTTCACAACAAGCATCTCCAGATAGCTTGTGATATTGTAATTTGTTGTCATGCTCCACTGGCAGCATCAGTAAACGATGTAAAGTAATCCCTTTAATGTTATGTGCTGCCAGTCCAGTTGGAGCAGTGACAACACAAGACAGCGATGACTCTGTCCTTTCCTGCAAATAACATGAAATTGCTTTAATAAGGAAACTTTTTCCAGTTCCCGCTTCTCCACTCACGTACAGTCGGACAGGCTTCAACGACGTACATGAGCACTCTTTCTTGTCATGACTTAATCCATGATCAATTTGCATGGTAACTTCGTCATATATTTTCCTCTGCTCAACGTTGAGTTGTCTTTCCAACTCTTCTAAGTTAACCGCATCCTCCTGAGCATGTGCCATGGCTCTTTCCACTTCATTCATAGCAGTGGCAGCTTCATTTTCGATAACAGGTCCTCCTAGTGGATCCTGACTCAATGAAGCAGAACTCTGACTGTCCTGAGAACTGTCTCTGGCAATCTCGGCTGCAATCGTTGCTTCCTGCTCAATTTCCGCATTCAACATTTCTACATATTTGGGAAAAGCAGGACATTCTATGGTCTCCTTGGCAGCATTGAAAGAGTCTTCGTAACAGAGGAAATCTCCAAGCAGTTCCTCTTCTGCACGCCAAGGCTTGAAAAGTTGCAAAAGTGCTAAATAGAAAAACTCCTTTTTTTCAGGAGATTCGCCACTCAATTTTCGATGGTTTACCAAGTGGCATTTTCTTTGCTTGACCAGACATCCCTCACTTCCTATTACAGCATACACTCCTTTCTCAGTATCTTCTTTGATGTTCCTCTTGAATATGTAATTTTGAAGAACCTCATTCAGACAAACATTCTCGAGGTGACTGCTTCGATTTGGATAATATGTATCCAACATGTTGGTCTTCAAAATGTCGGTACTGTTTGGCTCCTTTTCTGCCAAATACTCAATTTCCCGCACAGGTTTGAGAACTCGATTACGCGTTGCAGCAAGACCAAGACTCGCTCAAACGATACTCCTGGACTTGGCATAGAGACTTGCTGAAGACAACCGGTCAGAACATTCGTAAGCTCCGATTTCTCGATGCGACAACATCTTCAGACTGAAACTGTACAACTTCTTGCTGAGGCTCTTTTCATGGGAAATGTCCTCCCACATATCCTTCAATTCTGTCTTCTCTTTTTTGGTGATGTAAGATGTCACATACCGAGCCACAGCCATACAGTTATCAGCCACAAACTGTATATCCATGTTAGCATTCCACATGGACAAAATCACCGGGTTGTAGTCGTTGATGTACTTAGACTCTTCGATCCTCTTCAAATTGTATGTGTTTTTAGGTGATTTCTTCATCACATTATGTCGCAGCGAAGACATCAAACTGTTTACTCTTCCTTTAGAAATCACCGGTCGTGGAAAGCCGAAACGACATTTGGTGTAGAACTTGTCCTTGTTTCGGAATTTACGACGACAGTACTTTCCACATCGATGGCTTTGGAAACGTAGAACTTTTTCTCTTAGGCTTTTCTTCTCCTTTGCGTTTGGAACAGCACACGTAGAATACTGTTGTATGAAACTCATCACTGAGTCTTCTAGATCCGTTCCAAATTTAGGTGCATCCTTGATCCACAGCAACATATGTATATGAGGAGCACCTCTTGCTTGGTACTCCTTTCTCCAGAAGAAATCCAACACCTCTCCAAGAGGTGGATTCTTCTTATTCATGATGAAAGACATCATAGCTTCAAATCTATGATTGAAGTACCTACATACATTGACTGGATCCAAAGAGCACAGTTCTCCGGGTGTCTTGAATTCGATGTTTTCGATGTTTCCATTTGCCTCTCGTAGAAATTCAAGTAAGTCTTCCCAGCCATACTCGGCACAGCTCAGAGTGAGGAACCATGTGGGAGTTCCTAAGTTCCTCAGCATACATTTTAAATCACCATGACGACGGTACCAGTACTCATTAGTACCACGCTGACACGCCATGAGATTAATCAGGTGAGAATCCAAAATACTGTCTTGGACATTGACTTTATCCATAAAGTCACTTGCCGAGATGTTTTGCATGTGTATACCACTTTTCAAGATGTGGTTCACTGCATATGACAGTCCAGACAGATCGCTTTCAAACAGGAGATGAAACAAATAGGGAATGCATTGTCGAAACCTAGCATCTCCTGCATACAATCGCAAAGTCCGGTATTCAGAAGCAGGAATTTGATGAGGTCGCTCATCATATCTTCCTCCCTGACCTGTTGGAAAAAGCTGTGGGAAACACCGAGCTTCCAAACTTTCCTCCCAAACACTAATGGGACTCCCTTTGGCTTGTTTCATTTGAAACAACTCAATAGCATTCCCCATGACTTCCTTGGAATGCAAAGGATGAACACTATAATGTTCATATATTTCTTCACTAGTAGAGGGTTCTACTTTCTCAATTTGACCAGCACACAAATCGCTATCCTCTTCCTCACTTACTTCCTCTTCTGCAACATATACATTCTTATAGTATTTATTATTTTTTTTCAAATACAATGTTGCCTTTTTAACTTTCCTAACATCCACTAAATCTTGCCATATTTTCTTATTCTTTGTCGGAACCCCATTAACTAAGATAACCAGAGGTTCCTCTTCCACTTTTTCTACTCCAATTGTGTTAATGTTTTTCTTCAAATCTAGAGGCAAATAAACAACTCTTCCCTTTAATCCTCTCTGTAAATCTGATGGAGGCAATTTCCCTGTCTTTGGCTCCATTCTTACAATAGCCTGAAAGGGATGGATACTTTGAATCAAAATAGATTCATAAGTATTTAAATCCTTCAATTCAGAAGGAATCTCAACCAATTCCAGATTATTATGAACTGCTCTAGCAGGCATCTGGTTTTGATTTAATTTGTTACAACAATAAGTACACACACGTTGATCCAATCCCAAATCAAAACAATTTTCTACCATCAAGTATGTTGTGAAATCCTTCCATTCACTATTATTTTCCCTTTCACTTTTTGCATATAAATCCACTAACTTAGTCTGATTCTTATAATAAGTGCGTAGACAACACACACAAGTGAAATTTGGCCTCTCACTTGATTTCACCTGAAACGTCGCAATTTCCCTCTGGAAATTATCTGTACTGGAAACCTGTACACTATCTTCCACATTAACCGCTTCTTCTTGGTCAATTTCAACATTCTCCTCTTTACTTCCAAAGTAACAAAACTCAATTTCTTCACATATATTCTTCACATCTATTTCAGAACCATGCAAAAGAGCAGCGCATAATTGTTTAAGCATAATTGCTGGACTCTTAGCATAATACAACATTGTAACTAATTTCCTCACTTTATTATGATGCACTGCTAGCATCCTGAAATGATGAAAAACACTCTGGCATACTCTCCTGGAAAGACAAGCCAGTGAATGACCATGCAAACCTGTCACTTCTCTCACTCTGCAAGGATCTAATTCTTGCAACAACTTCATTTTCTGCTTCAAACTTTTATTATTAAATGACCGTACAAAATCACAAAGCAAATTGATGGAATCCTGTCGCACACTGCAAATACTACTACACTTCCAGGTATACACAGGACCCTTAGGACGTCTTCCTAAAACCTCATTACCTAACACCTCTTTTGCCTCTGTTGTCACAAGTTTTTCTTTTTCAACTGGACAACCATCTTTCACTTCATAAGCTCGACCACTGGTGTCAACTGCATGCACCAAATCATTATCCTGGAAATAACTCTCCTCATTAAAAAATGCCTCACAGCTTGAACTATGCATCCATTCTCCAGAAAAAACTTCACAAAAATTACTACGATTAACTATTCTCTTCCATCTACTATTTCTTTTGAAATCATAAATTGCCTTGTTTAGCTTCCTAATTCTATTGATTATCAAAATAAATAACTTACGTTTAATTTCAAATGCCTGATCAATAACTTTCTCAACTATTTTTTTTCTCTTATAAAAAACCACTTTCTGTTGACCTTTCTTAATATTTTTTAACAAATTGCCAATTATCCGTTTACGAATGTCCCTAAACTGTTGTTTCCTTCTACTATCATGCACAGAGTTATCTCTTGCTCTAGCAGTAACATTTTTCATTGGCTTTCCTTTCCGTTTGAATTGCTTCTCTTTTTCTGGACTGAAACATTTTCTGTAGTAATATTTTTTTTACTACAGATATTTCTTATGAATGTTTTTGTACTCTTACCCGGTGCTTTCTTGGTGACTTGACAAATCTTTTTGTTAGAGGACTGCTGCTTTTTTTCATTGACCTGCTGTCTTTGATGTTTTGCAGCCTTTCTCAGTCTTTCTTTGGTTGGCATGCTGAAATCTTGAAATGATCTGCAGTTGAATCTGTGGTAAAATATATTAAAAAATGTTATTAACCACTATTACCCAACAGTAAATCAATAACAGTAATCAAAAACTTAAAACACTACTTGACATTTTTACATAGAAGATTTTTTAGTGCTTGGCAAATTTAGAATACAGAAATAGCAGAAAAGAAATGGAATTTATATTCATTTTACCTGTGCTGTTTTATATGTGAATCTGATCTAATTTTATGAGCATATTTTAATATTTTAATGAAGACACTACACATAACCTGTTTTTGAAGGTGTCTTTATTTTTAAATTAAACGGTTTACATTTTTACTTTTTATTTATTATAAATTTTTAAAATAAATGTTTATAGTTCCATAGGCTCAAGCACGTCAGCTTCCCATCCTATGTCATACAATTCTGACAAATCTGCATCCTCATCACGTTCTTCTTCATCCTCAGGGTTTAAATCATCCAAGGGATCAACATCCACTGATGTTTCAATTACGAGTTCAATGATGAGGTCGAAATCAACTGATTGCTGATTGTCGCTCATGTTGATGTTGTCTTTATCTTTAAAGAAAGATAACAACAATGAGATGTTGCAGAGTAAGAGACAAATCTCAGAGATTATAATAGTAAAATTGTTTAACAAGAGTAACATTTTGCACCTATTATTTAGCCATGTCCAGCGATGCTGAGGAGGTGAAGCCTATGTCCAATTTTTCAGTGAACAGGACTCATCTCTTCTTAACCTTGGATAAGCCTCACCGACTCTGTGTCCCCTGCACATACTTAAATGTAAAGGGGCAGATTTATGTTAACTGGCACATCCCCAGGGATGCACCAGTTAACGTGCACCGCTGCTCTGCCACCCATGGTGTGCCGCATTTACAATCAGATAGGACAAAGCTGCGTCAAAACCCTGCGCCTGCTTGAAGCAGGCATAGGTCTTGACGCAGCATTGTGGAGATGGAGCACCCCTGAGCCTTGCTGGAGCTGCATCGCACTTGCAATACAACTCCAGCAATGCGCCACTTTTACGGCACAGATGCGTCACGCATCTGTGCCGTTTTTGCCCCATGGTGCGCCGCATTGTAAATGCAGCACACCATGGGTGGCGGAACAGCGGCGCAGGATGACTGGCACATCCCTGGTGATGCGCCAGTCATCATAAATCTATCCCTAAGCTTCTTATCTTGTTAGAGATGAACTACCATATGTATCATCAAACTATTTTGCATTTCCTAAATAGCGAATTTTAAGGAATAAATAGCGATTCTTTACCATTCCTAATTTGCGATGAGCAAATTGCTAATTGCAAATTACCCATTCATTTCCATGGGCCAGGAGGCCCATAGGAATGAAGGTGCAATTTGCGATTAGCAATTAGCTCATCGCAAATTAGGAATTTTTCCAAGGGTGCAGGGGTGTCTCAAGAACACCCTGCTGCACCCCTGAAAAAGAAATTTGGGGGCATATGGCGCACATACATGCCCTAAGGGCATGTATGGGCGTCATATGGCACCTTTTGTTTTTTGGAAAAAAAGCTTTTTGAAAAGAATTCGCAAATTACCACCAACTAGAAGTTGGTGGTAATTTGCAAATCCTTAATGGCATTTTTTGCATATTTTTTGTTTGATACATTGCATTTAAAAAATCGCAAAATTTGCAAATCCTTCAGTGCAATCGCAAAATAAGGAATAGCAAATTTTGCTATTCCTTATTTTGCATCAAACTTGTTTGATACATACCATTTGTCTAATTAGCATTCGCAAAGGCCGAAATTCGCAGAATTTCGGCCTTTGCGAATGCTAATTAGCTTGATACATATGGCCCCAAGTGAGGCCTGTCTTGCAACATGGTGCATCTTTTGCATCACTGCTGCATCGGTTTCATGTGGCACAGTTTTTTTACACCATGACACATCTGCCTAAATGCATCAATTTGTAATTTTGTCGCCTCATAGCAAATCTTTTGCACCGCCACTGCATCACAAAAGTGACGCACAGTGGCGCAAAAGAGGCATACACCTATCATAAATCTGTCCCTAGCATTTTAAATGATTAATTCAGGATGACGATGAGGTGTGGCCTATCCAGACGTTTGTTTAAGGTGAGGCCTACTCAGGATTGCAGATCAAAGTTACGCTTGATGAAGAATACAGAGGAGATAATACATGTAAAGGCCTACCAATGAAGTAAGTGATGTCCACTTCATTGCGCCAGTCATCATAAATGTATCACTAAGCTTCTTATCTTGTTAGAGATGAACCGCCATATGTATCATCAAACTATTTTGCATTTCCTAAATAGCGAATTTTAAGGAATAAATAGCGATTTTTTACCATTCCTAATTTGCGATGAGCAAATTGCTAATTGCAAATTACCCATTCATTTCCATGGGCCAGGAGGCCCATAGGAATGAAGGTGCAATTTGCGATTAGCAATTAGCTCATCGCAAATTAGGAATTTTTCCAAGGGTGCAGGGGTGTCTCAAGAACACCCTGCTGCACCCCTGAAAAAGAAATTTGGGGGCATATGGCGCACATACATGCCCTAAGGGCATGTATGGGCGTCATATGGCACCTTTTGTTTTTTGGAAAAAAAGCTATTTGAAAAAAATTCACAAATTACCACCAACTAGAAGTTGGTGGTAATTTGCAAATCCTTAATGGCATTTTTTGCATATTTTTTGTTTGATACATTGCATTTAAGAAATCGCAAAATTTGCAAATCCTTCAGTGCAATCGCAAAATAAGGAATAGCAAATTTTGCTATTCCTTATTTTGCATCAAACTTGTTTGATACATACCATTTGTCTAATTAGCATTCGCAAAGGCCGAAATTCACAGAATTTCGGCCTTTGCGAATGCTAATTAGCTTGATACATATGGCCCCAAGTGAGGCCTGTCTTGCAACATGGTGCATCTTTTGCATCACTGCTGCATCGGTTTCATGTGGCACGGTGTTTTTTACACCATGACACATCTGCCTAAATGCATCAATTTGTAATTTTGTCGCCTCATAGCAAATCTTTTGCATCGCCGCTGCATCACAAAAGTGACGCACAGTGGCGCAAAAGAGGCATACACCTATCATAAATCTGTCCCTAGCATTTTAAATGATTAATTCAGGATGACGATAAGGTGTGGCCTATCCAGAGGTTTGTTTAAGGTGAGGCCTACTCAGGATTGCAGATCAAAGTTACGCTTGATGAAGAATACAGAGGAGATAATACATGTAAAGGTCTACCAATGAAGTAAGTGATGTCCACTTCATTGCGCCAGTCATCATAAATGTATCCCTAAGCTTCTTATCTTGTTAGAGATGAACCGCCATATGTATCATCAAACTATTTTGCATTTCCTAAATAGCGAATTTTAAGGAATAAATAGCGATTCTTTACCATTCCTAATTTGCGATGAGCAAATTGCTAATTGCAAATTACCCATTCATTTCCATGGGCCAGGAGGCCCATAGGAATGAAGGTGCAATTTGCGATTAGCAATTAGCTCATCGCAAATTAGGAATTTTTCCAAAAGTGCAGGGGTGTCTCAAGAACACCCTGCTGCACCCCTGAAAAAGAAATTTGGGGGCATATGGCGCACATACATTTTAAAAACATTCCTTTACCTCAAAAACGATTTTCAAGTCATAATTTGAAAACACTGCCCACAGGGAAATTACTTAAAATGTCCTTAAGACACATGAAAGTGTTTTTTTAAAGCCTTTGCAACTTTTTTGGGTCACTTTTAACATGGCTATGTAACTCAAACAGTCAAAATCTAAATTTACCATGCACAGGTGGGAGCATATTTACAAGGAATTTGCTCCACGGGGAAAGGTCTTTTAATTTAATATGGGAAAAATAACATCAGAGACACTGAAATGCCTTATAAAGAAGCATACACCATTATGTCCTTGTCATAAATTTTAAAACCATTCCTTTTCCCCAAAAACGATTTTCAAATCATAATTTGAAAACACTCCACATGGGGAAATGACCTAAAATGTCCTTAAGACACATGAAAGCGTTTTTTGATTGCCTTTGCAGCATGTTTGGGTCACTTTTAACATGGCTATGTAACGCAAACATTCAAAATCTAAATTTGCCATGCACAGGTGGGAGCATATTTACAAGCAATTTGCTCCACAGGGAAAGGTCTTACATTAAAATGGGAAAAATAACATCAGAGACACTCAATTGCCTTATAAAGAAGCATACACCATTATGTCCTTGTCATAAATTTTAAAACCATTCCTTTTCCCCAAAAACGATTTTCAAATCATAATTTGAAAACACTCCACATGGGGAAATGACTTAAAATGTCCTTAAGACACATGAAAGCGTTTTTTGATTGCCTTTGCAGCATGTTTGGGTCACTTTTAACATGGCTATGTAACGCAAACATTCAAAATCTAAATTTGCCATGCACAGGTGGGAGCATATTTACAAGCAATTTGCTCCACAGGGAAAGGTCTTACATTAAAATGGGAAAAATAACATCAGAGACACTCAATTGCCTTATAAAGAAGCATACACCATTATGTCCTTGTCCTAAATTTTAAAACCATTCCTTTTCCTCAAAAACGATTTTCAAGTCATAATTTGAAAACACTCCACAGCTCCTATGCACATGAAAACCCTGTCAGTACTAATACTTCACATTTTCTCCAATTACAATTTCTCAAAGAAACAAAATCTATTTGTAAAACACTTGAGACAAAGCAACATTTGAAAAACACAACTTTCTTCATAATTTTCTCCTTAAAGCACACTATTCTCTATCTAAATTAAAGAAATCTTTTCTCACCTTAGCAAATACTTTGAGTTTCAAAACAGTCTCAGAAACACACCAATTTGTCTTCAGCAGAGCAAAAGGTATGCACTCCAGAGTCTGCAGCTATCAAAAGCACAGAAATGCTGTAATTCTTCACACATATCTCTCATGTCACCCAATCAAAACTCTTCCCTCACTTTTTTTCAAATCAAAACCCCTCCCCCCTCTGCCCTCTCTGCTTTTTTTTGCATAGCAACCACCTCTTGGAAGACCTCTGGTGTTTGCAAGTTCACACAACAATGTTGCAATTGAACTCTGAACTCTCAGTGCACCTGCATATCCAGTGCATTCTTTCATTTAATGATTTTTTCTTGACCACTCAAAAAACATCTTTCAAAGAACTCATCCATGCACCCTAACTTTCTGTTTTCAGCAATCAAAATCCACCAATCACTGTTACTGCTTCATTAACACAGAAACTCCACAGTTTTTTTCATTTTAAACTCTTATTTTTTCAACTGCCATTTCATTGCCACACTTCATCTGACTGCAGGAGAACCTTCTCTCACCATGTTTTCTGTCTGGATTGTTGGACATAGTTACATCTATTGGGCTCAGAGGTATGCTGAGAACAGAAATTTACCTAACCTCAATTTACAAAATGTGGAAATTAAGTGGTTTGGCCACAGAGGATTAAAATGTCACCAATTGATACCATTTGTGAAAACCTTTATGCATTTGCCAAAACCTGACCTGTTAATTGTGCACTGTGGAGGTAATGATTTGGGCACTTTGACTGGGGTAGGTCTGGAAATGCTTTTAAAGGACACCTTTGAGCAATTAATGGCACTTTTTCCTCAGACTGCCTTGGTATATTCAAATATATGCCAAAGACAGAAATGGAGGTGGTCAAACCAATTTTGTCCACAAATTGAGAAGTCGAGGAAGCATGTAAACAAATCTGTTTCAGCTTACATGAGAGACCATGGAATGGGCTCCGTGTACAACAATAACTTGCGTTACTACATGCAAGATATCTACAGAGGAGATGGAGTTCACTTCTCAGATGAGGGCAACAGAATTTTCATTCTGAATTTAAGACTGTGCATTGGTACCTACTTATAAGTACCTAAATGTACCATAAACCCAAAAGCTCTTCTCAGAGCTACCCTACATCTGATCACTCACAATTATTATTTTTCTCTAACTTTTTTCACTAATTTTCAACAAAGTACGCTCCCCGGGGCGCTACCCGGTACGCGAACCGGAAGCTAACCTCGCGAAATTTTTAAAAAAAATGTTTTTTTTCGCACATATAAGCCTCCTCAGCCACCCTCAGAAAACCTAGGGGGTCAAGATAAGTCTACCGTGCCCCCTTCTACCCATTCTGAACATTATTTGCCCTCCATCTTGTATCTTAAGTCGACCGAAACACAAAATGGTGGACTCCCGTAACGCTTAAGGTTCGCGTACCGGGGCGCTCGCCAGTTCGCGTACCGGGGCGCTCCCCGGGAAGCGCACCATCAAAAAAGGTGGGAAAGTAATTTACAGAAAAACGACTGGAGACACTCTCACCAAATATAGATTAGCTCATACTACATACCAATCCCTATCATTTTCACAAATTTGATTGAAATTCCATTTAGCCATTTAGCCTGTAGACCTCTCTAAATACCGTGAGGTAAATTACTTCTCAAAACACATCTGAAGTGTTGGAATTGACAACCAATGAAAATGTTACTTTCATTTTCTACTTTTATTACCTGACATTTGATTGGTTATATACCTGAATATATATAAAGGAAGAGAAGGAAACACAGCCATTTTGACTACTACTTCTTGTTGTACATTTCAATTGGATTTTCACTAATCACTTCAACTTCTTTGTAAAGGTAAGTTGTTATTTTTAAAACTGAAGTAAATTGTGCACCAAAAGTTAATATGGTAAACTTTTTCTGATAGTTATATACTATCCCTCTGTAGTAGTTATAGATTTAGATAGACTTCTCTGTTATAGTTATGGATGGAGTTAGGTTTCTCTTGTAAAATTATGAAATTACTTACGTTAAATCACATACACTTTTTTATATTCCTACTTCCACTCTGATACTATACACTGCCCAAAGATAAATTCACTGATAAAAACTGCCTATCTAAAATTAATCCCAACAGTGCCCTATCTCTACTAATATATATTTTTTTTTTATCCAAATTTCAGGCAACATGGAAGGCGAACAGAAAGTTTCATTTCAAATTGTCCTGCAAGAGAGCAGCCAAGAATTAATTGATCCAAATGATATAGAATTTATGGATGAAACTTGGGACCAAGAACTACTGCAATGTGTGCAAGCAGTAGATGACCTCCTTCAAAATGAGGACATTTTACACCCTCAGAGATTACAAACTATGTTCATGGAAAATGACGACATTTCAGACAGTGAAATGTTAGAAATGTTATTAAATTTTGAAACACAATCACAATAATAAATAATTGCTTAAAAAATAAAGAAATTAAAAAATAATCAACAAAACCAACAATCAATTAACATACAGTATTTGAAAAGTCTATCATTCTTTTTTCCTTATAGTACGCTCCCCAGTACGCTTCCCGGTTCGCGAACCGGGCGCTCCCCACGAAAAAAAAAAAATATATTTTTTTTTTTTGCCCTGCGGGGCCCTTTTAAAGCCTCCACATCAAACCTAGGGGGTCAGGGAGGATCTACTATGCCCCCTTATGGTCATTTCCCCCTTTGTTTTGGCCTCCTCTTGTCTCTCGATCCTACCGAGAGACAAGATGGCGGCCGCTCCGGACTGTTTAGAATGTTGACAGACACCGGAGAGCCAATCAGCTTCGCTTCGCGAAGTTCCGTTACGCGTAAAGTACGCGAACCGGAGCGCTGCCCAGAGCGCGCTTACAGATATATATCTTTTTTTAAACGTTAATTTCTCAAAATCCACTGGAGCACATATATTGAGACCTAGCAAAGGCACACCGGGCTAACAGTCCCTACAATTTTGCCAAGTTTCGTGCAAATCCATTCAGCCATTCGGGCTAAAAGTGAGGCCAACCGCCCTATGGAAATTAACATTGGAAAAACACGTTTTGGGA